>NW_006281114.1:0-520697 GCF_000203795.2 Batrachochytrium dendrobatidis JAM81 | reverse complement strand
CGAGCGAGCAAACAGATGCATATCCTGTTCTGATAATTCTAATGCTCGACGCTGCAAATGAAATTCATGTCCTGAATTACCGGAAGAAACGGCTGCAAGAGCCATGCTAGAAGCACCAAGAACAATATTCCACTGAGCAAGTTTCATTAAATTAAATTATTTGGAATGTGTTAATCGGCTCTAGTGTATTGATTTCAATGCCTGTATAGTTTTCAAAATGGGACTGTTGCATGTTTTATACTCGACGAGGAGCAACAGTGGAGTGTGTTGTCAAACTACTGTTTGTACGAATAGGCGGCTTTGGTAATTACAAGAAAGTTTTGTGGGTCACAAACTATATGAAAGGTTACAACACGCCTCACAATTGAATCGGACTGTGTTGTTCCATCTGTTCTATTCAAGTTTAGTAATCGAGTCTACACAGATTTGCATTTGACCAAAGGGTGGCTACCATTTACTGACTCCTGTACACTAACGGGCAACTCCAAGACCTGACTAACGCGCCATTCTTAGTCAACATATGCTTTTTGTGTCTTGAAACATTGACATTCGACAACCAGAGCATATGGGATAAACTGATTGATTTTGGTGTGATGTTGTCAAGGGATTATAATCCCTAAACTCAAGATTGGCTGCTTGCTACTAAACCACATCAGATCACAGGGATTGCTGAAAATAACATGGTCAGGATTAGAGTTGAATGAGTATGTCCTGATGTGATCCTATTGGTCATATAGGACATCACTTGAGCTTCGACAAGTAAAGTTGCATCAGATTGAATTGCATATTCGCCATGCATGATTTTATAGTTATACAAAGTCATTGTCTTGCCAAACAGTTTGCTTTGCATGTGCCAAACTTGGTGTGGTAGGTATGCTACTATATAGTACTAGTATCAAAATCAATTGATAAGCATAATGGAGCAGGTTGGTTCAGGAAACAGTGTCTGATGGCTGTAGACTGGCAATGCTATCCAGAATCCATTTTCAACAGACTCCAAAACAATGTTTCGACTTTACAGCATCAATGAAACAGTGAAGTATCAAATGGAGTATCAAATCAAATATCAAATGGAGACCAAAATAGATGAACTAGCCCAACAATCGGAATGAGATATGATGTAATACATGCAATAAATATACACATGGCTTGTAGCACAGGATCAGTGACTGATATACCGATAATTGCATTCATTTCACATGTATTGAGCAAGTGGGGTAAAACAGATATGAATGGAGTGTATGAATCGCTCAAAACACATTTGGTTTATAAGTGCAATCGCAATCAAGCACTTGGAGTCAAAAGTATTCAAAGCAATATGCTAGATACTGCAGTTCAATTACCAGCAGTATCCACTTTACAAATCCAACTCTATAATATATCATCAGACAACAGCCAGTAATATTTGCTACGTCATCAACTCGATACATGTCGAGTATCCTGATTTAATCTTACTGCAGATTTAAACTATTTGGCTGACCAACCGACTCGAGTGTTGATGGATTACTATGTCAATCGACTGTTTTGACCCGATATCACCACACTTGACATGCCAACACATGCGACATATGATGGAGTGTGTAATTGCAGTTTGATTGATTCAATGTTGTGTTACGACATGTGTTACAACATCAGTCACCATGTGGGTTATAGTTTATATATCCAACAACACATTGGAGTGATTGATTGTTGCTCCAATCGATCGAATGTCAATATGTTTGTACAACAGTTTGATAAGACCGACTGTCCATGGATTATTATCATATGAGTCAATGCTGACCTGATTTGCGATATTCAGTGTTGTTGGAATATCAACACAACATCAACACCAAACATCAGATCGACAATGCACGTTGATGTTGATGGTTGAACTACCAACAATGATTACTGCACACAAAGTCACCCAATATCCTACCGATTCTGGTTGTGATTGTATTCCACATCCAATTATAGATTGTAATCACAACCACAATTACCGTGTTTGATCAAATGGTGTTTTGCATTGATCATGGTATCATACATCACAATACTGCCAGATCATTGCACACGAGTCATGACCAATACAAATGCATTACTGATTGACACTGATCGACACCATATATACAGTCAGACAGTACAACAAATCACCAGTATGCCATTGACCGTGTTGCAATACAATTGACCAACATATCATGATGTATGTTGTATCAAGTCACGACATATAGTATTACTGACTGAATACAAGTCACAACTGCAAGTATTCATGTGGTAATGGACTGACATTGGTGTTGATATCCAATTGATTGAATAATCGATCATCATCAATTGCATCAGTGACTGGTATATGCAACTGATATACATCATGTCCGAGTCTGATATATGTTGATATATTCCTGTCAATCAGCAATGCATATTTGTGACCATTACAGTCGAATGTGAGTCGAGTCGATCATTGAATCAACGAATCAATGATTGCACTCTAAATGTAGTGCGATTTGATGCGACATGACAATATATTGTCCAACAGGTTCAACATACACAACACCGATATCCAACACACATCACACATGAATACACTGCGTATACAAGCAGTAGCAATGACCAATCCAAACCAACAGTGACAGAGTTACCCACCAACATATAGTCGATCATCAGTCGAGTCTGCATATATCAACCAGTTGCGACACGTCATAATCAATGTGGATTGTATTGTTCACCAATCGATCATGACAGCTAATCAATACCAATCATGTAGTCAATACAATCACCAACATATCGATGATTGTTGACTGGCGGTTACAACTTGTCAATTGCATCCAATGTTACAGGTGATGCACATCTGATTACTGCAAATCAACAACTTGTCAATCATATCATAGTGTGTATTGTCAACGGACCATGCAATTACAAATCAATGTATACGTGATCAACATTTGATATTTGATGGTGATGAACCAACCATGATTGATTGTATCATACAACTAATACAGTTGCACTGTCTGGTATTGATGATTGACCCATTCATGTCAAACAGTAACTAATGTGTGTGTATCGAGTTTGTGTTGCATGGACACATCAAAGTGTTTGATAACGAGTCCAACGTGATGATACAAACCCAATATTATATGAATATCCAAGTTGATGAATCAAGTCGAGGTTTGCAAAATGTCGATGTCAGATCAATCAAACAAGTCAGTCAACCACTATATGGTGACTAGTGATGGCACGGTTTGAATGTCAACGAGTTGGACAGTCGATAATATGGGTGATTGTGGTTTGGTCAAACCGCAACATTCGCATACCACTGAGTCGGTTTAATGTGTGTGGTGTACGGGGTGTACGGGGTGTAAGCAGTATGCATAAACTTGTTGATATCATGGACTATAACCAATATACATCACACATATACAGTGGTAAACACCAACGTGTGATGTATCCAGTGATCGTATACTGGTTGATTGGTGCAATATGATCATATTACATACTAATGGAGTGTGATAATCATATATTTGCAACAGTATACCATATTGCACTGTTGATATCGCGTATCTGGTGTCATTACAATATATCAACTCACTTGATATGGTTGGTATCGATTGTTGCAGTCGTCGAGTGCCGTCATTGGTCATGCATTACCAGTTGTGTGTGATTGATATTGACCATCATGGCATGTATTCAAATGCAACACTATCAACATACACCATGACATGTGTGATCGACTATAACTGGTGTGGATTGCAATCGATTGTGCACGGTAGTTTGATACTGTTTGCAATTGTTGATCGATACTCGGACTATTCGAACTTGTATCTCTGGTTGTATTTATGACTGGATACTTGTTGGATACTTGTCGGATACTTGTCGGATACTTGACATGACTGGTCATATATGGTTGCACAATTGTATGAATTGTATGATGATCACTGTCCAGATGTGCATGTCAAGTGCGTGTATAACCAGATTGACGATATTGACCAGATGGCACATGCTGATCAATACAACTGGTGTACATTGTATACATTGTATGCATATACATGTATGGCTTGATCACTCGGATGTACATACTCGACATATATACCGACACGACAATCACAATCAGGTTGTATGTGGATAATGTTGTAATATCGAGTGACTGGATCCAATTGCAGTGTATATACGAGTCATACAACAACTCATACGAAGTTCGTGTTCGTGTTCGAGTGATGGAATGCAATACAATGCAATGATTGCATCAATCCAGAATACAAGTCAACCATGATATATGATCATAATTGTGGTTGATACAACTATATAATGACAATCGATATTGATATAGTAACACACAACATGCAATGTCAACACAACAGTTGCAAGTCACTGATCATGTATTGATTGATTGAGTGAGCAAGTAAGTGATTGAATCGCTGGACATGTGCAGTCATGACTGATCATGTCGAGTCTAATGTAAAGTGTCATGAAACCACGACATGCTTAAACCATGTCAATCATTTGTCACTTGAAAAGCATACAATATCACACATACTAATGACCATCTAACAACTGTATGCCAAGCATTCCATCATTCTGCTTGATCTGTACTTGACTGTATTGTGGCATATTGGCCGTTTTTAGGGTGGAAAGGGTGAAATCACAGTCAATCAGCTATACAATACTCACACAAGCAATAGCTCAACCGAAACTGCGGACGATCATATAGGGATATTCTTTCAAACTTTAGCATTGATGGCGATAAATCAAACCTAACCCTGATAACACTAATTCCTTAGGACGGCCATTCAGTATGCTTTTAATACTGTTCATCCAATAACAGATATAAATACAATTCAAGAACCGACCTGTTGAATGACAGTCACTACAACTTGCTTAACCAACCCAGTAAATGAAACTCACAGTTGTTGTGCTGTCATCAATCCTGGCCGTCTGTTCGGTTACTATTGCTGACCCAGTCAATCCCACTGCGACCACAAGTACCCAATCTAGCTCGGCAGCTCTTCCCAGTGCAACTACAGGCACTTATCCTGACCCTTGGATGGCTCCCAATGCACAAGTTACAAATTCAGTTGACTTTAGTAGACTTCCAGAGAGTACTATAGATTTGATCCAAGAATACGCACGAGTGAAGGAAAGTTATGAGCAAACATATGGAATGTACGAATCGCTAAAATTGGAAAAAATTGACCAAGAGCAATGGACAAAATTGCTATATAAAAAGCTAAAGTATTCGAGTCGCAAGGTTCGCAAGGTTCGCAAAGACAAGTATGGTTTAATGTACAAGAAAGAGCTTAAAGAGTTTAGAGAGCTTAAACTTGAAATCGAAACTCAAAATGGCATTCTTTTCGAACTTCAAAAAAAGTGTATGGATCTTGGCTCTAAATATTCTGAACTGCGTTGGAAATTTGCTAAAATACAAGTATTACTCGTGGAGTGCTTGTATGGCAAGCATATCAATTATGAATCAATTAGCTACTACCTGGACTATGTGGAATCAAATCCCGAGTTTATGAAACTTGTCGACACACTTCGCAGTTCCGTACCAAACCAACAGTCAGGATCTGTGCAAGCCTCTACTAGTGGTATCCAGGATTCACAACTTTATGAAAGTTTATCATCATCATCAGATGATGAAATGGAGTTTTTGGATGAGACGCACTCGCCATAAACTAAACGCTTATAATGCAACCCAATCGAACATTTTTCAGTACAAGAAACTCGGATCTATAAAACTGGATTACTGTTGGGTTGACCCAGATGTGACAATTGATCCGATTTATTCAATTGACTTGATTGATTTGGTTGCTAATCTGGACTGGTTTCAACCGTGTTTATTGTATTTTTGTTTGAATAAAATACAATACAATATAATTGATAATTAATATTGGATATTGGATGTACATGCATTGTATCTGATTATTGTACACAGTCTTGGTTGGCATGATATCATAATGTACATTGGCACTTGTATTTCCAATACAATACAATACAGTTGATTGTATATTGCATAGTTGTACACATTGATGATGCTGACATGCATGCGTGTATTGTGTCGATATGATATTGCTTGTCATGTCGTATTGACACATGCAACACCAATACCAACAATAGTCATGTGTGTTGATATCAGATCCGACCAACTCGATCAATTTGACTGATTTGACTCGTTGATTGTGGTGTCAAAATGGTTGCATCAATAGTCTGACTGATCACACACATGTTGATGTATGCAGTGATCGTATACTAGTCGATTGGTGCAATATGATCAGACATGCTAATGGAATGTGGATCGTCGTGGTATTTGCAGCAGTATACCATATTAAACTGATACAATACATGCACGGCTTGAACATATCACACGCACTACAATGCATGACATGATACATACATCAACATTGGATTTTATTGTGAAGCATTTCCTAATACCACCACCCAACACAACGGGTGATCGTTTTGACAGCCTATTGCTTGATTGACTGGTAGTTCCAATTGGTGAATCTAATGGAATTTGAACTGCAGCAACCGCCTGTAACGCAAGTAGAATGCATTCTATATTAATCAACATTGTATCGAGTAATGTAATGAAAGTGTCGTGAATTTGGTAGATGACTGCCATTTTATAACGACAGCAGCTTCAAGAGTGACAATCAGTGCTTTCCAAATGAATGATCAGAAAAAACACAAGTATACCATTTAGGATGAATCAGTATACAAACATTGCTATTAGTGTAAAATTCATCCCAGTAATACGCTGAAATAATCTGATCGCGGTGATATATCCAGTGATCAGGCAGTGTCAAATTGTCATTCTGATTATGTATAATTATCATCACATATACAATCCATTACTACAGAATATATTGATCCATGTTCTAGTATACGATATATTGTGCTAGAATACAATATTTCCAGCCATTTGATGCTAATACTGATATTAATCTACACATACAACATTGATCACCCACAATGGTATATAACGGAACTCGATACCACTTTTTTAATATAAACTGTTAAATTGACTCGAGATTTTAATCTGAAAATTGAATATTACAATATTGAATAAAAGACTCGAGTCATTATATGAATGACATAATCAATTGTCGAGTTGAATTGACACTTGATTGAACAATACAAATAAACACATGACAAATGTTTAATTTGACAAAGTGTGATTTCCAATACATTCTTCACGATATTGAATCGGGTCACGTTTTATCTTTCTTTTCTCTTATTTCCTTCTTTGCATCTACAAATGGAAAACAAGAGCTTCTTTATTCAATACCTTGACAACCAACCAGTGGAAATAGAAACCCACTTTAATGGAGAAGTAGAGAGAAAAAGGCCACTTGATAATGTCTCAAAACTAATTGCAGCAGTCAAACAAGCGCTTCCATCAAAGCTCGGTACTATAGATCTTGACGAGCTGACCCTTCATTTTGTGCTGGATGGAGTGGAAATGACTTACAACTCTTGGAACTCTATTACTGCTATTGGAAATAATGGAACTACTGGGCTTAACCCTCTTGTCATTAAATCCAAGAGTGATGTAAATATGGATATTAACTATGACTGGAGTCATTTGTCAAGCTTTTTTACTAGGGAGTTTTCCGATATTAATGAGACCATACAAGTTGTCGAAACAGACCGTCAAGTCAAATTCAAGTCGAAAGAGTTGCGTCTATTCTACAGTGACCAATGGCGTTTGGAGAGCGGTCGTCTGCCAGACATGCGATTCCAGGACATCAATTTTGAAACGGACATTCAAAAGCGCGTAGATTCATTCATGGGCGGAAACGAACTCGTTGGTCTGTTAATAGGACCTACAGGTTGTGGCAAAACCCATGAGATTATCAATAGGGCAAAAAAGCAATTCACAATCTTCATTGACGCTCGATCTTACCCAGCTTTAGATGACTCTGATGATGCCTCACTCTTCTCATTGAAAGAAAGTTTTGAAAGCATCACTTCAAAATGGAAAAAACCGAATCAAAGCCTGCCACAACTCTATGATATTACCTATGCCTTTCTACTGTCTCGTGTTCTGTTTCTCAAATATCTCAAGGAAAAATATCCTAACATAACTCCAGCACAGTTTCTCATTCATCAATTGTTCAACTCAAGAGCCATCAGACTATGCTTTCTGAAACTGAAGCTATTGTCTTTGGACAAGTTGAACGACATACATTGCAGCTATATTGACGATGATTTGCGCTGCCTCTTTTGTTTTGATCAAGCTCATGTGTTGGCCGAACATCTTGGAAGCACGATTATCTCGTCAATGGAGGGAAATCACATCCAACAAAACGGAGATGTGAATGAAGATTCAAAAAGAGGAACACTCTCAGTCTTGCTGTATGTTATCAAAAATAAGGAGTTTGCCAAAAAGGTTATTTTTGCTGGAACATCATCAAAACTACGCAACATTGACAACTTTAAATCATTTGGAACGAAACCTGTTGGTCCTCTTATTCTCAATGAATTCATAACTTGGGACTGTGAAATGGCGTTGGACTATGTGACTGCTTTTGTCGATATTCATCCGGATATTCTCAAGACTGTTCTTACCGACAACTATCGACCAAGAATTTTGGAAAACTTTGTATATGACTTGTTCAGTGCTGGAATCAATGACAATGACTCGGCAACGGCACAACGCATACGACTGAAAAAGCAACATGCCTTTTCGAATATCAATGATATAGTAGAGGAATCTTACAATGCGGTAATTGGTCGATTCACTCGTATGTCGATCGAACCCATTGCCAGAACCATCAGGGCTCATTCACATACACAGATTATGCTAAAGCTTATTTTATCATCAATGATGACGACCAATCATGGACCAATATACTGCCAACTGGACAAGAATCAAGAAAACTTTTTCATGAATACTGTTGGATCTATACATCTCATTCGTGAAACTGGCGGATACTTTTTGTCTGAAGGATATGTGATAGACTTGCTTCTCAATTTATTCCGAACAGAGTTTCAACAGTTCAATCTGTTGTCATCGTTGGATCTTTTGAGCAGCATCGCTGGCACAAAAGGTAAAAAAACTACAGCCAAAGGAACACCATTCGAAGCCGTCATTTTGGCTGGTATGATCCAAAAAAATGGACCGCATCTTTCAAACGTCCTATCTAGTTTTGGTGTTTCGATTGCTGGTCTTGATGGTTTACAGTTGCCAACAATAGAGCGTAAGGCTGGAGATGGCACAATCATATCCGATAGACCAACAGGAGTCTTTTTTCGTCCTTCAAACCAGTTTCGACCAGACATCCTTGCGTTTTTATCCAAACAAGTCTGCGTGTCATTTGGAATCAAGCTATATACATCAAAAATTCCTTCAGCAGTGTCTGCCGATAATCTTGAATCTACAAATCCAGACTTTTTCTTTATTAAAGCAGATCGGCCAACGAATAACGAGGCGTATTTGAAATGGCAGCAGAGTATATCTGATACCCCGTTAAAGTTTTCAATAAGGTTCTTGATTGAGCTGCCTGAACCACTCAGTGCTGTTTCAACTGAAAATACTTATAACAGCGTCGAGGGAAACCAAAATGTCGTTGTTGTCGTTTCAAAGAGCAATATGCGCAATATTTTAAGCGAGCAGGTTGCGTCGTTTGTTGAATTCATTACCAGTTCCTGATAATAAATATTGAGCTAATTTGAATATTGGATTGTGTTTTGTTTGATTTATTATATTCAACAAAAGATGCCACAAATCACTTGTCAACTTGATACTATGCAACAGTCGGTTGTTCTTGGTATAGATACAGTTTGAACTACCAACAATGATTACTGCATACAAAGTCACCCAATATCCTACCGATTCTGGTTGTAATTGTATTCCACATCCAATTCTAGATTGTAATCACAATCACAATTACCGTGTTTGATCAAATGGTGTTTTGCATTGATCATGGTATCACACATCACGATACTGCCAGATCACTGCACACAAGCCATGATCAATACAAATGCATTACTGATTGACACTGATCGACACCATATATACAGTCAGACAGCACAACAAATCACCAGCATGCCATTGACCGTGTTGCAATACAATTGACCAACATATCATGATGTATGTTGTATCAAGTCACGACATATAGTATTACTGACTGAATACAGGTCACAACTGCAAGTATTCATGTGGTAATCGACTGACATTGGTGTTGATATCCAATTGATTGATTAATCGATCATCATCAATTGCATCAGTGACTGGTATATGCAACTGATATACACCATGTCCGAGTCTGATACATGTTGATATATTCCTGTCAATCAGCAATGCAGATTTGTGGCCATTACAGTCGAATGTGAGTCGAGTCGATCATTAAACCAACGAATCAATGATTGCAGTCTAAATGTGGTGCGATTTGATACAACATGACAATATATTGTCCAACAGGTTCAACATACACAACACCGATATCCAACACACATCACACATGGATACACTGCATATACAAGCAGTAGCAATGACCAATCTAAACAAACAGTGGCAGAGTTACTCATCAACATATACTCGATCATCAGTCGACTCTGCATATATCAACCAGTTGCGACACGTCATAATCAATGTGGATTGTATTGTTCACCAATCGATCATGACAGCTAATCAATACCAATCATGTAGTCAATACAATCACCAACATATCCATGATTGTTGACTTGCGGTTACAACTCGTCAATTGCATCCAATGTTACAGGTGATGCACATCTGATTACTGCAAATCAACAACTTGTCAATCATATCATAGTGTGTATTGCCAACAAACCATGCAATTACAAATCAATGTATACGTGATCAACATTTGATATTTGATGGTGATGAACCAACCATGATTGATTGTATCATACAACTAATACAGTTGCACTGTCTGGTATTGATGATTGACCCAATCATGTCAAACAGTAACCAATGTGTGTATATCGAGTTTGTGTTGCATGGACACATCAAGGTGTTTGATAACGAGTACAACGTGATGATACAAATCCGGCATTATATGAATATCCAAGTTGATGAATCAAGTCGAGGTTTGCAAAGTGTCGATATATCAGGTCAATCAAACAAGTCAGTCAACCACTATATGGTGACTAATGATGGCACGGTTTGAATGTCAACGAGTTGGACAGTCGATAATATGGGATGATTGTGATTTGGTCAAACCGCAACATTCGCATATCACTGAATTGGTTTAATGTGCGTGGTGTACGGGGTGTAAGCAGTATGCATAAACTCGTTGGTATCATGGACTATAACCAATATACATCACACATATACAGTGGTAAACACCAACGTGTGATGTATCCAGTGATCGTATACTGGTTGATTGGTGCAATATGATCATATTACATACTAATGGAATGTGATAATCATATACTTGCAACAGTATACCATATTGCACTGTTGGTATCGCGTATCTGGTGTCATTACAATATATCAACTCACTTGATATGGTTGGTATCGATTGTTGCAGTCGTCGAGTGCCGTCATTGGTCATGCATTACCAGTTGTGTGTGATTGATATTGACCATCATGGCATGTATTCAAATGCAACACTATCAACATACACCATGACATGTGTGATCGACTATAACTGATGTGGATTGCAATCGATTGTGCACGGTAGTTTGATACTGTTTGCAGTTGTTGATCGATACTCGGACTATTCGAACTTGTATCTCTGGTTGTATTTCTGGTTGGATACTTGACATGACTGGTCATATATGTTTGCACAATTGTATGAATTGTATGATGATCACTGTCCAGATGTGCATGTCAAGTGCGTGTATAACCAGATTGACGATATTGACCAGATGGCACATGCTGATCAATACAACTGGTGTACATTGTATACATTGTATGCATATACATGTATGGCTTGATCACTCGGATGTACATACTCGACATATATACCGACACGACAATCACAATCAGGTTGTATGTGGATAATGTTGTAATATCGAGTGACTGGATCCAATTGCAGTGTATATACGAGTCATACAACAACTCATACGAAGTTCGTGTTCGTGTTCGAGTGATGGAATGCAATACAATGCAATGATTGCATCAATCCAGAATACAAGTCAACCATGACATATAATCATAATTGTGGTTGATACAACTATATAATGACAATCGATATTGATATAGTAACACACAACATGCAATGTCAACACAACAGTTGCAAGTCACTGATCATGTATTGATTGATTGAGTGAGCAAGTAAGTGATTGAATCGCTGGACATGTGCAGTCATGACTGATCATGTCGAGTCTAATGTAAAGTGTCATGAAACCACGACATGCTTAAACCATGTCAATCATTTGTCACTTGAAAAGCATACAATATCACACATACTAATGACCATCTAACAACTGTATGCCAAGCATTCCATCATTCTGCTTGATCTGTACTTGACTGTATTGTGGCATATTGGCCGTTTTTAGGGTGGAAAGGGTGAAATCACAGTCAATCAGCTATACAATACTCACACAAGCAATAGCTCAACCGAAACTGCGGACGATCATATAGGGATATTCTTTCAAACTTTAGCATTGATGGCGATAAATCAAACCTAACCCTGATAACACTAATTCCTTAGGACGGCCATTCAGTATGCTTTTAATACTGTTCATCCAATAACAGATATAAATACAATTCAAGAACCGACCTGTTGAATGACAGTCACTACAACTTGCTTAACCAACCCAGTAAATGAAACTCACAGTTGTTGTGCTGTCATCAATCCTGGCCGTCTGTTCGGTTACTATTGCTGACCCAGTCAATCCCACTGCGACCACAAGTACCCAATCTAGCTCGGCAGCTCTTCCCAGTGCAACTACAGGCACTTATCCTGACCCTTGGATGGCTCCCAATGCACAAGTTACAAATTCAGTTGACTTTAGTAGACTTCCAGAGAGTACTATAGATTTGATCCAAGAATACGCACGAGTGAAGGAAAGTTATGAGCAAACATATGGAATGTACGAATCGCTAAAATTGGAAAAAATTGACCAAGAGCAATGGACAAAATTGCTATATAAAAAGCTAAAGTATTCGAGTCGCAAGGTTCGCAAGGTTCGCAAAGACAAGTATGGTTTAATGTACAAGAAAGAGCTTAAAGAGTTTAGAGAGCTTAAACTTGAAATCGAAACTCAAAATGGCATTCTTTTCGAACTTCAAAAAAAGTGTATGGATTTTGGCTCTAAATATTTTGAACTTCGTTGGAAATTTGCTAAAATACAAGTATTACTCGTGGAGTGCTTGTATGGCAAGCATATCAATTATGAATCAATTAGTTACTACCTGGACTATGTGGAATCAAATCCCGAGTTTATGAAACTTGTCGACACACTTCGCAGTTCCGTACCAAACCAACAGTCAGGATCTGTGCAAGCCTCTACTAGTGGTATCCAGGATTCACAACTTTATGAAAGTTTATCATCATCATCAGATGATGAAATGGAGTTTTTGGATGAGACGTACTCGCCATAAACTAAACGCTTATAATGCAACTCAATCGAACATTTTTCAGTACAAGAAACTCGGATCTATAAGACTGGATTACTGTTGGGTTGACCCAGATGTGACGATCGATCCGATTTATTCAATTGACTTGATTGATTTGAATGCTAATCTGGACTGGTTTCAACCGTGTTTATTGTATTTTTGTTTGAATAAAATAAAATACAATACAATATAATTGATATTGGATACTGGATGTACATGCATTGTATCTGATCATTGTACACAGTCTTGGTTGGTATCATATCATAATGTACATTGGCACTTGTATTTCCAATACAATACAATACAGTTGATTGTATATTGCATAGTTGTACACATTGATGATGCTGACATGCATGTGTGTATTGTGTCGATATGATATTGCTTGTCATATCGTATTGACACATGCAACACCAATACCAACAATAGTCATGTGTGTTGATATCAGATCTGACCAGATCCGACCAACTCGATCAATTTGACTCGTTGATTGTGGTATCAAAATGGTTGCACTAATAGTCTGACTGATCATACACATGTTGATGTATGCAGTGATCGTATAGTGGTCGATTGGTGCAATATGATCAGACATACTAACAAAGTGTGGATCGTCGTGGTATTTGCAGCAGTATACCATATTCCAACCGTTGACATTGCTTTCCAGTTTCAACACAACCATCATCAAGATTCAAGTTGAGATTTGATCCAGAATACCAAAACGAGATCAGATTGCTAATTTAGCAAAAACTACAGCACTCAGTATTCCCGTGTGGTCCCCCACCACAGTACTGACTGAGCCATCACAAGCTTGACTTCGGAGATCGAACGGGATCCGGTATTTTCTTGTGTGTATGGCCGTAGATGTTGATTGAAACCAATTATACGGTAATATTCGTTAGGTGTGTTTGTCAAATACATTGTGGTTTGGTGTCAGCACTTGTAAATCAATACTGCATGACAATCTCATCACCAATGGTCATCTGTTTTATATTGGATTTAAACATTGACAACTACTGCGTGATCGATGATTTGAATCCATGTAGGTTAACTTTAGTTGTATTTTTTACGGATTTTCAGTCAATGATGAGCATTTTTGATTTACCCTTTTACTGATGGATGCAGATTTACGAGAATATGCACTGTTTGCAGTGCGTAATCTGACCAAAAACAACAGAGAAAACCAAATGTTGATTGCATCGCTGGAAGCGAGAAAAGTAGTTCCAAACGAGATACTGACAGAAATGGGAGTTGAAGCAGCAATAGATCCAGTAACAGGTAAACTGACATTCAAATAAACTGCTACTTTACAAATCAATTGAGAGACACAGTTTGAACTTGTGAGGAATCGATTCTACTGTTCGGGTCAAATTAAAATCAATCTGTAAATGGTTGAAGCAGTTGGACAACTATTGTTGTATTTGCATAAAATGGAGCACTAAACAAGAATGTCACTCATAACCAGCAGAATTTTCATCTGCAACTCTAATCTTGAGCTTGCAATCTGTTAACCCTGATTAACATCAACCATTACTATGGCCCCTCTTTCTGACATGATTCCTCATCCCTATTATCCTCGCACTCTCTCTATCCCATCCTACAGTGGCCGTACTTGGTCTCCTCTGCAAATCCTGGGTATATTCTTCTCAATCATTTTTATAACCATGGTTATAGGCTACAGAGTCATCAGTGTTAGTCCCCACTACTCGAGCAAGACTAAGTCCAGCAAGGTTGCTCAAGCATCTTCTGCTCCACTCGGCACTCGTTTAATCTTTCTCTGGTTTTTGGCATGTTCAGGCATTCATTTTATTACTGAGGGTTACTATGTAGCCTTCAATCAGACCATTGCCAGCAGAAACTCGTTTATGGCTGAGCTCTGGAAAGAGTATGCACTGTCAGACTCTCGCTATATTACGTCAGATCAAACTATCGTGTGGATTGAAGCAATTACTGCTGTTGAGTATCCTGCCTGTTTCATCACTATCATGATAAACTCTTGACTAACATTGACTATACTCTAGTATATATGGGGTCCGCTCTGCTTTATTGCTTGCTGCATGATCTACAAAAACTGTTCCAAGCGCCATCTCGTTTTATTTTCCATTTCTTTTGGTCAGCTCTACGGTGATATCATTTATTATGCAACCACTCTCGCAGAAGGTGCTCCACACTGCAATCCCCATCCTTTCTACTTTTATTTCTATTTTATCTTTATGAACTTGTTTTGGATCTTTATTCCCATCATAGTGATGATGGATAGCGGAAAAGTGATCATGAGTGCATTGAATGCTACTCATGCTCCAGAAAAGGAGACTCGCAAGAACAAATGAAGGTGATCCAGTCTGTTGAATCTCGATGATGTGGACTCGACTGCAAGTGGAATTTACAGTTGTATTCACGTAATCTAACTTGTACCTTGCAATGGCCATCTTTGAAATAAACAATGTTTGAATGTCCACTGCGCTTCTCTATTATAAATTGGCTTTAAAGACAGCGGCCATTATGATACAACACAATTGAGCCATCTCTTTCCTCACTTTTTACAGTTACCAGATTCGTGCATTGTAATCTATATATTGGATTCAACTGTTTTGATGTTCTCAAGGCTTGCAGATACGTTCTAGTTCAAGATTACACGTTTCAAGAATACAAATGCTGCCTTCATGCAATTGCCCAACATTTACTTGTAATACTCACTCTGAAAAACTAAAGATTGAACATTACAAGAATATTGGATTTACTAAAAAGCATTGACAATTGTTTCATTCTATTTTACGCGAATACAATCAAATCCATCGAGTTTCCCATTTCCATGCCAAGACCGATTATTTGTTTTAGAATTGCCATTCATCAATCATGAATACTGTTGCTGAATCATATCCAACCAGCAGACCATTAAAGTCAATGGATCATCTGGATGACTGGACTCCACTTCAAGATCCATTTGGTCGCTGCACTCTCCCACTTCAACAACGGTGTATTCAGCGTCTGAACAAAGCTGCACATTACCAATCAGCTTTACAAAACTGCAATAGTATAAATGCAACCAATATTAAAAAAGTTGCTGTATGTCATGATATGTGTGGTGGATACGATATCCACCAAGATGCCTTGATTCAAGGCAACTATGGCTTGATAAATGATGTTCATCAACCCATTTATACCATTCAGTACTGGCAGTACATTGATGAATTTATATATTTCAGTCATGCTCGATTTAGCATTCCTCCTGTGGTATGGATAATAGCGGCTCATAGAAACGGCGTCAAAGTTTATGCAAGTGTAACATCTACCGAGTTCAATTCACATCTTATCAAAGCATCTGTTGATTCTAACTACAAACCATGTACTGTCTGATAGGCTACATTCATCACTGAATGGGAAGACGGGATACTAGAAACAATGAAGCTTATATATGGTCCAGCGTATACTCCAGACAGTCCCAATTCAGCAATGAAATTCTCGCCTCATTATGCTGACAAGATGGGTAACACATTCGCCTTTTTAATAATACCAACTCTACTTGATGTATTTGACTAAAGCCTGTTTATAATCATATGGATTAGTGGAGCTTGCACTGTACTTTGGGTTTGAAGGCTGGTTCATCAATATCGAGTCGGATCTTTCATCGCCCTTGCATGCTGAAACCATGGCACACTTTTTATCTTACCTAACAGCTCAAATGCATAGTCGAGTTCCAGGAGGCCAAGTCATGTTTTATGACTCGCTAACCAGGTCGGGAAAAGTGGATTGGCAGGATGGTTTAACTAATGAAAACAAGGCAAGCTTATACTTTTCTTCTATGCATTCAACTCGCTCAAAATAGACATGTAATCCATTAATTTTAGTTTGAATCTAACTTGTTTTTGGTAGTTTAGATGTTTTTTGATGCGTGTGATTCGTTATTTACAAACTATACATGGAAACAGGAAGGTCCTTGTAATAGTGCTGAGCTTGCATCATCACATGGACAATCTCCGTCACGTATTTATACGGGAATTGATGTATGGGGAAGAAAAACCTATGGTGGTGGTGGATTTAATGTCCATAAAGCGTTGAAAGTGATTCAAAGTGCGGGTACTTCGTGTGCGCTTTTTGCTCCTGGATGGACATACGAGTATATGCGAAAGACGCCATTCAAACAGGTTGAAGAGCGATTTTGGTGCAATGTAGATGTAGATGTGATTGATCCCGAGCAAACAAATAGTATTGCTGAGCAAAAAACAATGGACCCCGATTGGGTTAAAGATGCTAATGAGCTTAAACCGGTCGAGATTAAAAAACGAGGGACAATGATTGATGCAGATGACGTCGGATGTGTAGCAGACTATATCTCGCCGCGTCCAGCTGCTTGTCAGTCCATCTTATACAACTCACCTTTAATAGAACCACTACAATGGTTTTATTCGTGCTTTGATCAAGGATTTGGAACAAACTATTCTATTCATGGAAAGGTATGTATCTGAATATTTTGACTTGTCAATATACAGTTGTATTAAATATATCTGTTATAGGCTGTTTTTAATGCATCATGGTCACATATTGCAAGTCAAAGTGTTCCACCAACCCATCGTACAAAGACATCGCGGTATATAGTAAAATGTCCCATTTTACCTTTACCTTTGCACTCCAAAACGGTACAACCACCATCAACTGTTGTTGAAAGGATTGCATTTCAAAATATACCTGGATCTACTCAAACAAGTGACGTGGTGACTGGAAACGCATGGCTGGGTGGATCTATCTTGAAATTACAAGCCACACTTTCATTTACAGAATTACATCCACAATCCAGTTCACATCACACCGTTACTGGGTATCTTTTTCAAGTATTTGACCTTGACATGGACTTGCAATCTAAAGTATACGTTCGTGTGCGATACACTATGGATTTTACTAGCGACTGCTTACCACTACAAAACAAGTTTGACAATGATGGCATGCTTGCATTATCAATCCATCACCCACATTATGGAACTCGACTTATTTATGCAACAGAGACTCACAAACTACAAGTAGATGCCTTACTTTGGCACACAACGGTATTCCAGATCGGTGATGGTGTAATACCATCCAGTAAACAGACATGTCCATTTACACTTGGAGTGGTCATGATCCCATTCAAAACGCCTTTAATGGAACACGCAAACTTTGCTCACGAATGCTGTATGACTGTACAGGTTGGTGAGATATTTATATCTCCTTTGTTTCCATTGCTCACAGTTGATATGGCTTCCGAATCGATTCAAACCCGTTCCATCACAGTAAATAACGCGCAGGTCAGTACCGATTCACGCCATATGTGGATGACGATTACATGGGAGTACGATATCAGAGTAGAGGAGACTTTTACACAGATTCCATACATGGGTCGATGTGAAGTGTTTATGGATGGCACGTATTTGGGAAGTGCGTTTATTGGCATGTATCGGATCAGTATCCCACTTGATCTATCCAATGCCGATTATTGTCAGATTCGAGTTGTGGGGATTGATGCCAGTGGTAATACACGATATACTGCTACTGAATTGATTACGATTCCTTTTATTCAAACAAAATGTATTGAATATTCAAGAGTATCCTGCTGTGATGAGCAATCTGTCAAGCATTGAGATTTTTATGAAAACTATAGGAATAAATGACAAGTGAAGTAGTTAAATACAGCTATATTCACGTAAAATGAAACATTTTTGTATCTATTTTGCAGTGGATTGACTATTTATGTTATTGGAACCGTTGGTTTTACGCACAACAAATAAATATCTGGTACGGTCATGGCATTAAACAAGTTATGTTGTACTCTAGTTCAACATATCCCGGGAATGCAACGGTTGGTTCCATGATGATTACCGAATGTCAGTATTGAGTTGTGAATGAAACAAGTATCAAGGATGAGATTGATTGGAATTGTGGTGTAAACATTTGTTCAATTCTACAAGAATGCGTACAGATAAAAACCAGTCAATCAAGGGTTTACAAGACAATACTTTGAATTGGGTGAAATGATTATTTCATGAAACTGGCCGTTTATTATGCATTTTAGCTTATTTAGTGTATCATTTTACGTGAATACGGCTGTAAATAGAAGTATAATAAATAGAAAAGATCGACAAAAATACTTGTATGAGTGCAGACATTGCAAAACTATTTGGTCGAAGCTTGAACTTATGCAAAAATAACTGAGAGTACGGATGTGGCCAATAATGACATACCGACACTTTTCATCAAGCTCGCGAGATTTATGACAGCAAGCTTAGATGATGAGGAGGGAGTTGATTTGACACACTCGGCTGGAATACTTGGATCGTGCTTTGGATCGACTGGTGGTGGTGGAGAGCCAGGTGGAGCTTGTTTATATCCAGCTGGACAAATGACAGTAGAGGTTGGAGACGGAGCAGCACCAGGATTACCAAGTGACGAGTTTGTAGCATTAGACCCCATGCCATTGCCCATGCCCATACCATTCTCCATACCATTACCCATGCCCATGCCATTTCCCATGCCATTGCCCATACCATTTTCCATACCATTGCCCATGCCATTACCCATACCGTTGCCCATGCCATTCTCCATACCAGCACCATTACCAGCGCCAGCACCATTACCAGCACCAGCACCAGCATTTTCGACGACTCTAATCAATCCTCTCATTCCTTTTTGACAATCCCCGGGCATCATGCTCACGTACCAATAATTTCCCAACACCGTAAAGACGTGTCTATGTGTTTGTGGAGCGCGACCAGGCCTTGAATCGAACCCACGCTGAAGTGGCTGACAAGAAGTGGCATCTTGAACCTGAGTAACAGTATGAACCTGTTGAATGAATTGCCATACAACAGCATCACCTAAACTGATTTGTAACATATTTGGACTAAACGTGTTCGATTGGAGAGAAACCATATGCTGACGACCTTGTTGAGCACCAGCAGATTGTTGTTGTTGTTGTTGAGCACCGGCAGATTGTTGTTGTTGTTGAGCATTGGGAGATTGTTGTTGCTGTTGAGCACCGGGAAATTGTTGTTGCTGTTGAGCACCGGGAAATTGCTGTTGTTGTTGAGCACCGGGAGATTGTTGTTGAGCATTGGGATTAGCACGCTGTGGATTGGTCGCGGGTCGTTGTTGCTGTTGCTGTTGCTGCTGTTGAGCACCAACAATACTCATGCATAGCATGGTTATAAATATGGCAATTTTCATTGATATAGAATAAGCGCTTATATAAATGAGTGATTGGATTGGATTGGATGACTACTGAAGATGCTAGTGGACAACGAATCAGGTTCGTAATAATAAAATGAGCACAAGTCTTTCTAAAAATAAATAACTTTGAGGGAAAGAAAAATAGAGCGAGTTCAGTAAATTAATCCATGTATCTATACTCTGAATAGGATGCCATTGCCATCGGACACAAAGATGCATTGTAGCAGTCTTGTGTTGAAGGTTGCCACCAAATCAAAGCTTGAGTGGTGCTCGCGAATCACGGCAAAAAAATATCGATTGAAGCTTGAAAAGCCACTACAAAGGAAACACGCAATTGAATGAACTGGCTGTTTTATTAGATTGATAATACAAAGTAGAACAAATATACAAGTCTACTAAATAGTGGGCATGTATAGATGGATAACATCCATCAATTCAAAGAGTCCTATAAAAACAATACTAGGAAAGTGATGTTTCAAAATGAATTGGATAGAATTACAGCATCAAAAGACCTGCAACGGCAACACCGACAGCAGCCACGGCGGAGCGGCCATTGAGTTGGGCATCTGATTTGGCAGCGGCAGCAGGAGCAAAAGTAGCACTGGGAGCGGAAGCAGGAGCAGTTTCGGATGATGTGCCAGGAGCAGGTGCTGGAGCACCTGGAGCGGGAGCTGGAGCAGGAGCGCCTGGTGCAGGTGCACCCGGAGCAGGAGCAGGTGCTGGAGCACCTGGAGCAGGAGCAGGACCAGCAAGAGCATTGACAACAATAACACCCTTCATGTTGGCAGCACAGTGAGCAGGGATACCACACGCATACCAGACAGTACCGGCCGTAGCAGCCTTCCACACGAAACTAGTGCCAGCGGCCTTCATACCAGAGTTGAAAGCATTGGGCACAGCAGCACACGATTGAGCATCAGCAGTCTTGATGACAGAGTGAGTACCAGCAAAGTTCCAAGTGACAGTATCACCAACACTGACATTGATCTTGGCAGGTGAAAAGGTCAATCCAACCGTGGTAACAACATGGTTTGTAGCAGCAGAAGCCACTGACAATGAAAGTGCAATTGCAGTCAAAACAAACATCTTGGTTACTCAATACTTTTCTTGTTGCTTTCTTATATAAGTTTTTAATATGCGCATTAGTTCAATGCCGCCGCCACGAGTCCCCGACCTGCGCCTCGTACTAATTGAATAGGCTCGCAATAACCCCTCTTCCAAGTATTTGTCATCACTTTTTATTATGCATGTGTTGATTATCGGCTCACAAGCCTGATTCAAAACTTAATTCTCTCCAAGTCGTAGCTGTGCTGCTTGCAAGTCTTTTAGCGCTCCCCGTGTCGCCTCCACTACGTTTCGTACGCAACTGACCACTTGCATATCATCGTCATAGTCACTTTCATCCATCCATTTGCGTCGAGTCACGGTTCTTAATTGTAATCCAAGTGCCTCCACTTTAGTTAATGCCCGCCCTAAATGCTCCTTGAGCATTTCATCAACACACGATCGTGCTACTGGTGTCCACGATGCTACTATGTTGCTTGATATGTCGTATATATCCCCTGATGTGTTGATGTACGCTTGCTTGAGTTGAACCTGTGGTGATTCTTCTCCTTTTTGCAATGGGTTCATTGTGAGTCGTGCCGATCGCAACAACCGATGCATCGATACCAGCTCATCGTACTTTGCTGCCAACAGCTGTTCCAATCCTTCTAGATCTCGTAACATATGCCACGTGCGCTGACGAAACTCACGTGTCGAGTCTTGCTTGGCTTTGGCCAATGCTATAGCCGTGGCTGCTGAAAGTGATTCCGGCGTCGCATTGCTTGTCCTAGGTGACGTAACAGTATCATGTGTTGATAGATTTGAATATGTGGGCTGAATTGTCTGCTCTGCTGACTTGAATATGCGCGCATCTTGTCCTTCAAATAGAGAATCAACTACTTGCAAGACATTCGAACAGGGTGATGAAACAGATGCTATAGGCGACAATCCTTGAGTCTCCTCAAACCCACGTGCCACATAGTCATCATCATCAATATTATCTGTAATGGTTGTTGAAAGAACAAGATTTCCTGCACTTCCACACCCACTGCTAATGCTAGCAACACCATCCGACTTCAACACCATCGATACTGCACTTGTATTGGCCCCTTCCATAGCTACTGGTTGAATATGGCGCTCTCCAAATTCGTCCATCACTTCCACCTCCAATAATCTTGTACCTGATAATAAATACATGTCACCATTCTTGTTCTTTTCTCGATGTGTTGGATAGGCATGACTAGACCCGTCCAATACTGCCTGAACACTGTCCAATACTTCCATGGTCAAAGCTACATCCACATTGCTAACACTACTTGAAAACACTTCTGTATCCTGCTCAAATTCTTCGTGTTCTGACAATGAAGGCTCAAGTAGGCAGTAGGCATCGTCTAGTGATCCAGTTGGTGGTATGTTTAGATCCAAACTGGCCAGTTGATCTACAGCATCAGATTCTTGAATGTCTGTCGCTTGAATTGGATCCATTTCCGTTGGTCGAACATCAGAATTCAAAGATTGCTCACACGTATCCAGATGATCAACTGTATCAACCGCTTGCAGACTTGCTAAATCTACAAATGAATCGTCTTGTAAACATTTAGTAGCATCAGTCTCCAAAACGGATAAAGTCGGCTCGATGGAGTCTGTATTATGATCAACAGATACATGTTGATCCGACTCGATCGTCACATCCACATTAGTCAAGCTACTATGATTAGAAAATAAGTCACGCTCCTCATCTGCATCAGTAATCGTCGTGGGTGTATGAGAAAGAATCTCGGATGAATCCACAAGTGTCGCAACTGAGGTGTTACGGTACATGCCGCCATCCTTGTCCATATTTTCAGTAGGTTCAAGTGGATCTTTAATGGCACAAGTGTCAATAGCCAAATCTGAAACAGTGCAACCCTCATCTAACTCGGCATGGCCTACATCATTATTTGGTTCAATACCCAGCTCAACTAAACAGTATGATAGACAGTCATGTACAGTTAAAACTTACCATGGTCTTTCTCAGATGATACAGTAGTGAATGATTTGAGAGGGGAAATGGCTCTTGGCAGCTTGCTTGTAGGCAAACCTGATGCATTTGTATGGGACAAACCTGCAGCAGGTACAGCCATCACCAATGAGGACATTGATGGAGACGATCTTAAAGATGCATTGGATGCTTTTGAACAAGGGATAGGAATGTGTGATCGATCATGGCCTGTATTGGTGGCAGACTGTAGTTTCGACTGTTGAACTGGTCGAGACCGATTGGACAAGGCAGACCCCTTGATGGAAGACCCACTCATGGCTTGCATACTCTTTCTCCTATACGCTGTTTTTAAACAAGACTTGACTGGTGAGGGTCGAGTGACAGAGCTGCTACTTGCAGTAGAATCCAATGTGTTCATGGACGATTTAGCAGTACAGGCTAGTCCAGCATTAAGAGTTCTATGGGAATAGATATAGTTTGGATATTGATTGTGGGAGTGGTCACCACAGGCAGAGCAACCACTCCTGTGCCTAGGACCAGAAAAGGGTATTCCAGGATAGTTATTGCTCATGACAGTTGACAATAGAAACGCCAAGTCGATAAACTTTGAATTCCAACCACCGCCGTATTCACGTAAAACAAAACTTGTGTTTATCCGGCAGTCTTGTTTCAAAATAAATAATATTTTACTACAAATTGATTGCTTCAATACACTCGAATGCGTCGAGTAGTTTACAATCGAATTCACGTAAAATGAAACTCTTGTAATGACTGGTTGGTTCCCGAATAAACAATCGTTGTTAAATATTTCTTTAAAGTTCTAGTTCAACATATCTCAAAAAGATTGAAAGTGTCAAGAATGTATTGAAACAGAAATGTAAACTGTTTTAAAATTCACTTTATTGTGCATAATATGAATTTATTGCATATGACATTGACCTGGTCTTAACCCTCTTCGCATCACTTGCTGCTGATATCCTCGACTTCTTCTAGTCTCATTTTCAGTCACCACTTGCTCTGCATGCTCCATTAAACTAGATACTCCGCTCCATTTATGTCCTGATCGTGTTACATATTCACATTGAGAAAGCTCGTTGGGTAGCGATGGATGTCGTCCTGTACACACGTTTCTAGGAAATACCTCGATGAGCGATGGTATATACGAACGCGAGCTACTTCCCAGTTCCTCCAACTCATCATCAATGTCTACAACCAACGGATGACTCATTGGCTCATTAGTACTGTTATGATTGTTTTGATGCTCTTGATCCTCGTTTTGATTCAACCTCTGTTCTGTAGATGGCAGTTCTGCTCCACGAGCATTCACCAAGTCGTCATCTCCAATGGCATTGGGTGAAACAGACATATCAAACGCTGGTGCATGCTGATGAATCATGTCCGCATACTGTCGCATTCGTTGTCTTTGCACACTTGTAACAACACGGTTACAATTGAACCCAGGTCCAACAGTAGAAACAAGTGGTGAAACAGGTTCAAACACCTTGATACACGAATCAATCCCAGAAACTGCTATAACAGGAAGATATGGATGTCCCTGAACCACATTGACTGTCTCACTATCCCCATATACCAAACTTACCAGCTTACTAGACTGTCTATCCCAAATATACACGCTACCATCATCGCTCCCACTCGCAACGTATTCGTCACGACCTCCCATGAAAAACACATCCTTGACTGTATTCAAACTGCAGTGACCTCTGTATGCACGGGCGTAGCTGACAGAAGGCGCAGATATGTGTTTGGAATGACTTTCTTGTCTAGATGTAGGCTGGAAATCATCGTCATCTTCGCTCCAGTATGAATGAACATAATGTCCATCCATATCAGAATCAGACATGTCCTCCCATTGGCTAGAATCAGACATGTCATTGGATACTGAGCCAGTTTTAATATGCTCTAATGTGGTGGACGAGTGTGTTGAATCGGTCTGTTCAGGCTTGTACTCTTGATTATATACATCAGGCGTTTGCTGTCGTTTAGTCGTATGGGGAGCGTCTTCAAACTGACCAGCTGGATGACTGCTTTGTTTACTAGATTGGGTATGGGGATCATCACACTGGAATAAAAATACAAATGAGTTTAACCAACTCGCAACCAATTCTCTCGAGCCTTGACCCTTTTTACTAAAAGCAATACCAGACACGCACGAATCCTTGTCGATACTTTTGATTCCTTCAGGACGAAATTGCTCAACACAATCTTTGATGTATCTGCGATCAAACAGCATCACTGAAGGATAGTCACCACCGATTGCAACGTATCTCCCACTCGCATCAATATCCATGGCATTCAGGGGTCGATGAAATCCAATCAGTGGAGTTGCACAAGAGGATTGATAGGTACAACTATGTACCCTTTCTCTTGTATCTATTTGACGGACAGTTCCATCCTCTGAGCACGTCCAAAACAAATACGGATCAGATCGAGTAGTCACCACCTTTTTGACTCGATCTGTATGACAATCATATGTCTGTCTGAGATAGTTTGATACCCTAGTAGTTACCACATCAGATGTTAGAGTAATAGTTGTAACCGATTGGGATGATCGAGTCAAGTCAAACAACTTGATCGTGGCATCGCCTGCACAAGTGACAATTGTTGTGTTGGTCAAGGGCATAAACTGAGCAGAGAAAATGTTTGCTGTATGTGTTGTTGCCAACCGTGCAACCAGTCGAGTAGATCCTGCAATTTCCTTGAATGCAATTGGAAGCTTGTCGTCACCAGGCAAATATCTCCATAAAGCAATATGAGTATCGTCGGACCCAGACAGAAGCAACGAGCCATCTTCAGACCAGGACAGAGTATTTACACATCCATCATGGGCTACTAGTCTTTGGGTTAGTGTCAGTTTGGATAGCAATGAAGGGGATGACTGGATGGTCTGCCTGTAGATAATCGGATCAAACAAGGGGCTGGTTTCTCTCTTGTTCAAAGTAGAATGGATTGATTTTAACTGTGGATTGGGCATGTATATACAATCTTGTATGGAATAGAAACTAATAGTGATGATGGCAGTTGAGGAAAGTGTAAACTCGATTAAACTGAGATCTCATTCGTCCATCTTATTTATTATTGCTTCTAATGAGCTTATGCAAGTGTTATATAGTGGGAAAGACTTGTCGCACATTGATGTTGAGTCGAGAATGATCCATCCATTCAGCAAATGCATTCCATTCACTGTCTGTTCCATGCATTAAATAGTCTGGACAAGTGTCTGGAATGACCAATGGCACGCCATGAAACACTCTCCTGGCACTCTTGCTCATGATTAAAACATCTCCACTATCTAACCGAATCGCAGTAGGCGTAATATCTTTGGATTCGCAAGGAGAAATTAAAAATACACAAGATAAGCCTACACTCAAACTGACTAACGGTGCTGTCATGTCTACCTCGCTCCTGTCCTGATGTCCCATAAGTGTGTCTCCTGGATGATACCAGTTAATCACTCCTGCCTCTGGACGCCATTGACTCGACGAGTATCCTGTCAGCTCTTGTGTGAATGCCAAAATCTGGTGTGTGATGGTGGCTATAGTATCTGGAAATGCATGCAATCGATCAAAATGGTATTGCTTTCTGGTCCAGTCGTACTGATGACCCAGAGTGACCCATCTGAGTCGGTGTATCACAGCATCTACTGACATTGATTTTGGTGCTGTCATGGCATCAGTAGGTGGATCTATCTTCATGGCGCCATCTGCAGTGGTTGATTCCATAGTCTCGGTATTCTCAATGGATCTAGGATGGATCAACTCTGCATGGTTTAGCCGTTTACTTTGTTGATATACTTTCCATATGCCTATGTTGGGAATCAAATAATGAGCATCTAGATTTGACAGATTAGGAACTTTGCAATGCTTTTCTAGACACTCTTGCACCAGTTGTCTTTGTAATGATGGTGGAATCGCTCGTTTTAATATAAAAAGACCTGGAATGTCTGTCAGTTCAATCACTCTTGTCGTTCCTGGAACATCCAGTTGTGGTTCAGACAGTATCAAGGGTGGAGATAGCTCGACAGTTTTGAATGATGTGGATGGACTCTCTAAATCCAAATCCAAAAGCAATGGCTGCAAGTCCTTTAGCAGAGTCTGTCGTCGTTTAAACGTTCTCTCCAAAATACGGAAAGGAGTCTGGTTGGACCATTGTTGTGAGTTGGCAGGTTGCTGTTGCTGCTGCTGTTTTCGCTGTCTTTTCTTGTCCCGATTACTCATGAACAATATGCAACTTGATGTAGTGTCAGAGCTTGTGAAGTTGACTTGATAACTAGAACAAAGTCGCTCATTTTGATATCATCTCGAGTTCAAGTGCATCTAAAACCTGATCGTCTAAAAGTTTACAAAACCCTCAATGGCTTGACCATCCTCTCATGTAATCTCATTTTATGTGAATACTAATCACAAATAGTCAACTGTCGTATCTCAAATATACAACTTTAGTAGATTTGGTATACTCGCATGAATCAAGTCTAGTCGACATGTATTGACTATTTCAAATACTATAAAAATCCTGTTCAACCACAGAGCCATGATATGCTTAGACTATTCAAACACCAATAAAGTGGTGATCCATCCACAAACATCAAATGTATAAACCAACAAAAATTCAATAGCCAAGCTGCATTGATTTACACATGATTGCTGTTTCTGTGGAAAATGTAGACTTGGTACTACCTGATAGAGTAATGATTGTCAACCACCACAGCTTTTTCAGTTACAGCACTCTAACATTGCATATTGAAAACACCAGATTCTTGTACTACCAGCCAGTTGATACACTCGATATCGTGGTATAAGCAGGTCAATTCACCACCTTGTGTTTCAAAATAATCTATTTAAATGGCGTATTCAACTCATTATAAATTACATCAGCTTACAATCCATTTATTAGATTATTCTTCATTTTATTAAACTTTTAACTATCATGAAATTCGCTACTTCTGCTTTCGTTTTTACTCTTGTTGGGTCGGTTGTTACTTCTAGTCCAAGTACTCTTCAAACCAGATCTGTTCAATTGGATGAAACTACCAACAATCATCTTGAACGTCGTGGATATGGACGCAGGCGTTTCCATGGTCATCATGGCGGTTTTGGGTTTGGAGGTTTTGGCGGTGGTGGTTTTGGTGGTGGTTTTCGTCATCATCGCCGTTACTAATCCAACACTTTTAAAGACTAAACTATTTCATTTATTCAACTAATATTATAATTGAATCGACAAGTGAATAAACAGCTAAAATTGCAACCCATTCAAATTTGATTTTGTAGTTTGTCTAAAATATTCAACATTTGGGATTATTTTTGATCTTGCACAACAGGACTGAACTACACAACAGACTAGAGATGAAGTTGGATTATGAGTTACTCACTACGTCTCCTTCTAGAATCAACCCTATTGGAGAAAGAGAGTTGATTTTGCGAGGTACTGTTACAAAAAGGTTGACTGTATAGAGTCGATTGGACTGACCTTTTACAACTGTTGTATGCATGGTACTCTATAGGACACAAGTTGCAGCGGATTGAAAACTTGACCTTGACCAAGGCAAGTTTAACAGAATTGAATATGAATATCAAGTCTAATAATCCAAGAGAATTTGAATCCAATACACTGCAGTTATAAACGGGATAAACTAACATGCATGCTATAGGATCAAAACGATACTCTTGATTTGACCAACAACTCTCTTGTTCGATTAGATGCAATCCCGCATTTGCCTCGATTGAAAACTTTGTTGCTTTCTTCAAACAGAATTACTAAAATCGATAAGGATCTGCCAAAATACATTCCCAACTTGCGCACTCTAATTCTATCCAATAATCAACTTGAGGGGTTGAGTGATTTGGACGCTTTGCTTGGGTTTGAAAAACTGGAAACTTTGGCATTGTTGGATAACCCTGTTGCGTCAATGAAACTGTATCGACTGTTTGTGGTACACCGATGTCCCTCTGTGCGAGTATTGGATTTCCGTCGAGTGAGAGAACAGGTAGATTTAACTTTTGGTGTTGATCGAGGTTCGTGTAATGGTTTAATTCAGTGCTAATGTGGTGCTGGATCTATGCTATGGATGCTTTACACCATTGTTGATGGTGTATTAGGAGCGATTAGAAGCTGCTGCGTTGTTTTCGGGTGAAAAAGGTGCAAACCTTTTACTTTCTTTGTCGGCTCCATTGTCAGTGACAACCAAGGAGTCAAAGGTAAAAACGTTTGAGCCTGGCGAAAATCTTCCTGCATCCTTGTCAGCTCCACGATCGCTCGGTGCATTGTCTTTGGAAGAAGCTGATCGATTGCGAACTGCTCTTAGCGAAGCTACTAGTTTGGAAGAAATTGCTTATTTGGAAAGATTGTTGAAAGGAAAAGTCGCTTTGCCGGCTGGATATGTTGCTGGTAGTTTCAACTCTACTCAACACAAGGCTTGAGCTAAACGACCGATACTTTTGATTTTTATCATGGAATAAACACCATATTTAGCCCAGCCGTCTCTATATGTGCTTGATAAACTTTAGAGTTGCATATTGACGTGATATACATTCAAATACATGACTAAAGATATGAAAAAGACTAAATCAAGTTCATTAAAATTTCAAAATTAGGATGCTCAACAATCGATCAAAATGGGTTTGAAAGTAGTGCAATCTTGGTTGGGATTGTATCGATCTAGAAAAAAGCACCTTGCAAATTGTCGAAAATTCTTGTGAAATGTTGACTATTACGTGGTCTTTGCAAAGATAGCCTCTAGACTTGCCCACACGAGCTTAGTACTTTGAGCAGCATCAACACCGTGCCATATACCACGACGCTTGTAGTAATCAGCAACAGGAGCAGTCAGTTTATGATAAGACTCGAGACGCTTAGTAAGTGTGGCAGCATTATCGTCAGTTCGCTGAATAAGAGGTTCTCCAGTGACATCATCCTTGCCAGCAACTTTGGGGGGATGAAACTCACGATGGTACGAACGACCGCTTCAAACCATAAATTAAAAAAGAGTTTAAACCATACAGATCAGATCCACAATAAACAAGATTACCTAGCAGGATGAATCAAGCGACCAGTAATACGAGAAACCAACAGCGAATCGTCAATGACCAGTTCAACAGCAGAATCCAATCCTTTGCCTTTAGCTTCAAGCATACTGTCAAGCTTTTCAGCCTGGGGTACAGTTCGAGGGAAACCATCAAGAATAAAGCCACGCTTGCATTCGGGATTGTTGTCAATGTTGGACTTGATCAGACCAACCATGATATCGTCACTGACTAGACCGCCTGCATCCATAATCTTCTTGGCTTGCTTTCCAAGCTGATTAAAGCAATTGTATCATACAAAGCCAAGTCAGCATGGACATTCACAGCAGTGATAGTAATATGACTTCTGCCAAATGGTTTTATGGATTCAAGCCCAAATCACTAGAGATGGGTGAGATCAGCCATTTGGCAGAAATAGTAGAATCAACCACAACAGCAGTGAATAACAAAGGTGTTCAAGAGACTACTCACCTCAGATCCAGCCTGAACAGCCTCACGCAGCATATCACCAGTGGCCAGATGACAGACGCAGTAAGTGTCTTTGATGAGTGGAGCCTGAGTACCTTTTCCAGCACCTATTCAACACATCATCACAAGCGGATTAAATTCAAGTAATCAAGTGATGGCCATGTAGCAATCACCAAGTAGAACATCACTACTAATACGAATGACTGGACTGCAAACCAAGTGGTCACTACAAAAGGTCAATGACCAACAACTAGATCGAATGCAATAAAGTGTAATTTACCAGGAGGACCCATGATGACCATGCGTAGCTCCTTGTTTTTAGGAGCAGATACTGATGACTGAAGAGCACCCATAGTTTCTAATTCGTCACTGGAATGATTTGTCAAAATAAATTACAGCCGTATTCACGTAAAATGAAACATTTTTCTGTAATCGTCTTGAATGGATTGTTTTGTTAAAGACGTTGATTTTACGCATAATCAAGTCATGTCTGACATGATCACGCCATTGAATGAGTCTTGTTGTTATCAGACAATTCTGTGTTCTAGTTCAACTCATTAAAGTATCAAACGGCTTTGGTTTATTCATTTTGAAAAATCTAAAACATCATCAATAACGAGTTCTACTTTGATTATCCTTTCAAAACTAGTGATCATGTCCATTATCATGTGAATTAGCTTGAATCATTATCCATGTGCTATATAAACAAACTACATACTCTGATTTGATACGATCCTGCCCTGGTCATATATCGTACCCATTTGACACTCTGATAGTTACTTTTTTCAAAAATCTTGAGAAACCGAACCATCAGTCCAGATGCTGTAAACATTAAAACCTAGATTCAATTGTATTCAAATCACATCACAGATTAGATCTACACCCCGCCAATCAGGACACTACAGAGTCATTATAAGCGTTTGTTACCTGGAAATCAAGTGAGATGGGGGGTCGCGACCACACCTTTTTTACAGTTGTCGAAGTTAGCTCTGCCTCTGCACTAAACAGCGTCTCATCGTGTCCTTGAAATCGTGCAATCCTTTCAAATAAAATAAATAAATACTTGGTGCCAAAGTATCATTCTACACACTAGAGCAAATACCCACTTCCAAACCATGCAGTTCTCTGCTCCATTATACTTTGCCTTGCCTGCCGTCACATTAATCTTTGTCGATGCAGTATTAAGAGGTGTTGGAATTTTGATGATAATGTTTTGAGCATACACCTTGCTGGAAAAAAGCGATTTCACGGCAACTCGAAACTCGACACGTGTGGCCGAAAGTTCATTCACTACCGCATGCACTTTGAATGGAAGGCTAATGTTTTCCGTCGTCCTATACCTAACATTGATATACAGCCCATTTCATTCAATGTATTTTAAAACTGACTCAAATAGTCATTTTTTCAACGTGATTGTCAATCTCCTTTCTTACCTCATGAGCTCAAACTCTCCATCTGGAGGAATAAAATTGATGGTTCGATCAGAATCAAATCGACCAAGCTTGACACACTGATGAAACTGACAATCGTCAAGCTCGACTGATGTAGAGGCTTTGCTTGTGGATGAAGAGTGTGGGTTGCCCGACACTGGCTTGCCTTCCTTTTCTAGTAACACTTTGTCATTAAGCCCAAATTTACATTCTGGCATACCGGTAAGGTATGCTCGCATGACAATTTTTCCAGATATATCAGATCTAAGAACCGTTCCTAAATCCAAATCAGTCAATTCAAGTCATGGAGATGGGTGGTGTAGCATCAACATTCACCAAAAGCTCCTGCATACTACCTTTTGGACTCATGATGAGATTAATACTTTCAATAACATCAACAAATACTTCGTTTTTGCGATACTTGATATCCGGTCGACGCCACGATACGGCTCCAGTAGCCTGAATAGCAATACGAGATCCATCATTCTAATACCCTTGTATTAGTACATGCAATGTATACAATACCACCGTGTCATTATATATACATATCATGCATATTAAACATACAGCTGCTCGGTCAGATTGAATTCCTTCAGTCGTAATATACATTTTGAGAGTTTCCGACTCGGTGTTTTGTGGAATTCCAAAATCACAAATCTCTACAGCATACACCCATGCAAACATCAGTATTTCAAAACAAGCAACCCACCACAAATGAAATCTGATGAGCGGAGCATGCAACTCACCATCCAATAGTTCATAAATCAAGGTAAAGTTTCTTTTCACAGCATCTTCGTTGAATGTACGAAAGTAACTCACACCAAGTCGAACAATCCTGTTTAAAAATTCATAGACCATACACGCATTGATGCTGGAACTTTTTGTAATGGCGACTAGAAAGATATTCTCGTGTTTGATATGGAAAAAGGTCATGTTGGCAATGGTGAGAAGTGGAGAGCGAATATCTGTGCTTGAAACGACATGAATACGAAACAAGTCTGCTGCGGACCGTCTTTGAGTAATAGTGTTGCCATATTTAAGTTTGGTTGATGGGCAAAGATACACTTGCAATTAGTCTCATATTGAAACCATTCAAGATGGACATTTTGATAAAAGACTATGTTTTGTATCAGCATTGAATAAAAGTACAAACGCTCAAATGACAAGAATATGCACCTGACGTCAGGTCTGTATATCCTGGATATAAGCACATCTCCCTTTGCGTTGAATATCGCCAACGCACTCAACATCTTGACATGAACTATTCAAAGCTTTGGATTCAACTCACGACTCGCTTCATTACACATCACGTGAATTATACTCGAGTCACGAGTATCATTCACATCTGGCCAACTGTTCAGACTGCAAACTCGAGTATTTTAGACTTGGACTATTCAAGTTGGGTTTATTTTGATCTTGACTGGTTATTCAACACTATGTTTCAAGTGTTGATACGAGACATTTATATCACTTTAATCAGACTGAGATATTAAAGCTGTACACGATTGACAAACTACTAATAGACTAGTATGATTTAAACCTCGGTAGAATGATATTCGGTAGGAAAAAACACTTTGAGAGTATTTTGATAAACAATATCTGCCAGATCGTGTTCGTCCATGTTCTTGATTCCAGCAACCACTCGCAAGACATGACTAAGATTAATGTTAGTAATTTAATTTTTATACGATTATCTTGACAAGAAGTACTAACAGTAATGTGCATGGCTCGTTGCGACCTTTGACACGCTGACCCATGATAAACTTTTCTTTTTTCTTGGCTTCTGGACCCAGTATATCAAGAGGATCAGGGGTTGCATGTGCAGAGAGAAAGGGAAACGAGGCATGCGTAGGTCGAATATCACACCATGGAGCATCTGTTTCTAGTAAAAGTCGATCGAGTGGAATCTGTTTAACCACTTGAATCTGATCATCTGTTTTGAGCGAACTAAACGTATAAAAGTAGGGTTACATCATACACTCTAAACCAATAGAGTAACACAGTGCATGTACTTTACCATCCATTGATACCAATATACAGATCCAGTTCTTTAGTAAATATGTTTAGATCTGTAATGGAACCATCGAATGAATGAACGACACCTGTTGAAAACAAGTGACGATGTGTTTTGACAAGATCAATAAAGTCTGTGCCAGTATTTCTGTTATGAAAAAGTATGGGTAATCCAGTGCGATGAGCCAGTTGAAAGTGACCAACAAAATGACGTTTTTGGATATCGATTGGACAGAAATGTGTGCGATCGTAGTCGAGACCACATTCACCAATGGCAACAATACGTTTAATTGAAGATTGTTCAGATTGGATTAAAGCGAGTAGTGAATCAAAGTAGTCTTGAGATCCTTTTGGATGATTTTCTATATCCTGAGCATGAGTTGGATGACAACCAACAGTTGAATAGAGATTGTACTTGACAGCCATTTCATAAGCAGTTTTAGATTCATCGAGTGTTGTTCCTAGTATCAAGAAACATTAAATTTAGTTTAACCAAACACTATAATATGAATGTATAAAAAGAATCATACCAGTGATAATAAGTCGATCTACACCCACAGTATGAGCTCTTTGAATGACATGTAATAAATCATCTAATATTATAAGAGTAATAGTCAGTATAATAGTATAATAATATAAAGAAGAATACTTACTAGAATGAGAATGTTTTCCTCTGTAAACTCCCACAAACACGGAATCAGTCAGATTGACTGCAATATCAACAAGTTTTATCATTCGTGAAGCCATGCAATAATTTGCAGTTGGTGTCAAGTTGCGTTTGTGATTTTTTGTAATTTCTTTTCTCGTATCGCAAACTCATAAATGTTGCATCGTTTGGTCTTTGGAGCTGCTCGCTCTTCTGTTTCTGCAAAGTCTTTAAACTCTGCTGTTTACGGTATTCTTACATTTTAATATTGTCTTGGTTTTGATTCAATCTCATTACATTCTCTACTCTTGTAATCCTTTTTTTTTCTATCGATCAAAATACAAAACTCGTTCATTTCATGTCTTACAGGCCGTTTCCTCTCTGCTGCTTCTGTCACTGCTTCTCGTTCACTTCAGGTAATTCAAATAATTCAAAGTTTTATTCAACTCTGTGCTGACTACTTGAATGTGTATTCATTTCAACAGACTCGATGCATTCCTAGATCCAACTTTGTTGTTCCAAAATCAATCCAGTGCACCACTCTGTCTGCTATGCCTTGCGTCAACATGGCTGGTATGGAACTTTTTATTCATCTGAAATCAAATGCATAAAGTTTATTTCTAAATTATTCATCTTTAATCATTCTCCACTAATGATTAGTTTCTCGCCATATGTCCGTTTATGTTCGCGATAAGCCTCATGTTAATATCGGCACTATTGGTCATGTCGATCATGGAAAGACTACTCTTACAGCCGCCATCACAAAAGGTATGTGTGCTTGTGACTCTATTATATTGAAATCTTAAACTTGAAATCAACTCAACTTTTGATTCAACATTAAATCCACTTAGTCTTGGCTTTAAAAAACGGCGGTGAATTTAGAGACTACGCTTCTATTGACAAGGCTCCAGAAGAACGTGCTCGTGGTATTACCATTTCTTCAACACATGTCGAATACGAGACAGATGCTCGTCATTACGCACATGTTGATTGTCCTGGTCACGCAGATTACATCAAAAATATGATTACTGGTGCTGCTCAAATGGTAGATCCATTATCTAGTCTTAAACTTGATTCAAAACTACTACTATAGACTAATCTGATATTTGATCAATAATAGGATGGTGCTATTATTGTTGTGTCGGCTACGGATGGCCAAATGCCTCAAACTCGTGAGCACTTGCTGCTTGCTAAACAAGTCGGTGTTGATCATCTTGTTGTTTTTGTCAACAAAGTGGATGCTGTCGATGACAAGGAAATGCTTGAACTTGTAAGTGGCTTGGTGTTGTATATATTTTTGCAACCCTCTCAATGTTTACATGTCAATTAGGTCGAGATGGAAATGAGAGAGTTGTTGGCTCAGTATGGCTACTCTGGTGATGATGTTCCAATTATTATGGGCTCTGCTCTGTGTGCTCTCGAGGGCCGTGAACCAGAAATCGGCGAACAAGCGATCCAGAAACTCATGGCTGCTGTCGACTCGTGGATTCCAACTCCCGTTCGTGATCTCGACAAACCTTTCCTGCTTTCCATTGAAGGTATATTAGACTAAATATAATACATACAGCTCATCATATACTCATGGCTTCTTGTATTAGATGTATACTCTATTGCTGGTCGTGGTACCGTTGCTACTGGCCGTGTCGAACGTGGCTTTGTTGAAAAAGGTGCTGAAATTGAAATCATTGGTTATGGCCCAACCCTCAAAGCCACTATTACTGGCGTTGAAATGTTCCACAAAGGTAAATGTCACATGTTAAATATGCAACACTCCATCTACACTCGCTTTAGCTGATTATTGGTTTGATGAATAATGTTCAGAACTTAACCGTGCCGAGGCCGGTGACACGGCCGGTCTTCTTCTTCGTGGCATCAAGCGTGAGCAACTTCGTCGTGGTCAAGTCATGTCTTTTCCTTCCGCGATCAAGCCCTATTCTAAATTCATAACCCAGCTTTACGTTCTCTCCAAGGATGAAGGTGGTCGCCACACTCCATTTGTTGAAAACTACAAACCACAGCTCTATGCTCGTACGATGGATATCCCATGTACACTCACATGGCCCGACTCGGATCAAGGCAAAGCTAACCGTAATGAAGGAAAAATGATCATGCCGGGTGATAACGTTGAGATGTTGGTCGAGTTACATTCTGCAGTTGCCATTGATGAAGGATTGAGATTTACTGTGCGCGAGGGTGGTAAAACGGTTGGAACTGGTGTTGTTACCAAACTTGTCGAATAAATGGTCAAGATTTCAATGCGTCATTTCATGATTCTACATGAATAGATTCATGTCACTATATATCTGATCATGATAAAACATCTTTATTTCGTCTCAATTCATCAAAACCATTGACAGCTGTCTAACAACTATACATCACATGAAATGATATATTCTTGAATACAGATCTGAGCTCATCCAAACTATTTGTATCTAACCCTATCCTGTGTAGATGAATGCAAGTATCGCTTCAACCTTTGGTTACCAAAACATGTCTGGATTGTCTTTACTCATGACAAATTTAAATATATATTATTCTACTCACCCATTATGACAATCCATATGAGATGGAATCGAAAATTCAAATATAAAACAATAGTTTATCACAGCTATATCCACGTAAATGAACCACTAAATAGATGTATAATAAACGTTGAACCAGATAAAAACAATACCATGTTGTAATTTAACAAGTCGCTAATATATTTACTACTTGTATAGTCAACCCATTTTACTGAATGGAAAACAGGACTGTGGTTGAATTTTCTGTTGGGTTTTACTACATCATATAGTTATTTCACATGAATTATTGCTTGAAATAGATTGGGTAGACTTTTTGAATGGGTTTCAAGTCGAGTTGGATCTATTGACAGCCTAGAATTTTGTTGTCGGGATAAAGAATTCGTCAATCGGTTGCTATTTTTTGTTTCAGTGTTGCATTATACTATCGTTTTGATATTAGGAATCCTCCTTCTGTAAAGCTTTGATCGTCGAATCGAAGCATGTACGATTCTTGATGCTGGGTTGATACTTGATTTCATATCATGAGATTCCAATGCAGCAGCTATTTTCTTTGTGTCCAGAATTGGCATAGATGTTTCAGATATGGTTTTTGATGTTGGTTTGATACTTGATTTCATATCATGAGATCCCAATGCAGCAATTATTTTCTTTGTATCCAGAATTGGCATAGATGTTTTAAATATGGTTTTTGATGTTGGTTTGATACTTGATTTCATATCATGAGATCCCAATGCAGCAATTATTTTCTTTGTATCCAGAATTGGCATAGATGTTTCAGATATGGTTTTTGATGTTGGGTTGATACTTGATTTCATACCATAAGATCCCAATGCAGCAACTATTTTCTTGATGTTTAGAATTGGCATAGAGTTGTTCTTCTTGGCCTCTTTCAACACTATGCTAGCCTATACTGACAAATATATATTTTTGTTAAATTAGCAAACAAAAATTCGAGTTTACCGCTAAAACAGAGATACGATTGTTGATAATACCTTGGAAGACGGAGAAATTGAAACAGATGATTTAGCCTGTTTTAACCTCGAAGATTTTGATACTTTCCAAGCTATCGTCGACTGTTTTATATTCTCGACCAAAGATGCTGAACATACTTGAGAATCAATGCAGGGTGTATCCTCTGCATCCAAGGATACGAAATCATGATTTGATTTGAATGACTGAGAAGCACTACAAGAGAAGATAGTGTCTGTTTCAGATGATGTAGAGATGAGTGGATCAATCTTTGTTTTACGTGTCCGTTTGGTCTTGGCAGGTGGCAATACAATCTCATCTTTTGAATCAGAATACGGTAGCTCTAATGTCTTTACAATACTTTTCCAAGCATCGCTATCCAATAGTGGATTTTCCCTAACCTCGTTTTTAGGCTTGCTTCGAGAGCGCTTTTTTTTTGAATTTTGGTGTATATGAAATATGGGATACAACTGCTCGCTGCTCTTTTTGAATCTCTGCATAATCTCATGCTCATTTTCTAGACATTCGATACAGTAAAAATCAGAATATTACAAAACTTTAACCATGTTGTTTTATATAAGCCGATCTAACAATATGCTGGACTTACCAAAATCCCACGCTGGGGATGAGATACAAGCATTTTCCAAGGTTTCAGATTGGATAGTGCTAGTTGAATGCTTGTCCGACTTCAAGGGGATTTTGAGTGTATTTTGGGGGGTTTGCTTCACAGTCGAGGCATTTCGAGTAGAATCAATCCAACCATTATCCAACTGAACTAGTTTAGGAAATACTGCAGAAGATTCTTTATGCAAGCCATTGATAGAATGGGATGTAACGACTTTATTTTCTGAAGGGGAATTGACAGCTACAGCAGCAGTTGCTTGTGTGTGTTGTTTCATCCATTCCCACGTATCTGACTCGTCAGAAGTGGCTTCTGTTGCAGCAGTTTCAATAGCATTCATATTGATGGAGATTGGCTTTAACTGAGACAATTGAAGCCATGGAACTTGAAACCGGATTGTTGGTTTAGAGACTGTCTGTGGTTTGACAGTATCAAGATTGTCATTGGAAACTGGCGAGTCTTGACCATGTTGCAGCAGATCTTCAGTCGATTGTGTGATTGCACTAGAATATAAACACTTGATTCTACTTGAATGTGTCAGTTCAAATCATGACTCTTGAATACATATTATTATTAATATCAATAATGAAATGCTCAACTGTAATGTGCAGTAATGAATAAGAGGCAACTTGATAGCAATTGCACTAAAATCCTTTGATGAATGCAAGGTGTTGCACATGCTATTATAACAAGTAAATGATACGTAGCAGGATCTACAATGTCCAGAAATGAATTTGAATGATGATTGCAGCATCTCGATCTACTAGTGAGTGAATGCTGATTATCACTGAAAATGTTGGATTTACAATTGAAAAAACTCAATTTTGATATAAAAATATTACAAAATTCACAGTGAAACACAAAGTGACTTGTAAACCAGTTTATTTAACTTGTCATTCAAACTCTTTATTTTTCTGGTGATTGACATGAAAACAACTGTATTACTAAAATATACAATCGTTGTTGTTTTGGACTAGACTGCGATCGTGTGTGATATTTTAGAATACAACAAAATACAGTTTGACAGCATCAGAACAATCAACTACAATATCTAGATTGCAATACATCAATCGAGTGATTGTGCATCGTACAACATATGATTACCAAATGAAAACAATATATGTATAAAATGCATAGTTTGATGTGTATATGATGGATATTGTTTATTAAGCAATTGATCATGTCTAGTCAACTGAATGTCTAATAGAAACACAACAGGTATTCAAGTGTTGTGTATTCTCAAGCAATAAGTCGTCACTGCGAGATACAAGTAGTCCATTTTACGTGAATACAGCAGTGACAGAATAGTAATGGTGAATGTCATGTATCGAGATTTAATCCACTTGCATATCAGTTTCGGTTGATTGGCTTGACCCAGTCGTTTAAGTAGCTTCATCTGGTTTAGGTGATCCAACAGTTCGGACCATTTTTGGGAACATGCTGACATATCTACCTTGAATGTCGCCGAAAATCTCGAAAAGTCTGAAAGGAACCATTTTTGGGTCTTTAAAGTGGTCTGATGTTTTCAAAAGTATCTCTCGAATTCCAGGACATTGACGAGTAAACAATTCAGTCTGAATTTTCATCATGGAAGACATCTGATCTTTATATATTTTATCGAGTAGTTTCAAGAGGAAGTTGGCTGATCTCAACTTATTTATAAGCATACGCTGAGCACTCTCCCTTGTATATCCTAGACTTGCCAACTGTTCGTCTGGTTCGTGACCAAGTTGAACCGCATCGAGTTTTACTAAAGATATTCCTCGCCTAGTTTTTTTTATTAGTCCAAGTAGCTTAGTGTTTGACTTTTTTATGATTAAAACCGCTTCATCATAGCTTTCCAACTCGCCAGGCTGGCAGGGACCTTGCACACGCAAGTAGTCCACGAAACAACGGTCATCTGGCGGACTTGGTGGACGTGACTGACCTGATGTAGAGGCAGTAGAACTCTGACAAAAATCATCCAAGCCTGCAAATATTCCAGAAATTAAAAAACTGTATATCAATATAATTGCAATCATTGTTATACTTTCAAGTTTGATGATGTGGTGCAGCTTTATATAGAAATTTATTCATTCGTCAACCTCTTGAACACAAAGGGTGTCTACTATTGCCCTAAGGGATGTTGACACAATTCGTTGGTTGCTTTGACAGTTGTGGGCTTTATGGTTAATCAGACTACCACAAGGTACATGTGACATCAAACTCACCCTTTATCACTACTGTAGTACACTAAACTAGAGTTTCAGGGACCTAGCATATTACACATGTGGTGTTCATATCAGTTGCACCAGACATACACAACCGACTGTAGGGCTAGAAGGGTTAGTTTTAACCCTGACGCTATGTTCGTTTGATCACACATGCTTTGAGTATGCACAGAGTGGTAACTTGTAAGCAGTGATCGCTACTCAAGCAATATATTGGTTTTTTACCAGTATGTTGATTATTCGACCGTTTTCTATCAAGTACCAACCCGTCACTGCTGTATTCACGTAAAATGGACTACTTGTATCTCGCAGTGACGACTTATTGCTTGAGAATACACAACACTTGAATACCTGTTGTGTTTCTATTAGACATTCAGTTGACTAGACACGATCAATTGCTTAATAAACAATATCCATCATATAATACACATCAAACTATGCATTTTATACATATATTGTTTTCATTTGGTAATCATATGTTGTACGATGCACAATCACTCGATTGATGTATTGCAATCTAGATATTGTAGTTGATTGTTATGATACTGTCAAACTGTATTTTGTTGTATTCTAAAATATCACACACGATCGCAGTATAGTCCAAAACAATAACGATTGTATATTTTAGTAATACAGTTGTTTTCATGTCAATCACACAATGTCATCATGTCCGAGTTGTAATTGACACAAGTTCTAATGATATGATATTGACTAGTATTGTAGTGTGAGTATTGGTTCAGTCATACACACATGATCACAAATACCGATAAACCTTGTCAAATAATACAATCAACATAAACTGTCCAGTCAACCAACAGTCATGCCATCAAACTGGTTGTTTATTATACCGATTCCATTATCTCGCGTCACGTTTACATGAATACAGCGATGAAAAAACCAATATATTGCTCTAGTAACGATCACTGCTTACAGGCTACCACTGTGCATACTCAAATCATGTGTGGTTAAACGAACATAGCGTCAGGGTTAAAACTAACCCTTTCAGTCCTACAGTCGATTGTGCATGTCTGATGCAACTGATATGAACACCACATGTGTAATATGCTAGGTCCCTGAAACTCTAGTTTAGTGTACTACAGTAGTGGTAAAGGGTGAGTTTGATGTCACATGTACCTTGTGGTAGTCTGATTAACCATAAAGCCCACAACTGTCAAAGCAACCAACGAATTGTGTCAACATCCCTTAGGGCAATAGTAGACACTCTTTGTGTTCAAGAGGTTGACAAATGGGTATATCTATATATAAAACTGCACATCACTAAACTTGAAAGTATAACGATGATTGCAATTATATTGATATACAGCTTTTTAATTTCTGGAATATTTGCAGGCTTGGATGATTTTTGTCAGAGTTCTACTGCCTCTACATCAGATCAGACACCTTCCACTTCAGGTCAGCGTCAGTCACGCCCACCAACCGGTGCCAAGAAAAATCGTTGCTTCACGAAATACTTGCATATGGAAGGTCCCTGCCATCCTGACGAGCTGGAAAGCTATGATTCAGCGGCTGCAAATATAAAAAAGTCAAACAATAAACTACTTGGACTAATAAAAAGTACCAAGCGAGGAATGTCGATGCTCAAACTCGATCTGATTCAACTTAATTACGAACCAGACGTGCAGTTGGCAAGTCAAGGACATACAAGAGTGAGTGCTCAGGCTATGCTTGTGTATAGGCTGAAATCAGCCAATATGATCTTGAAACTACTTGATGAAATATATAAAGATCAGATGTCTTCCATGATGAGCATTCAGACTCGATTGTTTACTCGTAAATGTCCTGGAATTCGAGAGATACTTTTGAAGACATCAAAGTACTTTAAAGACCCAAAAATGATTCCACTTCGACTTTCTGAGATTTTCGGCGACCCTCAAGGTAGATATGTCAGCATGTTCCCAAAAATGGCCCAAGCTGTTGGGACATCTGGATCAAATGAAGCTACTCAAACGACTGAACCAGATCAATCAACCGAAACTGATATGCAAGTGGATTAAATCTCGATACATGACATTCACCATTACTATTCTGTCACTGCTGTATTCACGTAAAATGGACTACTTGTATCTCGCAGTGACGACTTATTGTTTGAGAATACACAACACTTGAATACTTGTGTTCCTATTAGTCATTCAGTTGACTAGACACGATCAATTGCTTAATAAACAATATCCATCATATAATACACATCAAACTATGTATTTTATACATATATTGTTTTCATTTGGTAATCATATGTTGTACGATGCACAATCACCCGATTGATGTATTGCAATCTAGATATTGTAGTTGACTGTTCTGATGCTATCAAACTGTATTTTGTTGTATTCTAAAATATCACACACGATCGCAGTATAGTCCAAAACAACAACAATTGTACATTTTATTAAAACAGTTGTTTCCATGTCAATCACACAATGTCATCATGTCCGAGTTGTAATTGACACAAGTGCCGATGATATGATATTGACTAGTATTGTAGTGTGAGTATTGATTCAGTCATACACACATGATCACAAATACCAATAAACCTTGTCAAATAATACAATCAACATAAACTGTCCAGTCAACCAACAGTCATGCCATCAAACTGGTTGTTTATTATACCGATTCCATTATTTCGCGTCGCGTTTACATGAATACAGCGATGAAAAAACCAATATATTGCTTGAGTAGCGATCACTGCTTACAGGCTACCACTCTGTGCATATTCAAAGCATGTGTGATCAAACGAACATAGCGTCAGGGTTAAAACTAACCCTTTCAGTCCTACAGTCGATTGTGCATGTCTGATGCAACTGATATGAACCCCACAAGTGTAATATGCTCGACTCCTGAAACTCTAGTTTAGTGTACTACAGTAGTGATAAAGGGTGAGTTTAATGTCACATGTACCTTGTGGTAGTTTGATTAACTATAAAGCTCACAACTGTCAAAGCAACCAACGAATTGTGTCAACATCCCTTAGGGCGATAGTAGACACTCTTTGTGTTCAAGAGGTTGACAAATGAATAAATTTCTATATAAAGCTGCACTGCATCATCAAACTTGAAAGTATAACAATGATTGCAGTTATATTGATATACAGTTTTTTAATTTCTGGAATATTTGCAGGCTTGGATGATCTGTGCCCAAATTCTATTGCCCCTACATCAGATCAGGCACCTTCCACTTCAGGTCAGCGTCAGTCACGTCCACCAACCGGTGCCAAGAAAAATTATTGCTTCACGAAATACTTGCATTTGCAAGGTCCTTGCAGGTCCGGCGAGTTAGAAAGCTATGATGAAGCGATTTCAACTATGAGGGCCGAAAATGAGAGGTTACTTGGACGAATAAAAAAAACGAAGCGAGGAATAATGCTGCTCAAATTCGATCAGATTCAACTTGATCACGAAACAGACGAACAGTTGGCAAGTCTAGGATATACAAGGGAGAGTGTTCAGCGTATGCTTGCAGATAAGTTAAAATCAGCCAATATTCTTTTGAGATTAATCAGTAAGTTGTATAGAAAGCAATTAGATTCCATGATGAAGATTGAGGCTCGATTGTCTACTCGTCAATGTTCTGGAATTCGAAATATACTTTCGAAAACATCAAAGTACTTTAAACTCCCAAAAATGGTTTCTATTGAACTTTTCGATATTTTTGGCGACCCTCAAGGTGGATATGTCAGCATGTTCCCAAAAATGGCCCGAACTGTTGGGATATCTGGATCAAATGAAGCTACCCAAACGACTGAACCAGATCAATCAACCGAAACTGATATACAAGTGGATTAAATCTCGATACATGACATTCACCATTACTATTCTGTCACTGCTGTATTCACGTAAAATGGACTACTTGTATCTCGCAGTGACGACTTATTGCTTGAGAATACACAACACTTGAATACTTGTTGTGTTCCTATTAGTCATTCAGTTGACTAGACACGATCAATTGCTTAATAAACAATATCCATCATATAATACACATCAAACTATGCATTTTATACATATATTGTTTTCATTTGGTAATCATATGTTGTACGATGCACAATCACCCGATTGATGTATTGCAATCTAGATATTGTAGTTGACTGTTCTGATGCTATCAAACTGTATTTTGTTGTATTCTAAAATATCACACACGATCGCAGTATAGTCCAAAACAACAACAATTGTACATTTTAGTAATACAGTTGTTTCCATGTCAATCACACAATGTCATCATGTCCGAGTTGTAATTGACACAAGTTCTAGTGATATGATATTGACTAGTATTGTAGTGTGAGTATTGGTTCAGTCATACAAACATGATCACAAATACCGATAAACCTTGTCAAATAATACAATCAACATAAACTGTACAATCAACCAACAATTACAATGAAATAATAAATTAAATCCAAAAAATGTTTTTCAAATCGAATTAGTTTTTGGCGCAATTTCAAAAGTTTTAAATTCAGATTGTCAATGCTTGAACAAAGTTGTTTAAATTGCAAGCAAATTTCCTGAGGACACCAAGTAAACCCTAAAATGCCAACCAACAAAGTTATCGAAACTATCGACTATTAGAGTTTGTTACCATTGGAATGGCCACTCGCAATGTTGCAGAGTTGTCAAAAGTCTTTTTGGACTTGAAGAGCAAGTATGTTCATCTGTCTTTGAAGGATCACATTTACTTCAAACCATTGCATCAACTGATCTCATACACCAACTGCCATGTTATTAAATAGCTCTGAAGAAACTCGTACTAAAGCTGCTACTGAGCTTTACGAATATGTACGACAGTCTTGGTTTTTTGTAGTATTTCTTATGCGTTTCATAAGTCTGGCTGTTTGACCAGCTGTGCATTTGGCATGCTAAATAAATTATTCATCTAGGCTTTTGCTACGTCACAAGAAGTCACTGGAGAGCAGTTTTCAAAGTTTACCAACGATGTCAATCGAAAGATATTCGAGCTAATTCAAAGTCAGGACATTGATGAAAAGATTGGTGGCATTGCTGCTTTGGGTAAATAATTACATCAAGATACGCTGATGAATTGCATCTAAACGTTCATATTTCAACATCCGGTTGTTCAGGCTAACTGTTTCAAACTACTCGCTAGATAAACTAATCGATCTGGATGGTGGTGAAGAAAACTTGACCAAAGTCACTCGTTTTGCAAACTATTTGCGTATCGTTCTACCAGGGACTGAGCAACGCATCACTGATGCTGCGTGCAATGCTTTAGGTATTTAGATCTTTAATTGGATTTTATACTATGTCGCACTAATGTTTGCTTTAATCCATTCAAGGCCATTTGGCTCAAGTGACGGGCACTCTTGCCACTGAATTTGTCGAGTTTGAAGTGAAGCGCGCACTAGAATGGCTTCAAGGTGCCTATTTTGCTCTGTATAAATCACACCCCAGTATTTCATTTCAACAATTGATAGTGTATACTTTTATAACTGACTGATACAATAGGTGATCGCCACGAAGCTAAACGCTATGCTGCAGTGCTGGTTCTCAAGGAATTGGCGTTGAATGCACCTACTCTCTTGTATGTCTTTATCCCTCAGATTATAGATCTAGTATGGATTGGTCTTCGTGATTCAAAGGTAAAGGCATTTTGGTATGCTTTTGACTATTCAGCATTTTACTCTTGTTTTATTCATCTTTTGCTTTAGGTTTCTATTCGTGAAGGTGCAGCAAGTACTTTGAGTCAATGTTTGGCGCTGGTTCAGATTAGGGAGAATCAAATTAGACGCCAGTGGTATCGACGAATTTTTGAAGAAATGCAAAACGGACTCAAAATGAGCAGCTCTGATGCTATTCATGGATCACTTCTTGCTCTGCGAGAACTTTTAATTCATGCACCAAAGGTACTAAAAAAGTTAATTTGGATTCAATCCAACACGCACTTTGGAATCTAGGATGTCAACTCATGTCAATTTTTGTTATTCCTTTAGTTTGTAGAGGGTCGATACACTGAAGTATGCGAGATTGTATTACGGTATCGAGAGCATAGAGAATCCCTCGTTCGGCAAAGCATCATTACAATCATCCCCGATTTGGCACACTTCAACACTGATCAGTTTGTAAACAACTATCTTGGCATTTCTGTTGGGTATCTTTCAAATCAAACCAAAAGAGAAAAAGAACGTAGCATTGCGTTTTTGGCAATTGGAAGAGTGGGCATGGCTGTTGGCCGAGGAATCATTGAATATCTAGATGCTATTATGGTTAATATTAAAGGTGCGTTAAAGGCACAAAACAAATCTCGTGAAGATGCAGGTTTATTTTACTGCATTAGTTTGCTGGCCATTGCCGTCGGACCAGCACTCACAAAGCACATTCAAGGACTACTGGATTGTATGTTTTCTGGTGAACTTACAGAGCCATTTTGCCAAGCTTTGGTGGATCTATCAACACATATTCCACAACTTCTTCCAGTTATCCAAGAACGGCTATTGAATGTGATTTCTATGACTTTGTGTCATCGACCCTATGTTCATCCTGGTGCTCCAGATGCCTATACAAGTGCGCCATATGGATCATTAGTAATGTGCGATTTACAGCAAACAAGCTTGCAATCACAACAAAATCAACAGGGACACTTTGAGCAATTACCCAATTCCACGGCCATTCTGCTTTCACTTCGCACTCTAGGCACATTTGATTTCAAGGGCCACATGCTGCACGAACTGGTTCGTGAATGTGCATGGCTTTATCTTGAAGAAGATAGTGACGATATTCGCAAAGCAGCCGCGCTTACTTGCTGCCAACTTCTTGCACGAGATAACATCTGTTATCAAACCAGCACACATGCCATGCAGCTTGTAGCCGATGTGCTGGAGAAACTACTTTCAATTGCGATTGCTGATCCTGATCCATCTATTCGACTTGCTGTATTGATGGCTCTAGACGAGAGGTTTGATTTGCATCTTGCTCAGGCAGAAAACATTGAAGCGCTACTGATTGCATTTGGTGACGAAGCCTTTCCCACTCGTGAAGCTGCGTTGCGAATCATTGGAAGATTGGTCATCCATAATCCTGCATGCATCATGCCTTCGTTGCGAAAAATCTTGATTAAATTGCTTACCGAACTCAAGTATGTCAGCGCAAGCAGACAAAAAGAAGAAAGTGCACTTTTGATTGCTAAACTAATTCAATCAGCACCTCAGTTGGTTGAACCATACGTAGATTCGATACTCAAGGTGCTTGTAACCAAGGCAAAATGTAAAGAAACGAGTCCAAGTGTAGTTGCAAAGCTTCTCCGTGCTATTGGAGAGCTGGCACATGTGGCTGGAAACGAGCTGTTGCCATATCTAGATGATCTCATGTCGATTATTCTTGACACCATGCAAGACCAAAGCTCACCTAATAAGAGAGAGGCTGCACTTGAAACCCTGTCAAGTGTAGCTGCAAGTACTGGATGGGTGATTGATCCTTACACAAAATACCCTACGCTATTGACATTGCTGATTCAGATATTGAAAACTGAACCCAACCATAATATTCGAAGACATGCAGTCAAGGCTGTTGGAATTATAGGAGCTTTAGATCCCTATAGATACAAAAACACTTCAGTTACTGGCAATGTTCCTGTCAGTGACGTTGCCGAGGCGTCTGCACTGATGAGCTTGAATCCTACGTCAGATGAGTACTATCCAGCAGTTGCAATTGATGCTCTACTCAAAATCTTGCGCGATCCTTCTTTGAGCGTACACCATACTGCAGCAGTGACAGCCATCATGTTTGTGTTTAAAACACTTAGTCTGAAATGTGTGCCTTTTTTGCCCCAGATTCTTCCATCTATTCTCGGTATTATGCGCACTTGTCCACCCAACATTCTCGAATTTTATTTTCAGCAGCTTGGTGTTCTTGTGACAATTGTTAGGCAGCATATTCGTGGATACATTAACGAATTTATTCAACTCATCCAGGATTTTTGGACTCTGTCTGCCAATATTCAAAGCACAGCCTTGTCTTTAATCGAAGTTGTTTCCACTGCATTGGAGGGCGAGTTTAAAGTATATCTTCCTATTTTGCTACCAATGATGATCCAGATTTTTGATACAGACGTGACAACAAAACGTTTACCTTCGCTTCGACTTATCAAAGCACTATTATTTTTTGGGCCAATTCTTGAAGATTACTTACATCTGGTGATTCCAGCCATCATCAAAGTTGCTGAACGAGCTGACAGTCCAACCGCATTGCGAGAACAAGCAGTGCTTGTTTTGGGACTCATGTCACGCAAGGTCTGTCTTACTGAAGAGTCATCACAGATCCTGCACATGCTTTCACGAAATCTTTTAACAGACTCTGCCACACTCCGTGTAGCTGTGATGGAAACGCTATGTGCGTTGATTTACCAGATTGGTGACGAGTATATTCTCTTCATCCCCATGATCAACAAGTCCATGAGCAAGGCTGGTCTACGACACGAGGCATACGAGTCTTTGATTGCTGCTTTACTGAGTAATACTGGACTGCCGCCGGATTTGGATGCAGCCGCAGATAAACTGTTTGGTCAGACAGATGGACAGGACACACAGTTGTTAGAAGTATCAACAAAAAAGCTACCTGTAAATCAAGCACAGCTTCAAAAAGCTTGGGAAACATCCCAGCGATCTACCCGTGACGATTGGCAAGAATGGATTCGCAGATTCAGTGTTGAGCTACTAAAGGAATCACCATCACATGCCCTGCGTGCGTGTGCCGATCTTGCTGGCACATATTATCCGCTTGCTCGTGAACTGTTTAATTCTGCCTTTGTGTCCTGCTGGGGAGAATTGTTTGATCAATATCAAGAGGAATTAGTCAAGTCACTCGAAACTGCTTTGACATCGCCTAATATTCCTCCTGAAACGTTGCAGACTTTGCTGCATTTGGCAGAATTCATGGAACACGATGACAAGGCATTACCCATTGATATCCGAACTCTAGCATTCCATGCCACAAAATGTCATGCTTATGCAAAAGCTTTGCATTATAAAGAACTTGAGTACATGTCTGACTCTGCTGAAACGAACGCTGATGCGCTGATTACCATCAACCATCAATTGCAGCAAATGGATTCAGCTTTTGGTGTTATTGCCCACACCCGACAGTTTAAAAATGCTGATTTAAAGGTAGAGTGGCTTGAAAAGCTAAACCGGTGGGATGCCAGTTTGGCAATTTACAACCAGAGACTCGAAAGCGATCCAAATGATGTTGAAGCATTACTGGGTCGTATGCGTTGCTTGCACAATCTGGGAGAATGGGAAACTCTTGCCGATCTTGCTCAAGAAAGATGGGGACTTGCTGAATTCGACACACGAAAAATCATGGCACCTTTATCAGCAGCAGCAGCTTGGGGACTAAATCATTGGGGATTGATGGACGAGTATGTAGCATTGATGAAACAAGAGTCTCCTGACTCGGCCTTTTTTAGAGCAATTGTTGCTATTCATCGAAACAATTTCATTGAAGCTCAGAAACTGATTGAAGTTACGCGAGAGCTGTTGGATACTGAATTGACTGCACTTATTGGCGAGAGCTACAGCCGTGCGTATAATATTGTTGTGCGAATACAGATGCTGACTGAGCTCGAGGAAATTATTCAGTATAAACAGTCATTTGAACACCCTGAGCACCAAATATTTATTCGTCGTATCTGGACCAAGCGAATCTATGGATGCCAAAACAGTGTGGAAGTTTGGCAACGAATTCTTCGTGTGCGCGCACTTGTTGTTCCGCCAAAGGACGATATAGGAATTTGGGTCAAGTTTGCAAATTTGTGTCGCAAGAGTGGCAGAATGAATTTGTCACAGAAAACTCTATCCCGATTGCTGGTTGTGCCAAGTTCAGATTTTATGTTTACCTCGTTTGAAGAGAATCATCCTGCAGTGATCTACGCATGCATGAAGCATTTATGGGCAACCGGGAAACGAACTCAAGCATTTAATCAAATGAAGGATTTTGCCAACTCACTGGTGCTCAAGCTTGGAAGCGATGCTCGTGAGGAAAAAGCCACATATATGGATTTTAATCGGCCAGATAACCCACCCTCACCCATGTCTTCTCAGGTTGCACGGTGCTTTCTTAAACTTGGCGACTGGCAAATGGCACTCAACAATCCTCTTGATGAACCAAGCATATCCGAAATTATACGATCCTATCTTGCAGCAACGCAATGCGATGGTACTTGGTACAAGGGATGGCACGCATGGGCTCTTGCTCACGTCAAAGTCTTGCAGTATTATGAAACCACCAACGCAGAGGTTTCTCATGAAGTTTTCCTTTCACACGTTATTCCAGGTATTTATGGGTTTTTTAAATCTATTTCCATTTCAAAGGGCAATTCACTGCAAGATACCCTGCGGCTGTTGACCATGTGGTTCAAGTACGGCTATCTTCCAGAAGCACAGCATACAATTAGCAATGGCACACTCACTGTGACGATTGATACGTGGTTGCAAGTCATTCCCCAGTTGATTGCACGTATTCATGTCACAAATCCTCAAGTACGGAGACTGATTCATAGTCTGTTGGCAGATGTTGGAAAACAGCATCCACAGGCAATTGTCTATTCGCTAACGGTTGCGTCCAAATCACATAGCATCAATCGACGCAAATCAGCACTGGTGATTCTTGACAAAATGCGAGCACATTCAGCCAACTTGGTAGACCAAGCTTTGCTGGTTAGTCAAGAACTCATTCGTGTAGCGATTTTGTGGCATGAAATGTGGCATGAAGGACTTGAAGACTCTTCGAGGTTGTATTTTGGGGAGCACAATATTGAGGGAATGTTTACTACACTTGAACCTTTACACCAAATGCTAGAGCGGGGACCAGAAACATCTCGCGAGGTTTCGTTTATGCAAGCATTTGGTCGTGATTTGGCCGAGGCTTATGACTGGTGCAAGAAATACAAGCGCACACTCAACGCAGACGATCTCAGTCAGGCGTGGGATTTGTACTACCAAGTATTTAAAAAAATCACAAAGCAATTGCCTCAATTGAGCACGTTGGACTTGCAGCACGTATCGCCAAAACTTCTTGCTGCTAAAAACCTTGATTTGGCGGTTCCTGGATCCTATGTTAGTGGTGAGCCAATTGTTTGTATCAATTCCTTTGCTCCAACCTTGATTGTCATGACCACAAAACAACGTCCGCGTCGGTTAAGTATTCGTAGCAGCGATGGCAAAGAGTGCCAGTTTCTTCTCAAAGGTCACGATGATCTTCGACAGGATGAGCGAGTCATGCAGCTTTTTGGGCTAGTGAATACCCTTCTTTTGAATGATTCGGAAACATTCAAGCGTCGATTGAATATTCGAAGGTATCCAGTTGTTCCGTTGAGTCCCAATTCTGGGTTGATTGGATGGGTACCGCACTCGGATACTCTGCATTCCTTGATCAGAGACTATCGTGACAGTCGCAAGATTTTGCTAAATATCGAGCATAGGCTGATGCTTCAGGTAATACAGACTGTACTTTTGAATCTATACATTACTGGCGAGATTCCTATATTTATCTTTGATGCTTTAAATTAGATGGCGCCCGACTATGACTTTTTGTCGCTGTTGCAAAAAGTAGAAGTGTTTGAGTATGCGTTGGAAAACACAACTGGTCAAGATTTGTACAAAGTTCTTTGGCTGAAATCCAAAAATTCTGAAGTATGGCTTGATAGACGAACCAACTACACTCGCTCACTTGCACTCATGTCTATGGTTGGATACATTCTTGGTTTGGGTGATCGTCATCCATCCAATTTGATGCTTGACCGATACACTGGTCAAGTGATTCACATTGATTTTGGAGATTGTTTTGAAGTTGCCATCAATCGAGATAGATATCCTGAACGCATTCCGTTCCGTTTGACTCGGATGCTTATCAACGCGATGGAGGTCAGTGGCATTGATGGGAATTACCGGATTGCTTGTGAACATGTCATGCGTGTTCTTCGTGACAATATGGATAGTTTAATGGCTGTGCTCGAAGCCTTTATCTACGATCCTTTAATCAACTGGCGATTGATTACTCAAGCAAGTCCCAAAGGAGACGGTGGAACAAAACTCCCTCCGTCTCAATCTACTCACCATTCCCGTATCGAACCTGAACATTTCGATGGCTCAAAACCCGTAACACTCCAAGTACGCAAACTGAATCGCATGGATTTGGAAACGGGATCGCAGGACGATCAAGATATCAATACCGAAGTTGCTAATGCAAAAGCTATGGCTATCATTCAGCGTGTATCAAGTAAATTAACCGGCACGGATTTCAAAACTTTAGACGCTTTAAATGTATCGGATCAAGTGGATCGATTGATTGATCAAGCTACTTCACTGGAAAATTTGTCGGAATGTTTTATCGGGTGGTGTCCATTTTGGTAAAGGGTTTAAACTTGAGCAATGTATTGGACCAGCTCATCACATTATTGCAATAGTGAAAGGCTGCTATGGAATGAAATAGATTTTATTTTTATCAATGCATGTATAAAAAACCAATCGATTGGGTAGATTGTAAAAACAGCAAACAGTTGAGCCATTTATTTCAATTCTACTTGACAATTTAATCTGCGTTTTAGCATGGCGTAAAGAAACCCAAGTTTAACCGCTATTTTGATTTTTTAGCATTCGACTGTTTAGATACATTATCCATCATACATGCTTTGTTTGAGAATTTAACACATAGTGGTAAATCAGAAAAGGGGGTAGAAAACGACTCGAGATAGCTTGGACGAGGAGTAAATTTTTTATCCACAAGTTCAATATGATACGTTTCCAGGATAGTTGGAATGATAGTACGTTTGATCATGGTTTCTGCAATAACATGATCGAACCAAGCATGCTGCGCGTTGTTGAATTGCAGCAGCTTTTGTTGCTGGGTCAGAACCTGGATTTTCTGTTGGTCAAGAAATCGGCTTGCATCAAATGTCTTGGGTGATTCATAGATCTACAAGATACAAGAGTGAGTACCAAGTACAACAATGCTGGTTTCAAGTACACCATTACCTTTTCGTTTAATGCAATCATTGCTGGGGAAGTTGCAACAATATCACAAAAGTAAATGTCGTAATTTCCAATAGGCTGTTTCTTGAATGATCCACGAATTAAAAACAGAGGAGCATACAAACGGCCAACCTCCTTGATAATACTTGTCAAACAAGGCTGGGTAGAAACATTATCCTTGACAGTATCCGACACACTCACGGCTTGAGCATACTCTGTTAAAACCCGAGTTTGGAGAGTGCGATCCTGGATTAGATGGTATAGAGTCCATGCAATGGTTCCAGAAATATCAGAGTGATTGGCAAAAATAAACAAATTAATGTGCGACACGATACCATCGACCGAAAGTTGAGGAGCAGCTTTGGTCAGGATAGAAATGATATCGTAGTAAGATTCATCACTGGGGTTTTCTTTGCGAAATTCTATTTCCTCTTGAATAATAATGCGCAAATCTTGGAACAGCGTTTTGGAAGCACTGGTACCAAATGAAAATGATCGGAAAAACAAAGTGCCAGGACTCATTAGTGTTTTTTCAGTTGTTTGCATAAGTGGGATGATATCATCATCGTTTTCATCCAGTAGCTAGCAATGATAATAATAAGTAAATAGTCTACACAAGTTTATCTCGTCACATTAACTACATACTTTTTGGCCAATAGCAAGACGAGTCAGAAGCCGTAAAGCAATATCAGACGAAAATTTGAATAGATCGACAGATTCCTCATTCTTGATATGGTCCAAACGAGCACGCAGCATTTCGGGAAGATAGCTGTGAATCTGGTCAGTAAAACGGGGTTTTGTCAACACTAGACATCAAATGTTAGCAATGGAAACATGGATTCAAATGCTTGAAAACCGAGCTACTAACCAGACTGAAGATATTGATCCTGGACAATCTTAAGACGACCCGACACAAGAGTCTTTTCAAACTGTAGCTTGAATCCCTGAGCAAACGACATTTTGTCATCTTCAAAAGCTGAAATTAACTTTTGACCTTTGACACCAGCAAACACAGTGAATTCACTAAATCCCAGAGGAATGCTGAACCCTTTCGAGTATTTTTTGCCTTGAGTCATGATAAAATCCAATGGGTTCTATTTTAAAAAATCGTAAATAGCCAGTAATTAGAACATAAGCTTAACATGCCCATGTGGCGCATTGTACAAATCCTACAACTCGACATTCATGCAAATCAGAATTAAGGGTTGGACGCAGTTTTCAACCAAATCGATGCAGGAATGGCGATTTGTCATGGCAGCATGATCGATGCACAACACATTGAAACAACGGAGTGATGAAACCATTCCGTTGTTTTTGTTAAATTCACATGAATCGATCTTGATAGAACGACAATCAGAACATCACTCTTAAAGCTACAACACCAGTCGACTCACTCTACTAAACCATAGTGTCACACCAAACGGAATCCATGAGCTGATGGCAGGCACAAGCTTTCGTTTCTGTCTGTGCGATCCAAACAAGACAAAGACCATACCAATGACAATGGGAATAACAAAAATAACAAGAACCACCCAGAACAGAATCTGAGCATTGATATCGTCCGATTTGCCGAGGTCGTAGAGCATCCCAATCATCTCTCCAGGACCAGCTTGCTTGGGCTCTTTGCGAAACAAATCCTCAAACCCAACATGAATGCCGTTCTCATCTTCTTTAAACATACCCTTTGGGGCCCTACGAATGGCTTCATTGAATTCTGGAGAATCCATTTCTACTTGATTTATAAAACAATTGAAAACAAGATATAAAGTATTGCTCAAGATTAAATATTGAGTTGATTTGTGGTTTTTATAGCAGAATGTTTCAGATTCTTTTATTCATGCCAAGAATTCAATGCCGGAAAAATATAAATTTAAACCGATTTTTCATCGATTTGACCCACAATTGAAACCTATTTCAAGACTTGACAAATGAATGCAAAATAGTATCCAAAATGTTGTTTATTTAAACTATCCAAAATGAAATCACTGCAAAAAATAACATTATTCCCAACAGTGGTATCGTGAATGACTCTGAACATCCAATAGTCGCTGATTGATAATACATTGAAATACCCATTCAAGTGTAACAACGGGTGCATTGGATCGATTTAAAAGAGTCAAGACATCTTCTTGTGTAGGTTTTGACACACATACAATATAATCAATCGGCTGGTCAAGTCGAAAGGCTTGATGCGATACAATATGAGCATCCGCACTTTGTATGATGGATTTGATCTCGGTAGTTTTGGACTTGTCTTTGGAGTAAATGAATAGCTTTATAGACTGAAATACGCCTTTGGGTGAGGGTGCGAGAACACACCAATGTCCCATTTCAAGTGATTCTCCATTCGATAGTCTGTAGTCTGCAAAATCAACCAACGATCCCTAATATTCAAATGCAGCACCAAATCATAAAATAAGCAACTGCATCAAAACTCTTGGCATGACAATTTCAAATGTTAACACTACTTGCTTGATTCATACACGCTTGAACCCACATGGTTGAAACAATGGGTATACCCAATGCAACAGCCATGATAAACTTTTTAGATCGCGTAGGTCGTTGAGCAACGAGAACGACAGCAGCAGGACATGTCTTGGTTGGCTGATGACCATCAAAAAGTGTACTGAAATCATCATATACCAATCCACCAGCCTTTTGTAACTCGAATATAATAGATTCTTTTCGATCTATACAAAGAATATCGTGACTAGCAGCATGATGTCGTTGGTGTAGATCCACATCAGTTGTGAATCCTGATACACTGCTAGCAAAACTAGTGCAAACCTGATGATGTCCATCAGGATTGGTAGTGGCATTGGATCGCACTGTAAAAGTTGAAGCAGTATGCAATCGTGAAAAAGAAACCAAAAATCCAAACCCTGCAAACATATTATGCTCAAAATTCAACTGTTCGCTCATTGACTCCACCTTACAAGCATCCTTGACAACTTCTCGTGTATCAAATAAGTTGGGTAAACCCCCATTAACCTCTCTTTTGCAAGCATTCTTGGCAATCAACATAGCGGTAGTGGTCATTGTATTCAACGGTACACACTTTGCCTCGTGCTTGGCATCAAGTGAGATCTTGTAAGTCTTGAACGGATCCACAATCTGGCATACTCGTGCAACTTTCAATCGCAGTTCACCTTTTTTCCCAACAGTATGACACGCATCTCCAATAGCAATATCCAACGGTCTCAACCGATCAATATCTAGCAACTCAGTAGATGCGTCTTTGAGATAGAGAATCATGTATCGGTTGCTTTTTCCAAGTCGTTCATTGATCATGGCAGGATAGTATACATCGTTCCATAATGCCCATACATGATCACCACGTTGGTATTGTAAAAAAAGATACGATTGGTCTTGAAGGTAAAATTGTAATTGACGTTGAGGAGTTGAAGTAGAATTTGGAAAAGGCATTCGGGGTGAAACATAGCAAGACTTTTTTGATGCTCGTTGTTTAGGAGTGCATCGAGATGATGCTTTAAATGGAGTGGTATCCACGGATGAATCATGTGCGGCAATAGTCACCTTGCGACGCTTGGATCTAAGTTTGCGTAGTTCTTGACAAACATCAGTGCCAGTATCTGCGCCATGATCAAGCGAAGCATCCGTCTCGGTAGATTCAAACTCCAACAAATCTTGCTTTTTGATCATGGTTTTGTTGCAAGTAGTTTGATCAGATTGCACAGATTTGATTGGCTGATTTGACACAGGCATTAATGCAGTGTCAGCAACAAAACCAATGCCAGTATTCGTTTCTAAACCAGATGTGTCCATTGCGCAAGTGTTTATCTCGTTTAAAGTACAGCGCATTTTACAGTCGTCGCATAAATAATTGGTTTCATTCAATCCTTTACGTTGGCATGTAGTGGCTGTAGCTTCACACTGTGTACATGTATATAGCACATCCTGAGTTGTTGCATTTGCTTTATCGCCATTATTCAGGTGATTTCCATGCATCTGAAAAGCTTGTTTCTTACGAGAAAATATAGTACTTTTGGTCGTGCAATCAACAGATACATTTTGCGTGCATCCTGCATCATTTTTGATTTCTCTCGCTCCGTCATCTGGTTTTTGTGCATGATCCGTTTTTCCAAATGGTATAGGCAAAGGACATGGTAGTTCAGACTCTGGCATCTTTAGTTTGATAGGCTGCACTTGATCAGAAGCAATGTTAGAGCGGCCACGTAGTCGTTGTGACTTTCTTGTTGGTACTTGAATAGACTTTAAAGCAGGCACGATATCGTGTGAAATATCAGCAATAGTAACATCACTACCCAGCAATGCAATCATAGTTTCTGCACATTCAGTGGAATAGGATATCTTTTCAGTTGCGTTGTTGTCCATAACTACTGGATCATTGCTCGACTCAAAATTTGAACCAGTTTCATGCGCACTCAACCTTGCCTTGAATGGACTGATGACAATTGGTAATACTGGTTTTATGTCGTGAAGAGCCAAACCCGCTACATCTTTTAATTCGACACGACTTGTAGCTGGCTCTTGCAAGGTTGAAGCATGAAGAAATAAGCTAGGCTGAGCACATGATACAGTTTTGGACGAGTCAAGTATATGTGGTTCATCAACACATTCAGGTGTAGAAATTCGACTTATACGGTATTGATCTGATTCCAAAGCGTGCTGGTTTGGATTAGATGACATGGTACCACTATTTAAACCAAAAGACGTATCATCTGTCTTGATTGAATGAATAAAGGACTCGGTGGTCGTTAATGAAAGTTGCTTGTTCAAAGTGTTTTGGTGTAGAGTAAGTCGGAGCTCACCAATGTCATCATCATTCTCGTCTAAACACGGTAGATTGGTATCAAATGAACCCAACGGTTGGGTATCTGCAATTTCCTGGGATATGCCAGTCATTGGCTGTGAGCACGACAGGTATCCATAATGCCTTGATTGAGAATCCAAGCATCCCAGTCCAAAAGATTGACTAGATTTTCGCTGTGCATTAGTATGCTGGGGAGATTTAAATACAGTGTTTGTTTTCTCTCGCTGATTCTCAATGCCTTGTGTAACATCTCTATCTACAGATTGGCGTCTTGTAGTAACTGTTGGACTATTAAGAGGCAAGATATTTTCTTCTCGAGCAGTTTTGAGTAATCGCCGCTGCGAGAGAGTAGTTGACGCCATCAAAGTTTTTTGCGATTGCAGTAATGAAGCAGTTTCCAACTCAGATACACCCCTAACACTAGATTTACCATCGATGCAGATCTCGATGAGTGGTGATGGTGAAATGATATTGAGCGACTGATCCAGCGTATGCCGTGGTAAATATGAGCCAGTCATGGATTGAAGCTCATGAATGGCTTCTGGTGCAAGAGAGTCACCTGTGATTGACGTGGCATCCAGAGAACATGCAGTATGCAGATCGTCGGTTTCGACAGATGAGCAAGTGGATACTACGTGTGCTTCCAACATAATGTCATGTAAAGATATTGGTTCAGCAGGCGGTTGCCGTAATGCATCTATATCAGCTAGTTGTGATTCAGTATCTAGCGAAAATGGGATATCTAACGGTTGCGTTTGCATTTGACTCCATTCCAATGTTGCCGAGGGTTGCGTGTCTGGAATCAAAGTGACATAATCCACTGCAAGATTAGCATTTTCTAGCGAATTAAGCGAGGATTCGTTTGGAATATGAATTTGGCCCAATGGCATGGAATTGTTTGATAGAGAACATTCAACATATTCTATAGTACTCTGTGTAGATTCCATGAATGTTTCCATGTTGCTGGTATTGGAAGAATCTGGCAATTGGTTGAAATGTTAGTTGTATAGAATTGATAATAAACAGATATATTGTATACACACCTAATTCAGCGTTTGGGTGATTAGTGGAAATGGGATTATCGATAGGTGCTGTTGCCAATGGCGATTGCGTCCGAAAACAAGCGGTTGAAGGCGATACAGCCCTATTAGAGCGTTCCTGTGTTGAAATAAACAGTGATGGACTAGTCGCTTCACATGACACAAGAACTGGACTAAGAGCAACAAGAACACTACTTTGACTATCGTCTGCACTATTAAGAGTGTCTTGAGAAAGTAGATCTTGATGCAATAATGATAATTGCTCGCCAGCCTGTAGTGTATGCGGAATGCGATCATGCTGTTGTTGCTGTGATAAACTAGAAGATGAATTCAAATCCCTCTCTGTTGATAAAGACAAACATGGTTTAGTTTGAATGGTATTAGTAGCAGAGTCTAGTTTAACAGTAGGTTGATATGTAGCATTGTGTTGAGTAGTAATTGACGAAACAGCAGTTTTCAATGGCTGTTGTGTATGATGATGCTGATTCAATGGCAAACGTTTTGATTGTCTAGTAGCAGTACAGTTTGTAGTATTTATTCTTTTTGTTCCATCAGTGTCTTGGATATTCCTCATGTCTTGAATTACTGTTGTATTCACGTAGAATATTAAATAAAAAAGTTGATAATAAATAGTCGTGAAATGATTGATTTTACTGGCCAGAATTTGTTGATAATTGACATGAAACAATTGCATTTTTCGAATGTTGAATTAAGACGCGAATAAATCTGATATTCTACAAATAACCACTTCAAGCCAGTTCATCCCAACAAGTCTGCTTTCAAACTTGGTGATTGTACAATGGTTACTAAAAGTGTCGCTATGATTGTGTACCAATGACGACAATGTGTTTGGAAAGCGAATCAAATATTCAACGACTTTATTTCAAAGCAAAAGTGACGGTTAATGCAAGATGAAGTGTTTCGTTTTGCGTAAACGACTGTAGCAAGACTCTCACTTTTTCCCCTTCTTCTTTTCGACACCACCCTCTCCTCCTTCAAGGATGTCAGAGATCAAAGTGCACTTGATCATACCCTTGTGCTTGATGCTTTTTCGCTTATCGGAGAGTTTATCAGAGTTGCGCATATCAGATGTAACAATATAGGCGTTTCCAGAGACCAGATCGTTGCCAATCAAAAGCTTAGGGTCCAAGGTGCCAATCAGAGATCCTACCTTCTTGCCTTCAACTAGGAATACTTTGTATACCTCTTTGCCATCTAATAAGAATTGATGAGACAATGCAATGACAAGTAAATCTGGGGACATGCCAGATGATTCATCTTACCGTTTGAGGACTTGCGGGCCACAACAACACTACCATTGTGGACCAGATCCTTTTGGTCTGGAGTAAGGTATTCATCCAGCTCAAACACTTCAATTTCAGTAGGAGGCATAGACTGGGCTAGCAGTTGAAGACCAAGTTGAGAGATCATATTTGATTGTGGGATATTTCAGTAGTATAGAGGTTTATGAACAGTAGTATTCTGAAGAGCTGGGTTAGTTTAACTGATCAGGTTGAGACAAAGTGATAAACCAGGGGTTTATGAAGACAATATGGCTAGAACATGGACGGGTGATGTTTGGTGAAGGAAGGATGTGCACTGATCAAGAGTAAACCAAAAACACTTACTGTCAGAATAGAACAAGTCGAAGCAATGGATTCAGTGCAAAGTGGAGAGTTTAATGTTCTTTTTAAGCTTCTTGACGGGGCAATGGCTTATTACGCGAGTGAATCAACACAGGATTGTGCAGACAAATAAGTGCGGAAATAGTATTCCGACCCAAGCCAAAATCATACCCACAACAATTCAGTTGAATTAGACATTCCGACTAAACAAGGTCACGCCATGCATTTCTTACAATAAGCTTTATGCTGTTTGTGTAGTTTGTTGGTGGTGAGACAGTCACGCGACTAATTCGATTTATTGCCGCCTTTCGCCTGACCTGAGTGACATCTCATCCACTCAAACCACTGTCCCATGACTATGGCTAGTGTGTAAGCTGTAGTAAGACCATGTGCATTTGGAATAGTTTGCACTCCCTCGAATATGTCAATAGCCTTATGACTGTGCCACACCATTGCGGGGATCCGATGCTTTCGTAGTAAACTTCAAGCTGCTTGATAACTACAGTAATCTTATGTCGATCCAAGGGGTATTCAAGCCATCCCATATATCTTTAGACTAGAATTCCTATGCTTTCGTATACTATTGTCAAAAATAGATATACTATACCCTGTTGACTGCATAAAAATAAGCCTCATTTTAGCAGCTTAGCCAGTCTATATGTATCTCTTTACAGCCGTATTCACATAAAATGAAACACTTTTGTATTCATTTTGGTGACCATCTTGATTTTGCTTGGGAATAAACAATAGTTGAATATTTACTGTTTTCTGCTACGAATTGATTGCACTGCTTCAACTCTTGTTCAACTCTTGTTCAATTCTTTCAAACAATATTCATTATATGATGCACACAATATTTCTAAAAGATGCAATACTGGCCAGTAAATTTAGTGAGTTATTCCATGAGGCTGACATCTATACATTCTTTAGTGTTCTGTTTTGCGTAAATACAGTAATAAAAATCAAGTCACGTTTTATTCATACTTTTGAACTGTCATTGCAGTTGAAGAGAAATAAAACGAGATTGTAGGAAACCATTAATGTGTAGTATGTGTTTAAAGATACGTAAAGTTGATTCAACCATTTTTGTGATTGGATTTGGTTTAATGACGCAGTTTTAGAAACTTGAATCATTTATTGTTTGTGTATCAACGACAATCCAACTAGTTGACACAGCCAGTTTGTAGAACTTGTTCTGACAAGAGTTTCAGCATTCCATTTACATTGACTTGAGCAATCGTGTAGTTGAACAAGAATTCACGCTTCTGAAATGCAAGTCTGTTAATGCCTCGAATAGAATCAAATTGGATTAAAATAGAAATATCTTCTTTTACATTCTCATCCTTATAGTCGCCAACTGCAAAGCTCGCACATCATGCCAGTACTACAACAAAGTCCTGTAGATTCTCCCTCTTTGGGACTAAAACGACCAACTGCTTCATCCACTACTGCTTCTGGAAATGACGACGATTTGGAAGATGAGCTTGTTCAGCCATTCGGTTCGTATTTAAACAGTCATTGTAGCTCGCTCTATTCTGGCTCCAAGTTTAAAGGCCAGCAAAAGAGTGGTCGTAATAGTTATGAGGTTTTAGTAGAGTTTCAGGCAAGTCACATTGACTCTACAAACTATCATGATTCAACTATTGTCGGCATGGCGTTCATTTACCATTTGGTCAAGAACCAACTACGCTGAGCATATTGGCTTGATCAGTTTACAGTATATTCTTATTTGAAACTACTGTAGCTTGCAATCCAGCTACATGCATAACTGTCGAATATATTGGTCTAGTGCTATTCCGACTTTGGATTGAGCTTTTCATCCACAATTCATCTTGGTCCTTTTTACTACTGACATTTTGCTGGCTTTGAAAGAGACCAATATGAGCTAATCTGTATTCTGCCTTTATCAAATACAACATACTGCTTCATCTACTCATGTTTAGCATGTGGACTTCAAGTCATCGTTTTTGTGCGGATACCTCCATATCAAAGGACTGACAGACGACTGGCCAGACTTGTGCACATTCTTTGACGCTGAAATCATTGGGCCTCGGTATTCGTTTCTTACTAGAAAATGGGATGCGAATGAGAATATTGATCGTCAGCATTGGGTACGATGAACCATTGATTTCTTGATATGCCAACTTACACTGATACGCAGTATAGTATTGACACCAAATCGACTACCCTGTTCTCATTAGATAAAGTTTCCTGCATTCAAGCCATTTGAAAAGATATTCAACGATGATGGATTTAGTCATGATTTTAACCATGATGATCACATCTTCATGAGATGGAAAGAACACTTTTTAGTCCCAGATCATCGCATCAAGTCCATTTCAGGAGCGTCATTTGCAGGCTTCTACTATATCTGTTTCCAAAAATCGACACGGACGATTACAGGGTTATACTTTCATCAACACTCGGAATGGTTCCAGCACTTGCAGTTACACCATATACCCGAAAGGTCGTTTTCAAGTTGAGTTTTATCATTTTACTTGAATATGGATGAAATGGACAACACACTGACTTTTAATGTAATTTTGAACAGCATTCAAACTAAGATAAAGTAATAAGAGTACGCAGTATATGAGTGATCAGCAACATAATATTAAAATAAAAACAAGCACTTGCTGCTGTGTAGATAACTAATGATGGAATATCTGTTGCGCTTTCTACTAGAAATGGATTTATACAAGCCAGAATAAATCAGAAATTAACATGGCGCTTGCAATCATTCATTTTATTGTCTTGCACCATCACTCGTCCAATATCATGTTTGAATCAACAGAATTCATGAGACTGTCCATGTACTTGAGTGTGTATTCTAATACATGACTCTTTTTAAGCAACTCATTGGCGTGCACAAAATGTCGCTCGTTATAAGGCAACAAACCCTCTAGAATTTCCTTGGCTTTAGGAAGTTCAATTAGCACACTTGGATTATATCCTTTAAGAATGAGATACAGCAATGCCTGTGTGACCTGAACATGCTTGGAATGTGTGTTCCAGTCTCGAATGTACAACAAAAGCTGCTCCAACTATGTTTCCATTGGCATACAGTATGTGTTAGCCATTCTATACATTTCTAAAGGATGAATTGAAATATAATTTAAACATACAGTTTCGGATGGAAGATTTTGAATCAGTGCATCCAACGATTTAGATCCCGTCACGCTCGTCACGTCCAAATCAGTATCCACTCTTTCAGCATCTGTTGATTCTGTCGATGAAACAGTGGCTGCCTTGCGCACATCGGATAAAATGGTAAGAATACGGTAAGGTTGGTCCAACTGCATTGCAAGCAACACCGCACTTTTGTAATCCTTACGCAATAGTAGCAACGATAGATCCTGCTCTCTATCAACACAGATCGCAACCATTTAAACCAGTTGGGTCAATACATTACATTACTTTTTAAATCATTCAATACTATTTGGTAGGGTAGGTGATGACGTACTTGATGATTCGCTCCACCGACTTTTGAGCTTCTTCCTTCTTTTCCTCAGCAGTAACATCTTTCCAAATGGTTATGGTCGAGTCTGAAGATCCGGAAAGTACATGCTGCTCACTGCGATCCACAGCCAACCCCCAGATTCTATCATTATGGTTATCCAAAGTTGCAACACACTCATTGTCTTTGATGGTCCACAGCTTTACCAATCCATCTGAGCCTGTCGATACAAGCTGCATACCAGCAGTAAGAAAAGATACATTCAACACCGTGTTCAAATGTCCTTCAAAAGTCTAGAATAAAAACTCGAATCAGTAACAATCATTTGTCAACCAGTTTTTAAAATAAAATATGTACCCTGATACACGTAAAGTCGTTAATGTTCCACAGCTTAATAGTCTTGTCTGTAGATGCAGTTGCGACAATCTGGTCAATTGGAGAAAACTTGACACACCAGATGCCTCGTTTATGACCCTTGAATGTGCCAACAAGTGCCCCATCGGCAACAGACCACATCTATCATACAAATAGATTTTACACATGAATTAAAAATATCCGTATTAGCCATCTCAATTAACATGACATTACCTTGGCTGTACGATCTAATGCACCAGACACAAACAGCTTGTTGTTGGGAGCAACAGCAATGCTCTGAATATCCTTGTCATGCGCTTGAAAGGTATACTTGGCCTTGAATTTAGTCTCGCTATTGCCACACTTTGCAATATCACCAATTTCCCACATTTTGATGGTACGATCTTGGCTACCAGTGATAATAAATTGACCAGCAGATGACATGTTGGAACATGGAGCAGCCACTGCAGTCACAGAATCCGTGTGTCCTATGCAAGTGCCCAAATGAACATATCTCATATCTGGATCCGCTGTTGGATTGACGCTCCATAGCATTGCTGTATGGTCCTTTGATCCAGATGCCATCAGTTTACCGTTTGAAAAAGGTACAACGCAAAGAACAATATCACTGTGTCCAAAAACAATATCACAGTCTCGCTTCTCAATGTCATAAATACGAATCTGCTCGGTGTTGGTCACCACGGCCAAATGGCTTTCGGTTTCTCCAACAAAACATATGTCAAGAACTTCCTCATTGTACCCTGCAATCTGGCGTGTTCGTTTTAAACTGTTGACATCATAAAACAATATGTTTTGATCACTTGTGACTGCAACGATGGTTTGGGTAGATTCTGACCATATCATTCCAGAAATCTGATGATGCGAGTTGATGTCCTTTTCTTGAGCCAGTATCAGCTCTCCCGTCTCCATATCCCATAAACGAACGATCCCTTTATCGCCACCAGTACAAATGACATGAGTGTTGTTATGGTTGACAATGGAAAGTGCTTCGATGGATTCAAAAATAGGAATGGTTTTTGTGAGCTCCAAGGCTTTTAGATTCCACTTGTTGATCACTTTATCTCTGGATCCACTAAACAGAAACTCGCCGTCTGGAGAAAAATCAAGACCGCGGATAACACTGACATGACTTGTAAGTGCTGCAATGCATCTAAATGATAGGGTTAGCGAGTTGATTCTGACACAATCACTTCATCAGTTTTATGGATGCTGCATGGCAAGACAATGGCTTACAGTCTGGAATTGAGATCCCACAAACAGATCTTGCAGTCATCACTTCCTGAAACCAGCAACAGATTTTTGGGATTTGGATGAAACTTGACAACAGACACGATACCTCCATGGCCTTTGAAGTTGTGGGTGCAATATCCTCTGTCCACATCCCATACCTTGACTGTGCTGTCAGCTGAACCCGTGGATACAAGAGTAGAAGTGGAGTCAACATCCATGGCAAGCACCGGTGCTTCATGAGCCTATTCTCAATCCATAAAAATAAAATTCAGATTGCTGAACTCGGTCAATTTACAAATTTTAACCCATTAAACTGGCAAGTTCACCTGCCTTGAAACTTTTTATCATCTCGCCAGTGACTGTATCAAAAACTTTAAGAAGCAAACTTTGGTATGCAATCACAATATGTGTTCCATCTGGTTTTAGAGCAAAGCTAGTCACTGTATCCGTTGCCTAATGCATTTCAACCATTCAACAGTCAGTGCCCACACTTGACTAGACATTGAATGGCCAACACCATTGTTGAACCCATGACAAACAGATCCTCTGCCATTTCAAATAGCACTAAATCATTGAGATGGCGATGGATATTTCCAAATCAATTCAACCTACTCCTTGAATGCGTAACTTTTGTACACCTGAATCCAAATCCGTCACTACAACATCATCACCAAACATAGTAAACAGCTGGCTCGAATCTGCTGAAAGCGATGCCTTTCCACCAGTAAAGATGGATTCAATCGTTCCATCGACTTTGAAGCTATCAAAAGCAGTTGTATAAATTAAAGTTGACAATCAGAAAAATATCAGGCATCTACTACACTACACCAAACTTAACCCTATGCAACAAAGTACCTTGTCTTTAATTCAAGCGATTGTGATGCCATGTGCAATTGAAACTTTGCAACTGATTAAAAATATTTTCTACTCGAATGTAAAGTGAAAATCAAGAAATCTTTTTTGTCGTGTCGATTTGGTGATCATCAAAACATGAATGTTTTATTTATTCAATACTAAACTAGTTAGTATTAGATGACATCGTACATGGCTTTGATTTCTTTTGAAAACTGCTTGATGACTGCAAATCGTTTTGTGCAGAATGTTTCTGTTAATAGTCCATTTTCAACAGTCATATGCTCAGAACACAAATGAATTGCTTTTGGAATCTCGTTTTCAAGCAGATTGTTCTGATACATCAAAAAAAGTACAACACATTCCAAATGAGTTATTTGTCGTTACATATTAACCATTTCTTTGACACATGAATCTATTGGTCATCACTTACTGATTTACCAGTCGAAATTAGATTGTCATGAATAAGAGTTTTAACTTGTTCTTCCTTGCATAACTGTTCAAGTGATAAATGTTCAAACCCATGTGTCTTGGCCCTGAAAAGACAGAATATTAACCTACAGAATCGCTTATTCCAAATTTTACTCGGTCAATGATCAATAAATACCACACCATTTGATAAGCTCGACATGTTGAGGAAACCCAATAGCGACAGTCATCATTGTAAGTGGATCAGCATGAATAAAAAGCTGAGACAGGTAATTGCTTTGCATGGCCTGTTCTAATCTTGTTAGTTCAATATACTCGCCATGTGGCTGTTTGACTAGGTTCGTGATGCGATCAATCACTCGCAGTGTACCGTTTGGCAGTATTTCGCCAATATCTCCACTAAACCACCAATACATTATACGGGTTAGGATTAGACCACATTTAAACTATTGACAACTCAAATAGACTTGACATTAATACAAAGCTTGAATATACTTACGTGCGCATCCACCCACTGCTTTTCTCAATCATTCGATCAGTCTCGCTCAAGTCTTTAAAATATCCCTTCATGATTGTTGGACCACGCAGGCATATCTGCACAAATCAAGACAAATGGTTTAAAAAGTGATTCTATCCATGGACAAACATGCCAATATGTGACACAAACATAATTTTAGTCACCTCTCCTCTTGGGTTTTCGTCAGTTGCAAAATACTGCATATCGGAAACATCCATCAGCTTGAATTCAAGCGATGAAAAGGGAACACCTATAGATTTAAAGCCTACTGGTTAGAAATAACCACACTATTCGTTCAAGTGAACCAACTTACCAACATAAGAACCAAAATGAGAATGGTAGTCTCCTACAACACGTTGAAAGCATGTTAACAATCACAGTAAATCATTGCAAACATATGCTAATCAAGATCTAAACCAACCTAGAGTGGTTATTGCTCCAGCACCGCATGTCTCAGTAAGACCGTATCCTTCAAGAACATTAACGCCAAACACAATACGCAGAAATTGCAATGTCTTGGAACAAACTGGCGCAGCACCAGAGATGATCAGCTTGATTTTACCTCCCCATTCATTTTGGATCTTGCTGAACGCCATATAATCCCATATGGATTTGCGCGTAACTCTAACAAGATGGTACAAGTAAATAGACTATTTACAACTCAAGCCATTAGAAATCCAATCCATCAATAGTTGGGCTTACATTCCTCGATCAAGCAACCGCTTTTTGGCTGCATAGGCAGTATCAAATATCATCTTACTAATAAATCCACTTTGTTCAGCATTTGATTTGATGTGTTCATATATGCATGCAAGTCGTTGCGGTACAGTTGGGAAAATCTACATATATAACCACAGTAAAAAATAAAGTCAATAAACTCGCAATCAATTTCTAGCAATATGTTAAATAAACTCCAAAGTCTAAAAGTAATGTATTACCGTGGGCTGCATAGTACGAATGTCATCTGCTAAAACATCACCATACGATTTGGTAAAAACAATTTTACCACCACTAAGTGCGGTCCATTATAATGCACAGTTGAGTCAAACATAATTGTGGTTCAAGTAATGCATTCACTACATTAAACCAGGTATGACATACAGTGCGGCAACAGTATGAGTAATTAAACGCTCATAAATATGGCTCAAAGAAAGCTAACAGATTAAATACATGGTTTTGAAATTCACATAAAATCAGTTTTAAATCTGTGATGTAATTTTCAATAAAAATAGAGCAGGACTTACAACAGACAAATGTAGATCAGATGTTCCAATCTTTAGGGGTTTTTCAATCATACTAAGAACGCCAGCACCACTTGACTAGTAATAAATAAAAGCCTTAGCAATCCACTTGTAAGACAAACTCAACCCAAGTTAAACACTATTTACCATAAGATTTTCATGTCGAAGCATCACACTTTTGGGCATTCCAGTTGTACCAGACGTGTATACAATCTATGGTTTAGTGTATCAAAATGAATTCAACACAATGAAAATGGTTTAAAAGGCATTTGAATCCAGCACAGTAGTTACAGTAAACACGTCCTTGGGATTAGCAGAATGGTAATCCAACGGATGATTTTTTCCAATTCTACATCAACAAATTGTATAATCGACAAAAATAAGCAAACGTTTTGTCTCGTTACAACACGTATCAATCAAAAACAGTTAAAAGCATACGTTTCAAGAGCCATAAAAGTAATAAGATTGATTCCAGCGGATTTTGCATTGAGTATATCTGTTTCATCAAGGATGTTCGTGTCTGACACCACAATAATCTATTTCAAAGCATCAACTGAGTTTAAAATCATGCCTATTCACGATACATTAATTTTCCAATTCCTATATACAACAGTCAGCGTGTTGGGGTTTACCTTGAGTGAATGACAAAAGGGTACGATAGACAAGATCTTGTTCAAATGTGAGTTGTCAACAACAATTGCTTTCATTGTAGTGTGATTGATGATGTATTTTAGATTATCATCAGTGGACATTGGATGAATTGGAACTGACACCAATCCATAGCTCATTGCAGCTATAGTAGATTTGGTACGATTGAAAAGACAACAAGTGGCACAAGTATATCGATTTAGTGTAACAAAGATACACATTTGAATGGATCCAAATAAACTTACCATAATCGATGATCAACCATTCTATTAATTGGGTGAAAAAGGCAAGCATTGAATTAATAGATTTAAATGAATGTAGATTAAATATTCAAAATCAAAATACCTGGCGAATTGCAGAGATGAATGCCAATCATATTTTCACTGCAAGGATCCGATTCACTAGAAAGAATAGGTTTCAAATCGGCAACTTTGACTAGCCCAGCACCCACAAACTGCACACGATCTGCAGCTGATTTAAACGAGATCCAACTGAAATCTTGACCAAGTTTGTAGCCAATAAACTCACGATCAGCCAGATTGACCACATTAGCATGAAATGCGTCTATTCAATAGGCGGACATTTAGAATAAAACCTTTTGAATTGAACACTATTTAAAGAGATATAATTACTATAAGCAGTTGAATGGCCATCAATGGTCGTATGGAAGCGAGTTCCATGGGGAGTTAGTTTGTTTCTGTAAACAGCAGATTCTCCAGGGTTTCGAGTAGCCGAAGCCAGGGATTGACATCTGAGAATGGCAGGATGAATATCAGAATCTTGTTGAGTAAAGATGGAGATGACAATGGTAGCGACTAGACAAAAACACAGTAAGATTCTGGATTGCAATAAATTTGATCACAAATAGCGAGTCTTACCAATTCCACCAACCAACGCAGCAGACACTAAATCAAATTTGGCATCCATGATTGCGACCAAATCAAATGCGACCCATTTAAGCACTCTGTCACGTGGCCATATATTTGTACATTTCAATTTCTTCTTCTTGCTCATCAAACTGTCAATCATGTCTGCTGCTGTAAAGACTGCTGCTCGCATCGACTGGTCTGCTCTTTCGAGCAAACTCAAGCCTGAAACAATGGCTTCCGTCAATGGCTTCCGTCGTCGTCACTCTGAACTGCTCAAGACTGTTTCTGAATTGCGTGAACACCAAGTCACCATCGATTTCAACCGCTATAAAAATGTCTTGAAGAACAAAAAGGTTGCTGAAGAGGCCGAGCGTGCTATCAAGGCATTCAAGCCTGCCACTATCGACTTGACTGAGCAGCTTTTGATGGTTTCTGAACAGGAAAAAAAGGCTGTATGTGTACCTTGTTGTAAATCGTAATGACTGATCTAAGTTCAAATCTGCTGCAATCTTGCACTACATTTCAATCCTGATAGCGATTGGAAATATACATTGCAAGGTTCTTGTTGAACAGACTTTTTTTGTAATACAAGACCGATTGCTTGGTTTTGGTTGTTGATCTACAACTGATTTAGTCTATCTTGGACTGAAATCCATTTTAAATGAGTTGTTTTTTTGACCCATTTTGTATACTATCGCAGTTGTACTAAAAATGAACTATTATAATAGATTTCTGCTGCACAAAAGACAACTGCAAAGATCGATGCCGAGATGGCTGAACTCAAGACTTTGCTCACCAATATCGAGACCGCACGTCCCCTTGAGCAAATGACTGTACGTTGTATGCAAATGTTGTCTTTTATAGAGCTTGTATTTATACTCGTTTAATCTGTCTAGGTTGATGATGTTGCCAATGCTTACCCAGCTGTCGAAAAGACCGTCGAGAAGATGGTTAAGCGTGGCCAGTGGCGTGTTCCTGGATACTATGAAAAGTATGCAGATCTAGACAATGTTTTGATGGTTGCTTCCATGTATTGTTCAAGCTACTAATTCATTTGCTCAACTATAATATAGGTTCGGAGAATTCGTTGTTGGATTCTAAATCTCTGCTTTCTACATGATGATTTTGACAATGACCATCCCATAAAACCGTTTTTGTATCAGGGTTTACAGCTGAATTGACAAGTCCATCGATTTTGATCAAGGCAGGCGCAAAGTTTGAAAAAATAAAAATTCAAGCAAAAAAATGTTGACTTTGAATTCATTTACTGGTTGATTTACTATGCAATCACTTGAACAGCAATCTGTACAGAAAAAAAACAAACGGGGACGCAGAGGAGGAAAGAAACAGCATGAGCCTCATCCAGACACTTTTGTCTCGTCCTCTACTGTCTCTGCTACCCATGAGAATGCTGCATTCGATCATGACACTACTTGTCCAACCACAAAAAACTCGAATGAATCTATTCCATTGCTGGATATCATTATTGATCCTACTGGCAATGCAGATTCATTGATGGATTCCAATCACAAAAACGACAGAAGTGATGATGACCAAAACAATCCACCTCGTAAAAAAACACGACGAAGTAAGCGAGGCAAGACGGCACATTTCCCTGAGCCTGACTTTATGCCTCAGCAAGAGACTGTGCAGGCAGCTGCATCATCAGAGATAAAATGGTCGGCTGCATCCACCGACCCATCTACTTTATTCAACCAGACTGATACCGATCAAAAAGATGCGATTGACCCTGTCGATCCAGACCTTCGTCAGTACTTTGAAAATATAGAAAAAATGCTCGAAGAGCAAGAGTTTGAAACCCCATCGGATCTGCATCTCTTCATCAACAACGTTTACTCTGAAATCCGTGGAAAAGAGCTTTTGGTTTCCGGAGACTTTGCTACCTCTCGTGTGCTAGAGAAACTCTTGCGTGGATCAAGTGATGTGCAAGTTAGACTATTTTTAAAGTCTGTGAATGGGTGTGCGTTGAAAATGTTTATGCATCAGTTTGCTTCCCACGTTATGCAGACTGCATTGGGAATCGCTGCTGGAATAGTGGATCGCGAAGTCCGAGGCGAATCAAAGCAAGCAGTTCACGACAGCAATGATGAGCCAGTCGATGAAGAGTTTCAAGCTCTTGTCAATGACCTTCCATCTATGGAAACCCTTTTGCTATCTTTGTGTGAGGAGTTGAAAACAGAATGGTCGAACCTGTTGCTTGATCCGTATGGATCTCATGTTGTTCAAACGTTGTTGAATGTGCTATCTGGTCAAACTCTTGCAGATGAAATTCGAATGCGTAGTAGAAAATCTAGCAACTACAACAAAAACCATAATAACTTTTCCAATGTAAGTTGTACCATTGATAGACACGATGCATTAAGTAGTTGAATTGTTTTAAAATCACACGAGTTTAATATTCTAGACAACTTTTTTATTAGGCAAAGCAACTGGGAACTACTCTTCTTACACCAGCGTCATTTGCAAAGCTACAAGCATTCATTGTGGATTCACTTTCTACCAACCTCAAGGACACTGATTTACGTGAGATGGCTTTCCATCCGATTGCTAACCCTGTTCTACAGATTCTATTAGAGATTCCTCAATCTAGTGATTCTCTTATTGCTGCTTTTTTAAAGGATGGCAGTTTTTTTGACTCTCTACTTGAGCATCATGTCGGATCTCATTTGGCAGAAAAATTGGTCAGTAAAGCATCTGCAGATACCTTTAAAATCCTGTATAATCAACATATCCGTCCCAAATTCTTGGCTCTGTGCAACCATCAGTTTGCAAACTTTATCATTCAGCGTACTGTGAGTAAAGTCAGCACTGAATCCCAACTTGTTGAGATGTTGGATATTGTCGAGCCTCATTTTGCACGCATGCTATTTCAAAGCCGAGCAGGTATTATTCTCAAGATTGTCGAATCCTGTATCACATTCCCAAATATCCAGCCGCGTATTATGGCATGTCTTTACAAAGCATTTGAAGTTGACGAAGATGAAGAAAAGAAAAAAATGTTTGCAACCTTGGTGCTTCATCTTTCTACCTACGATCGCTTTCAGCAATTTGTACGACTTCCTAATGTTCAAGGTGCACTTATTATCCAGCACATCTGCAGCTACTCTGCACACTGCTCCAAGCCATGTTTGGACAGTATTTTATCCATTTCAAAACAAGACATGCTAAAGTGGATTTCAGATCCCATCTCATCTCGTGTGATTGAATCCATTCTTTCAAGTGCAACCATTGCAGTCAAATTCAAGCGCCGTCTTATTCGTATTTTCTTTGGCTCGTTTGTCGATCTCTCTATAGACAAGTATGGAAGTCATTTTGTTGACAAGTGTTGGGCTGTAGCAAGTTTGGATGCTCGACAGACTATTGTGGAAGAACTGGCTGAACGGTTACCTACTTTGCTTGGAAATTTCCATGCCAAATTTATTGTACGGAATTGCAGTGTTGAGCTATTTAAAAGAAATCGCGGAGAATGGATGGAAAAGCAACGTATAGAGATTAGTAGACGAGATAAAGTGGAGTCTGAAAGGATCAAGGAAGCTGAAAATAGTGCTGCTGCGAATGCTTCTGTTGATGCAACGCCTGTCTGTGATGATCCCAAAGCAAGTGATATGACTGACGAGAAAAAGAGTCTCAAACAAAAAAAGAAGAATAGTAAAAAGGCTAAAATTCCAAATGAGATTGACGATCTATTTGCCAAAAAACTCAAATAAATCAAAAAAAGATTCTTACAATGTTTAAACTTGCCATCATATTCACGTAAAACGAAGTGTCGTATGTATCTTGCAGTGATTATATCTGTCTTGTTAAAATAGGCAGCAATTGAGTATGTGGTGCACATTCTTGGTAAACTGACTGCTTTTTTGATTGACAACGTCCATTATATGTTGTTCACAAAGAAGGACCAGTAAATGAAGAGTTTAAAAGACAATGTGGTCTAGTAAAATTAACAAACATGAAACTGACTGTTTATTATGCATTTTGACACCCATGCTCAATGTTTCATTTTACGTGAATATGGCTGTAAAGTGTAGATTCAGATCTTGATCGTGTATTTTAAATCATCCTTTCACAATTTTTGGTCACCATCAAGGGTGATTGCAATGAACACCACACATCTATTGAATGTTCAATTAAAACCTGTTAAGCGAAGCCCACAACCAGTGGATCATGTAAGCCGATCAAGGTCTATGGCCATGTAGATGATTTGGTGTATAAAAAAGTATAATGCCTAACCTGACAATGTTTTTATGTAACTATACGAAAAAATACCTTGACAAGACTCAATGGCAGCATCCAATAACCTGTTATGAATTGAATCGAATGGCTACGCTTAAAGAAACGAAACGCTTACCCAGTCTTGCACCAATTCCAACAACTCGAGGTGCAAGCGACCGACCCGTGTCCACTTGTGAAATATCTCGTGTATTTGATGTCGAAGACAGTGTATCAGGTATATCCAGCACCATAAAATCAACTACTTTTAATGAAAACGACTCGACAATCAGCAGAAATAACAGCCCAACATTGACTATAAAAAGCCATCCACAGCCTAGTAGTTTTAAAGAACCAATGATTTCTATATCTAGTCCGACTAAAGGATTACGAGGCAGTGCAGTTTCAAAATCACCACATACTTCTGCATTGTTTCAGCGGCTTATAAACGAAATTCTCGACACAGATGGAGATAAAGTTAATAGTGGATCATTAAAACATGCTGATGATATAGGACTGGGTTTGCGTGATGAGTTGAGTAGATTTAAGCAGCCTCCACTACCCTTTCATCCACTACACCATGCACACAAAACAAGCTATTTACGTAAACCAACTCAACCCAAGTCACATCAGATACTGCCAGCATGTATGTCCAACACGAAATCTCAACCAATAAGTATTCCACAAATCATGCAGATCATGCATGGTAAGCGTGAATTGCCATTTGGTTTAGATTGTGATAAAAATAGTCTATGCCAAGCTTATCCAACCCACATGTTATGGAGAGAGTATGGCAGCCAACGAGATTTTGAGGATAATTGTTTGGTGAAGTCATTGAGACGTATACATGCTTCTTTACCATTTGGAAACAAATTTGCTGAAAAGAGGATCGTAGAAGCCAATAATTTCCAAAGTGTTGTACATACTCCTGACTCGACCGAGACATTTCATCCAGCACATATGGGTAATAATCCATCTAGACAAGCCACAGTCGACGTAGATCAGGACAAGACATTACCGAGTTTTGAACACATGATTTCAATACCGAATGCTTCCATCAATACGCTACCAGGTAATTAAAAATTTGATGAATTGTAATGACATTAACAAGCCAGCCATTTGACTTGCATATTGGATCAAATTAGACATTGAAATAATACGATTGGACAAGTCTGACGATAGAATGAATTCACATGCAGGTATGAATATTTTACACGGTTGACAACTCACTGGTCATGTACTGAAGCAGTATATTTGAATATAGATTCGATGTGCATGCAAGGAGTAGCAGCACAAAAAAGTTTTACACAACATGAACAAACACGATCAGATGGAATGAAAGGCGCACATCAATGCAAGGTAGAGTGAATAACAGTGAATAACAATGAATAACCTTTTAGCAAGTATTTAAACAATCGAGATATGAATTGAAAACAATAGGAAAATAAACGAGAAGCCATTTCTCGTGGAGAGACTGTTCAAAGACACAACAAAGACCAGAAATCCACCAAAGCACAACGACTGATGCAGATACAAGAGAGTATGAATATTAATGGATTGATGAATGCATCAATGAAGCAAATGATTGCAGAATTCAAGAAACATGACATGGATGAGCGAGTGAATATCGTGACGCAAGTGCGAGTGGACGAAGAATTGAGTCGAATTATAGCACAACAGCGAAGAATATATTTATTGCAATCGATATCGGGTGGAATCTGAAATGAAGTTGAAGAATAAACGGATTTAAAGCAATGGCAAGTCGTGAATGATTTCTAATCCAACATTCAGAAGAGAGATCTGGACTTGCAGTTACTCGTACTGGAATACTATTATTACCATTCAGGATGCAACCTCTTCCTCCGAATGAACAGGACTCTAGGAAGATAGTTACGAATATCACTGAGAATGCAGCAGTACATCCAGTGAATCATCAGCAACCACCACCAGATTACACTGATATCGACTTGGATTCTAACATCAACAGAGATGAAAGTACTACTGCACCAACCACTCCTACTAATGGTTTAAGAGAAATGTCCTCTCCTGTCGTCCATCCTTCGTTGTTGGCTTCTCAGACTTCTTTCCCTGGTATGTTCTGTTGATCTTTGAAGTGCTGTTCGTCCATGTGCTGTTAGAGCCATTGACGTTGATCTTGTTAACACTGGTCTCGCTTGCTGAAACCATCAATAGAAGCACCGCCTATCGAGCCTGAAGATTTGGACTCCATCAACAATTATGGCCAGCAAGTCGTCGACCAGATCATGTTCAAGTGGGATATCGCTGACTGGTCTTCAATTCCAGACCGTCTACACAGTCCCGAGTTCACTTGTGGGGGTTGCAGATGGTAACTTGGTCTCTGCTTCGTTGTGATACAAACATGTCTACTAAACTCATTCTTGCAATGTCTTGTCTAGGAAAATACTACTTTTCCCAAGAGGAAACAAGCAGCCTGAACATGTCTCTGCATTTTTGGAGTCTGTTGATGCTGCCGAGCGTTCTGAAGATAAACCTGAATGGCATTGTTGTGTCAGTTTTGGAATTCGTCTTGCAAACACCGAAAACAATAGCAATTGTACAAAGAATACTGGTGAGTTAGCTTATTTTACCAGATGAATCTGATTTCATTCATGTTGAATTCCATGTTGGATTCTTGATCGTGTTATCCATCTAAATACATTCTTTATTCTTGTTAGTGTCCCAGAATCGATACACGCCCAGACAGACAGATTGGGGCTTCAACATGCTTTTCAAGACTCATCTTCTGTCAAGACTGCATAATGGTCAACCTATTCTTGAACACGATCGTTTGTCCATTATTGTCAGCATGAAAGTGCTCAAGGATGAATATGGCACTCTTTGGCACGATTTTATTCAGTAAGCTAATCTTACATGCTGTTTTTCAACCATCTGTTCAATCTCACTCAACTACTTTTTAAATTACAGTTGGGATTCCAGAAAAGAAACTGGGTACGTTGGTATTCGAAACCAAGGCGCTACATGCTATCTCAACTCCTTGCTGCAGTCACTTTACTTTACCAATTACTTTCGCAAGGTTGGCTATTTTAAACTACTTTTGATTCTGTATATCTCATTGCAGTCACTATGTTTTATGTTTGAATACAAAGTGTGCTAACATCAAGTGCATCTAGGCTACATATTTGATTCCAACAGATAACGATGATCCGCAAAAAAGTGTTCCATATGCTATGCAGAGATTGTTCTATAATATGCAGTTTGCTCCAGAAGCAGCCAGTACGGTTCATTTTATTGTGAAATATACTAGAGTAAAACATGTATACAGGCTTGGTGCTAATCTGTGCATTTATATTACTTATCATGTAGGTACAACCGAGCTTACAAAGTCGTTTGGATGGGATACTACAGATGCTTTTTATCAACATGATGTGCAAGAGTTGAACCGCGTCCTTCAGGATAATTTGGAAAGCAAGATGAAGGTATTTGTTGCTGCTGTCTTTGTTTAAATCCTTTGTATTGACTTTTTGAATTTGTCTGATTAGGGAACTTTTGCCGAGGGAGCTATTCGCAAGCTATTTACTGGAAAAATGAAGAGCTACATCAAATGCGTTGATGTGGATTTCGAATCTTCTCGTATTGAAGATTTCTATGGTACATGATTGAGACGTCGTTTTAGATTTTACTTGTAGTGTTCTTACTTTTGATTTTTAGATATTCAACTCAATGTCAAGGGTTGCAAGAATCTTCGCGACTCGTTTGTTGAATACTGCACTGTCGAAACTATGGATGGTGTCAACAAGTATTTTGCAGAAGGATATGGACTTCAAGATGCACGCAAGGGTGTTATTTTCCATCATTTCCCACCTGTTCTTCACTTACAATTAAAGCGGTTTGAGTACGATATGGAGCGGGACTCCCTTGTGAAGATTAATGATCGCCACGAATTTCCTTTGACCATTGATTTAGACGAGTTTTTGGAGGAGCCTGACAGTGCCGTTAAACAGCGCTACCATTTACACGGCGTTCTTGTCCATAGTGGCGAGCTTCATGCTGGTCACTACCAGGCATTTATTCGGCCAGAAAAAGATGGCAAATGGTTCAAATACGACGACGATCGTGTTTTTCCTGTATCCGAGAGAGATGTCCTTGAAGAAAACTACGGCACCGAGGCCGTCAAGCCACTACAAGAAGGCGGTATACCTCCCAAATTTACCGGGCAGTTTCGTAACAAACCAACATTCACCAACGCATACATGTTGGTCTACATTCGCGAACACGATCTTGAGGAAATACTAGGTCCCATCACCGAGCATGACATTCCTGACCATCTTCGTCGTCGTGTTGAAGAAGAGCGTCTTGCTGCTGAACGTCGAAAGCGCGATAAAGAAGAAGCACACCTTTACTGTAATGTTTGCTTGATTACTGAGGATGATATGCGACATCACGAAGGCTACGATTTGTGCTCGTTTGATGAAAAAAATCCATCTTCAATGCATATTTTCCGAATTCGAAAAGCAGACACATTTGCGCAATTCAAAAGTATGGTGTCTGATGAGCTGCGTGTCCCTGTCGAACAGCTTCGATTGTGGAATGTCGTTTCAAGACAGAATAAAACCGTGAGACCCGATACTCCGCTGCAATCTACCAGTGACGAATTAACTATGGAAGTGGTTCGTAGTAAAGTTGCAAAGGGAGTTGCTGACTTGCGCTTTTATGCAGAAGTATCTGACAAGCCCATCAGTCAGCTTAACGACAAGGTTGGTTTTATTTGAGTTGATTGCACTAGCAGTGGTATTTGAGTATGTCTGACATTTATTTATTTTACAGGCCGTTTACTTTATGCCATACAGTACCATCACTCCACCGCCTCAACTGCTACTTTTTATCAAGTACTACGATCCCATCGCACCCAAGCTCGAGTTTCTATCTTCCATTACTGTTCGAAACAAGAATCATAAAATATCCGAGATCATTCCAGAGCTGCTAGCACTTAAACATCTTCCACCTCTGACTCCTATTCTACTTTATGAGGAAATCAAGGTTGGCATGGTGGACTCTATCAAACCCAATCTAACTTTCTCCCAGGCCGAAATTGGCGATGGTGATATCATTTGTTTCCAACGTGATTTCCAAGGAGAAGAGTACGTGGTTTGAATTGAATGTATTGGATTGAACCAGCCTGTCATGTTGTACCTGGTTTAACATTTTCTATTTTTACCATGATATTGTAGAATTACTCAAGTTCCTGATGCTCAGCTTTTGACTGCACCCGGCTACTACGAGCTGTTGGCCAACAGAATCATTGTTACGTTTAAGCCAAAATCAAAAGATATGCCCAACAAGGGAGAGTTTGAGCTTGTGTTGTCTAGAAAGATGCTCTACGATGCGGTACGTTTTACTATTGCACCATGTCTAGATTAAATTATTTGTTGAATGTCATTGGTATTTTTCTCAATCCTTGTTTTCAGGTGACGGACAAGATTGCCAAACTGCTGGATTTGGATCCCTTTAAAATTCGACTTTGGGGATCCAACCATTCCCATTCTATGGTGACAAAAGGACCTATTCGTCGTACCACTACTACAACCTTGGCTGAGATGTTAAACATAACGCCCTATACTCTTCAAGCACAGCAGATCATTTATTACGAAATGCTCGATGTGTCTATTCTTGAATTTGAAACAAAAAGATACATCAAAGTGTTTTATGTTGATGCGAAGCTTATAGAAAAAGGTCGTTTTGATATGTTGATGCTCAAGACTTCCAAAGTTGGAGATGTGCTGGAAGGTGTGGCTTCTCGAATTGGAATGCCGGTTGCAGAAGCCAAAACAAAATTGAGGTTGTTTGATTCGAGTAATTCGCGCGTAACAAAAGTGTATGAGAATGACGAGCCCATTTCAGTGCTATTAGACAGTTTTCCTTTGATTGTGGAGGTAGATATTATTTCGCATGTGTTGCAATGTTGTATTACTTGACAATCTAGTAACATGATACGATTATAGGAAATTTGCGAGGATGAGCTGAATAGAACTGCTGCTGATAAGCTTGTTTCCGTATGCCACTTTTTCAAAGATATATACCGCGGTCATGGTATTCCCTTTCAGTTTATTCTTAAACCTGTACGTTTTGATTTGGATTTGTGTCAGCTTTACACTCGAGGCGTTTACTTGACCATGTGGCGTATTGTCTAACCTTTCTGATGGTAACATGTGTATAGGGTGAGATGTTTTCTCAGACTAAAAAACGATTGCAAGCGCGCTCGAGCCTAAACGACCGAGACTTTGGAAAAGTTGTATTTTATTTCATCACTGAACGAACACAATCAACTCCTATTGAAGACGGTATCTTATGCGCTGGTCTGTCTTGCTATATGCGTGAATAAAACTAACCCATTCATTTGTTGTACGTCCATGATAGATGATATTCTTCATGATCGACCAATTGGACCCAATGACTTGATTGGAATGGATCATCCTGACAAAACCGCCCGAATTCGCTATGGTGCTGAAAAGTCTATCAAGATCCTGGTATGTCATTTATTTGTCTAATGCCATGTGTAATTTTGTAAATCTAACAAAATATCTCTATTGTCTAAACCCTCTTGTCCATATTTTAAAAGAATTGAATATGAATTAAACTTGACAGCGTTTTATCCTCATGTTTTTAATGGTGGTTTTATCCACTTTTTAATGTTGCTATTTCATTGTTATTGAAATTTAAGGGATGTGTTGGGTTATTATAGATTGATTTGATTGATTTATCGTGTTAGATGGGTGATAATTTATTAGTTAAAATAGTGTTAGATTAGTAACGGCGATGATGACGAAAACTACCACCGCCAAAACCACCGCCTCCAAAACCACCACCAAAACCAAAACCACCGCCGCCAAAACCACGATGATGATGACGAAAACGTTTGCGTCCATATCCACGACGTTCAAGATGATTGTTGGTAGTTTCATCCAATTGGACAGATCTGGTTTGAAGAGTACTTGGACTAGAAGTAACAACCGACCCAACAAGAGTAAAAACGAAAGCAGAAGTAGCGAATTTCATGATAGTTAAAAGTTTAATAAAATGAAGAATAATCTAATAAATGGATTGTAAGCTGATGTAATTTACAATGAGTTGAATACGCCATTTAAATAGATTATTTTGAAACACAAGGTGGTGAATTGACCTGCTTATACCACGATATCGAGTGTATCAACTGGCTGGTAGTACAAGAATCTGGTGTTTTCAATATGCAATATTAGAGTGCTGTAACTGAAAAAGCTGTGGTGGTTGACAATCATTACTTTATCAGGTAGTACCAAGTCTACATTTTCCACAGAAACAGCAATCATGTGTAAATCAATGCAGCTTGGCTATTGAATTTTTGTTGGTTTATACATTTGATGTTTGTGGATGGATCACCACTTTATTGGTGTTTGAATAGTCTAAGCATATCATGGCTCTGTGGTTGAACAGGATTTTTATAGTATTTGAAATAGTCAATACATGTCGACTAGACTTGATTCATGCGAGTATACCAAATCTACTAAAGTTGTATATTTGAGATACGACAGTTGACTATTTGTGATTAGTATTCACATAAAATGAATTATTAAATAAGAGTTCCAATCTACTGGCAACATTATGTCTTTAAACTCTTGGCTCATTGGAGTTTATCCGCGTTCATTCCTGTACAAAACAGAACAAATGTTTATATTCTATTCCAATACATTCCACATCTTTTCAACCTCCAACTCTTCAAAACATTGGGTGTTGTGTATGAAAACCATAATTTTATTTTTGGGTTATGCTAAACTAGATTGTACAATGTAAAGTTATACAAATGAGGGTTTCAATTCAAACGTCTAGTTTGATGTTGTATTGATTCCAACATTGAGAACATGAAAGTCGATCAAATGAATTCAACTCATCTCTTTGATACGGCAATCTTTTACCGATTGTCGTTTGCATTTCTTTTTTTCTGCCTGTTGATGCATTTTATTACCAACGGCAACACTTGCGTTTCAAAGGCTTGAACCAAGTGCAAACTATGACTGCAGACGCTATCAAACCAATTCAAGATTCGCGTTTTATCCAAATTGTTATGAATTATAAGTTGACCACTTTTCATTACAATTGGCGTGAATATCGGTTGAAGAAACTGGTATTTTTGGGTGGTTTGTTACTGCTGACGTATACGGAATAGAGCCAACAATGTCATCCACAACTTGTAATACTTTTCAACCCAACGAGGAGCAGGACGTACTTGGTGAATCGGGCACAGTGCTCTGGCACTATTGGCGAGCACATTGTCTGAAAGGCAGTTTGCAACCATCACTTCAACCCTGTCCAATCTCCACATTTACTGACAAGCACGATCAATATGGCGATACTACAGTTTCTCAAGACATGCAATCCATAACAGTATGTTGTTGAATCGTACCAAACCAAATCATTTTATATTCAATGTTTAACTTGTATTCATTTGATTTAGTCTTTAGTTTATGATTTACTGGATTTGCATAGTGTGGTCAGTACGGATAGTTCGTCTGAGCAACAACTTGAAGTTTCTTTGACTATTTCAAAAATTGTAATGATTGATGCAACAGTACCGTCTATTTTGTTTAAAGACTTGCATTTGCCCACCCCATTCGTATCACGTATTCAGTATGTTCAAGCACATACGGCGTCAGATATTGTAGCGTATTTATACGCTATATGCGGTTTGATCAAGTCCAAGCGTGTATCCAATATACAGTCACTAGATGGTCCAGTTGTGTACCCTTGTGTGATTCTATATGCTCGATCGCCAATGTTATGGATTCGTATGCGATCTCACGAGTTCAAGGCACTGCATACTGCCATCAACCATGTGGAAAAAACGTTTGGTGTGACGGTTGTATGTTGGTTTTTAAGGAATAGAGATCGGATACGATGGAAGTCTTGGCTGACTCAAGTCACTTGAGTTGGGTCTTGATCCAATACATTTGGTATGCATATCACCAGCAATGTGTTAAAATACAGTATTCAATGCAAATGGGTTTTAATATTCTAAAAAGGTACTACATTTTTATTTTTAATTGAATCATATCCAGCAGGAGCTAGATTTCAATATGCAAAAATCTTGTGTTTGCAAACCTACTCAAAGGTATAAATATATCAACCGCTTAAATCATTCATCGTTAAACAAGTTGCAGGTTCCAATTGCAATGGTCAAGTAATACTCTTGCATCTTCAGATCCAACACCTTTAACAGCCATCACCCATTCAGTTTTTGCCATTTGGACATCTATCAACAGTTGTGCATCGAGTTCTGCCCGCACGTTAGCAAGATGTTGTGATCTCCGTTTCGTATTGATGAGTTTGACCATGGTGCGAAAACCGCCAATGATGGGACGGTGGTCGGATATTTTACATTCTCCACGTGAATAAAAGGTATGGCTAATGTGTGTGCCTCGGGTAAGAATCCGATCACAGTAGGCAGGAATACGCATTTTCTCACTCGAGTCATATTGCTGAGTACCACGTTTGTATTTGAATGTGGGTGCAAAAGAAAGTGCCGACTCGTCAAAATCTCGGAGTCCAAAAGATGCATTCTCTGCCTTTTGTCGCTTGAGTTGATCATGCTCCTGTAAGTGCGCACAATGATAGAATAAAAAGAGTGTTGTTGGTAAAGATTCACACAGCCAAGGAAACTTGAATATGTAACTTACCCAAAGAGCCTGCCAATCTTGCTTGCCAATTTTTTCAAAAACTGTCGTTCGTGATAAATCTATTCTATAGTTGAAATCGCCTGACCAAAATATTGCCTCGTGGTCCTAGAAACCCAACCAGATTCAAACAAATGTTAAAAACAAAGCCAACACAAAGTAGTCATCAAAATGCAGAATCGAGGTAAACATGACATCCTACCACAATCATGCTGCCGTCGCCTCCCCGCATCCATATACCATCACCAGCTCGTTTCGGAAATGATGTTTCTTTGAAAATATGTGCAATATCATTGTTCCGCGCACTTGTTTGTCCCTGATGTGCTGCCAAATGACAGTTTATAAAACAAAATGATGTGTCTTGCCACAAAAACCGAGTGGCAATGCTTCCCTGTCATGTCAAACGTAACCAAAGATTTGTATTAGGAATAAAATACAATCTCAAGTATTCAAAACCAAGAATAGTTTACCTTGTTGCCATGAAATCCACCCAGGCCAGTCTTGACCATACTGACAGAGACATCGGAAAGCATGATCGCCAAAGAAGTCTGTACAAACACGCATTGAAAAAGTCCAACAAGTTGCCGACACTCTACCATTGTGTAGGGCTCATCTGGAAACGCTTCTGCTAGTCCAGTAGATAGTCGATCCTGCCACAATTTCTGCCTTTGGTCCATTGCTGTCTGGCTACTTCCAGCTCCTTTGAAGAGTTGCTCTTTTGAAAAAATAGATTATGCAAGTGTGCAAAAAGATGATGGAATTCAGTCACTATATATTCAATCAATGAAATACTACAGCAGCCAATACTAACTTACTAGCCGTTTCACTTTTGGACTCTAAATCAACAAGCTCTTGAAATCCAAAAATAAACATATTTGCATCGGCATTGACGCTAAACAAATTACGCAAAAATCGATTATCTTCAACATCGCCAGACAGATCCATGTCATTGGGTTTGCGAGCATCAATGTTCCACGTAAGAATAACTATATTAACCGGATTGTAATCACAGTATTTTGCCTCGAGACTTCTCATTGCCATCTCTAATTCATAGAACCAACGTTCCATATTAGTATATATATCAATCCATTATAAAACCAAATACATTATACCTTGACGATATTGGTCTAGCATGCCATCCCAAAACCGCATATGCCCCGATTCAGAAACACTGCCTACCAACAATTGTCCATCAAATGCCAACGAAGAGTCATCTACAGCCAGATGAGTTACACCTGCATTACTGTAAGCGGCAAACTCTTTAACAATTGCCCATGATTGACCGCTCGGCTGAGCTGCAGTTGCATTCACTCCGGCAGTGCCCTGTTCAGAAGATTGGAATGCCACGTCGTATACAGCAATCTTTCCCGTTCCAAATCCAGCCCATATAAATGACTTTCCAACACCCACCAAGGATGAAATACGATAGAGTGCTACTTGGACAGTCCATAGTTTTACCAAAAGCAATGAATCAAACACAGTGATTTTTCCATCTTCGTGACCAGTAAACACCATTCGTTTTGCTGGGAGTGATGTAATGGCAGAGATAGGTCCAACAGAAGTCGATAGTGATATTTTACGTTCAACCAATGCTAGTGCATCCACTTCGAGGTTAAACACTTCAATTTGCTTTCCTGATACGGTCCAAAGACGATCAATTCCATCGACTGTGTCCACCAACATGGATGTCTGTTTTGCACTGACACGTAATCCTCTTGGACGAGATGCCAAATCAACCCTGCCATCATTTCCTGCCGTCCAAATCTTAAACCCACCATTATCGTCAAGAGTGTATACAGTGAATCTGTGCCGAATGATATGAGTGACTGTGGCATTATGGATAATACGGCGATCAAGAAGCTTCCCTGTTGCAACGTCCATTTCAATCAATTCGCCCCGTTCAATCGATGCCCATATGACTGTATTGTCAAGAGATATTTGGCGAGAGGGAATAAAACACACTGCAAAGAAGTGAGGTTTTTGGTCAGTTGCTGGAGTGTAAAAATGTGAGTTTGTAGCAGTCGGAATATCCCATAATCGACATGAAACATAGCCTGTAGCTGCATGCAAGCCAGAAAAAGTAAAGGTATTGACTGGACCTTTGTGGTGAACACCATCTGATGGAAAGCGTGGTGCGATAGGCAAACTGCGATTTACAATACGGGTGATAGGATCATATATAAATTCCTTTGTCATTAAAGATGCGTACCGGTTAAGCGTTGCAAAATTGGTTGTTGGTGGTCCGATTATCTCTGAAAAACAAGGCGTGGACATGGACGATTCCAATGACATGTTTGCTCTTCTTGCAGATGGACGTGTAGGAAGTGGCGGTGGAATACCCATTTGTGACGGTGAAAAAAGTTGAGGTGCGCCTTGAAGTTGCTGCATAGATTGTTGAGTTCCTACAAGACCAAGTCCACGATCTGGACTAATAGCTTGTGAGTTGATAGGTCTTGGTGGCAAAGGCGGCTTTGAAAATCCAAGTGAAATTTGTTCACTCTGGCCTCTGTTTATAGATCGACGTTCTGACACAGTAGCACTTGAAATCAATCCAGATAATGAATCTTGACTTTGGTAAGATGCTGTGGCTGAAGTAATATCTGAAATACCCTGAGCGACTGAGGCAGATGAAATAATGGGCGATCTGTTTGAAACCGCTCGACTTGACCGAGATGGCGGTGCTGGACGATCAGGAGATCCAATAGGACGAGAAAAAATGGGCGGACTCAAAACCGCCACAGGTACTGAATGATTAAGTGGAGAACTTGAATTGTTTGTTGCGTTATTTGAACCAAATAAAAAGGGCAAAGATGTATGCTCTTGATCAGTTAGTCTTGAATTTGAAAGAGTAAAAGGTTTGGTTTGTGGTGATGTTGTTAAAGGCTGCTGTGAGATCTGAATAATATCGCTGGAGTCTGAATAGTTGCTTGAATCATCACCACTTCTTTCATGAGATGAATTGTCATCAGACAGCACCCCATCTGCAAAGGGATTTAAATTTGGGTTTTGTTGATACAAAGCTTTGGTTGTATTTGAAGACGTAGCAACGGGAGAAACAGATCGAGCGCATAATGACATTTTACTATCTGGTCCTACAGGTGAAGAAAATTGGCTGGAAACCATGGTGGATCTAACTTTTGGTGAAACTAATAAATTGGACATCAATGTATCAGTCAGAATTGCAAAATTCAGTACAGTTATAAAGCCAAAACTGGTTGATATCAGCTTTAGCTCGACGCAATAATACTAGTATGTAAAGGCAGTTTACCAGAAGTATTTATAGTTGCTGATGAAGCCGATTCATTTGATATCTGCCTTCGCCGAACATTTGGGTCATCTGGCACGACCAGAGTTTCAAAAGCCTTGGCCAAATTACGCACGGATGAGTTGCTGATTAGGTTATAAATTAGAAAATACAAGAGATTAGGTGCTAGACTATTTGATTCGACAAGGATTTAATATCGATTGACGATAAATGTGATACCTGTTGCGCAATTCATCGTTACTTGCAGAAAATGCCTGTTCTGTCAAACCTGTGATTCCATCTAATGCAGCATCTGTATTTTCAGTTTCAAGTATGATTTCATCGATATGTTCCTCGAATGGATTTTTTTCCATTGTATATTGAAGTTTCTGTTGTGACAGTTTATCCAGGATGCAAGTACAAGTAAAAGACCAAAACAACGAAAAAAGTTAAATTCAACAACATTGGACTCGATGGTCTACAAAATGAATGATGCTTGTACAGATTATGACTTGATACAAAATAAGGGTTTTTTGAAGTCTAGAACAGACGATTCAATGTGTTGAGAGTACTAGACTGTAAATCTAATTGTATATGAAGATGATATTAAAAAAGGAATAGGAATGAGATGGATGGACAGAACAACTGTTAGCACCTACAATACTACAAGTGGAATTAGTTGTCTGAGTGAATTAACAGATTACAAGCGAATTCTACAAGTTATTGAAATAGGACGATGAATGATTATAATTTAGAATACAAAGCAGACATGAAAAACAGCTGTAATACAGAGATAGTATGACTTGTAGTATTTATAGAATAAAAACACTATCATCACGGAGATTTCAAAGGTAGAATCCAACATCAAGTCATGATCAAATTCCTGAGCATTCAAGCCAGATAAAAGCAAGGGTAGAAGAGAAGGTCATAAAAGGAGTGTTTTTAGATATGAATGAGTAGAGAAACCATTCAGATAGCAGCAGTAACAAGCCAGACATACCGATATGGTCACCAAGTTCAAAATCAAAGATGGCGAGTAAAACTCGAAATGAAATTTAAAGCAGTTTATCGCAGAAACTTCAAGTTTTAATGCTGACTGTCGCTCAGCTTCGTGCGTGTCTGTTTCTGTCGTTTACAGTACTTTTAGGAACTTGTTTCCAGTTGATTGCGTTTGTTTTTCAATACAAACTGGACACTTATTCTGTATTTGCTCAAAAATCAAATCCATTGAATGTCTTTTTAGCTAAATATGCATGGGTAAACTATAATAATATTGTAATAATATTGTAATAATACACGAGAGTATTATCTAGATTCTCATATGATTTCTGTTTAGGGTTGGACTAGCATTCCATTATTGGCTTTCATGTTGGTTTATGTACATACTTGTACAACAACAACCATCAATTCATCTACTTACAAAAGATATGCTGCAGTTGCTATTCGATGGACTAGTGCTACTCTGTATTGGGTTATCATGACTCAATGGGCATTTGGAAACCCATTACTAGACAGAGTTTATCTGTCTACTGGTCATTGTCTTACCATGACTAACACTGTAGAAGTTCGTTCTATTCGTCAATGTAAATCACTTGGTGGATCTCTTACTGGACTGGACATTTCTGGACATTGTTTCTTGTTAGTTCATGCCATTCTAACTACTTTTGAAGAACTCAAACCTTACTTTAAACTACACACACTTGACTCTTCATCTGCATTGATGGCTCATTTCACTTCCTTGTCTAAAATGTGCTTATCTATCCTTTCTCTTGTTCTGATCACTTTGGGTTTGATCTGGTGGATCATGCTCTTTACTACTTCCCTTTACTTTCATTCTTTTATTGAAGCATCTTCAGGTACGTTGTTGGGTATGCTTCACTGGTTGGTTCTCTATGTCGTGACAGGAAGCTTATATCCAAACGTATTACCCTTTGACGTGTCCCTTGTCAGTCAACCCAACAAGAGTCAAAAACATCTTTGATACCTATGCATCTATTACACAATAAATACACTAGTCAATCTGTATGTGTTGAATCATGATCGAGGTTAGATGACTCCAATTTGCATTCGTGTTGGTATTCATGCTGTTGACTCATCTGCAACACTTTTGATGGCATTAAATCAAGTACTATTCAGAATATAATCAAAACACACCATTTGTTTCTATAGTATTAAAATTCTGTTTGAATCAGTCAGAGTGGATGATACTCGGTCTGATTCAAATCAGTATGTTATTGAATACAGCAGCCAAATCTGCATTTTGAACTACTGTTTTGTGACTCTTGTACGTGCAAGGTACGATTAGGTAATACCAATCGAACAGGATCTCCTGAATTAATTCCATACTCTGTTCTATTGCAGTGAACTTGTCGTTTTGTCCGTTTTACCATGTGGTTAATAGCAAAAATTCCATACACTGCCTTGTGATCAGAAATATCAATCTCCATTCTACTGGAATAAACTTCTGGTGTAATGGGCTTTTTGTATCCATGAGCAATCGCCGACTCTCGAATACTTGAACTACTTGCCGAACCCGCGTTTCTTGGTATGCCTTTGTGTAGTGTGCAACGAGATTTGTAAAGGATGCGATCTGTCCAAGAAGGAATTCGAGCTTTTCGACTCGAATCGTAACCAAAGGGATCAATGTCAACTGGTGGTATACTGGATTCACCAGATAGTCGCCTTGTTGGACTTGATGCTGTTACAAAAGGCAATGCAGAAGTATAAGATGTTGGAGAGGTAGGTGCCATGACATCAAACTTGTAAGTTGGAATAAAATGTATAGGATGTTCTTGAAATCCAATAAAACATTTTCCTTTATGCATTTCAGTGGCTAATTGATCATTGTTGATTAACACCTAGATGGATTCAAAACAAGTGTTAGATGCTGATCAAATGCAATAGATTTGTTGTATTTGGTACACGAGTTGTGTTGAAACTCACTTCAAGCTGGTTGTTTAAAATAAGCGAGTCAACTATTGCTCGAGTTCCGTTTATACGATAGTTGAGATCACCTGCCCAAAATACATAATCGAATCTATCAGACAAACGCGGAATGCTAGAGTCGCTTTCATCAAATCCAGGAAGAACCATCCCATTTTCAGTTCGTTCATAGTCTCTATTTCTTGCAGTGACTTTCTCCTGATGCGCTAAATACACTTGTCAGTTTAACACATACCTATCTTCAAGTTACCACTGAAGCACAGTGATGTCAAAGTTTAAACGCATAACTTGGCACCTACCAGCAAAGTGTGAATCAACAAATAAAATGGAAACACCATCAAATTGAACAGCAATAGCAGCGCTACCCTTATTTCCCAAAACATTGCCAATTCCAGTAGATATTCTTGAAGAGATGACTTCTGTAACCAAATCTGCTACATCAGATCGCACAAACACGGTTAAATGGATTCCACCAATACTTTCTGTGCATACTAGAGTATAGGCTGAAGAAAGAAAGCCGGCCAGCATTTTCTCCCATGTTTTTTTACGTGTAGAATCTACACCTTGTTGACATTCTTGGGTTGACACGGCAACAAAATGACATTCGTTGAATTTGGAGTGTGAGTCTGTTTGCATTGATTGTGACGCAGTCAAAGGATCATGAATGCCAAAAAGTGTAGCTAAATTTCCAACCGGCAGCTACAGTATGTGTTGGATATATTATACATGAATTGCCATGAATGAAATAATCAATATTGGAATGACTCGTGAACACAGATGATTGCAAGATTAAAACACTTACATGGCCATGAATATTCCATGTCACAACAAATACACGTAGCATATTTTCTGGATGTATAGGCATTCTAGCATCGGTAAATCCTTTTGTATGTGCCTTGACACTATCGACGATTTTTCGTTTTATTTGATGAATGGACAGTGAAACGGATTTCCGCCCTTTATTAAAAAATAAGATTATGTCAAGTATCTATACACATTCAAATAGTAAATGAGGAGTTGAACCACTTACATTCTCCAAATGCATGTGTGCCTTTTAAACGAGGTTCTAAACCACTCTGCGGTTGCGAGTTTCGTGAACCCCGACGATTCAATCCAAAAACAGCTGATGGATGACGTTGTGTATCTAACAGTAAATGAGTAAAGAATGTAATGATTTAAATCTACTGACAGTTATCAACACTACCTTGAGATGTGGAGATTTGAACAGGATCGATCGATCTCGAAGCAGGATAAGTACCTGGAAGCTAATTCAATGAATGCAATATGAATAAACGAATTGAATGCAAGATAATCAGATTGAAATTACCTCTGTTTGTAGAGATCCATACACAGTGTAACCATTTGAATCCAAGATGGAAGCAGGTTGAGTAGAACGAGTAATCTGAGTTGGACGAACAATACTCAGTCTAGGCAATACACTTGCTTTCAATCTTTTTGAATTGATGCCTGCCATGGACACAGAAGGATTCGACTGTTCTAAATTGATTGCAGTTTCCAAGACAGGAGAGTTATTGTCTGCACTCCGAGTCCAACTTGGATGACATGACATGGACGTATCTGTGGATGCATCGGTGGATGGAGTGACAGAAGATACTCTTTGGAGTGACTCGGGTTGGGAATGGCTGGTTACTGAGACATTTGAGACTACTGTAACAGGCTCAGGAGAGACCTGACCTGCTACAGCTTGTCTGTAATGTGGAACCAAGTATGAGAACACTGACTGTATGAAGCCAGCATTGGTCCGATCTCCACAACCTTCTGCAACTGTTTCTGAATTATTGTTTCTTATATTATTACTATCTAATAATGGATCCGTACTGTATCTGTCATCAACAGGGGTTTCTGGATGAGTTTGCTCAGTTTCCAAGTCATGATTAGCTGTGGATGAGGTGGATGGTGCTGTGAACATGAACAGTGAAGATGGTATTCGTAACTGAAACCACTCAGTTTCATATCATAAACTCTCTTTATTGTTGTGTCGTTTCGGTCTTGAATTGAATCGCAGATTGTGCATAAGCTATTGCTCCTGCACACTGTTCATTATCCTAACGCATACATTCCATGTCAACTCACGGTTTCATCTGATAAATGAATTCAATTTAAACTTGCCTTGTATTGGTTGATAAACTGCGATAATGATTGTTGAATTCGTATTACTGCTGATTGATCATGGCATGCATGTATGGATTGTGATATAATTGCTGCTGCATATCCTGCTGCTTCAACTTGCATTTCTGAGAGTAACATTCCAATGGATAAATTCCATTTGTTGGCCACATCTGACTCAAACTCTGATTCAAATAATGTCAGTATAAATCTTATACGCTAATCTAATCTAAACTTCTTACTCTTGTATGCCGTCTTGGATAGTACATGCTCCGATGCAAGCAGATGCGCGACTACTCGCAACTTCAAATCAAATGGTTAAAATCCATCACATACACTTAAAATCAGTTTACAACTTACTGCATTCTTGATAACTGGCCATTCAGCATCTATCCAATACTATACATCAGTATCTCTAATTCACATTACAAATCAAACTAAAAACTCAACTGTTTTTTTTGGAAAGTGCAATGGTTTGATCCATTGCATTCAAAAACTCGGAACTTGAAAATACCGTATTAGAAATAACCGACGCTAATCTATATATAAAATTCAATACACATCAACTAAAACTCTTTTTCAAAATACATTCTTACTGGTACGTTGATCCATCTTCAGACTCGGTGTATAATTGACCAAGTGTTTCCACAACTGTCACGTAATTCCCCACCAGTCTCATGCATTTCGATTTGACTATGTTGTCCACTCGGATACTGAATTGTAACGCAAATTAAATATCAATACCAATCCTTTAACACATCAAACATTCAAAACACTTTAACATACTCGAGTACAATCATGATGAGTGCTGTGAGTAAATCACATGATAAACCTGCTATGACATCCTGCCGAGAAAACATCTCCGAAGAAAGAAGTTCTAAACACACATTGGGCTGCTGATTCGCTTTTTTCAATACATTTAGCATCTCCTATCAAATTATAGATCAAATCAGCTACAAGTAAATCATCGAATTGTACAGATTCAATAAAAAACATCTGATACAAAATCTTACAGTGTTATGGCACGAGTCACTAAAGCGTCGCTTTAGAGGAAGCACAATCGATTCAGCGTCCGTTACCAACTCATTTTTAGGCGGTGTTGAATTCTTTTTTGTACTCGTAGAATTACTCATGGTTTGTTTAAATGCACGAGTTGGTGTCTTGGTAGGTGTACTGATCGTATCCAAAAGTGTCATTTGCTTAGCAACCTTTTTTTTCTTTGGGGTCTCAAATATGGAAGCAATGGGTTGAGCAGGTATTTCAACAGACACACAAGTCTGCTTGAATGGTGATTTCGTTGGCGTGCTTTCCAATGGTAACAAGTTGGGTTCAATGAGGTACCATTTGTGACGCTATATTCAGCAGCATAGTATACAGTAATCAGTCATATTGAAACAATTCGTGTCGATAGATGAATAAAACATACTGCATCATGTTTTTCCTTTTTACGAATGGCAATGGATCGGATCATGCTTTCAATCGCTGCTTTTGTCGCAGTGGGTACTAATGCCTTGAACTCATCAACGAGATCTGCGATTCGCGCCTCTCGCCCAGAAACCAACTAGCATCAAAATACAAACCTCGTTAGTTTAATATAATGTCACTCAATTGTAAACTATTGATTCACCTGGATAAGATCAGGCAAGTGTTCTTTAGGAAACATTGATTTTTGAGATTTGGGTGTTTTTTTGACTTGTACAATATCATCAGTATGCACCACTGTAGTATGATATGGGTCAATTGGTATTGTATAGTCTGTAATCATCGTCAAAAAGTGTCAAATTAACAAGCATCTCAACACTCTATATTGTCAATAAACGTATCCCAGTCAAAAATATACCTCCAATGATCTCGACTGTTAGCATGGAAAGTGGATCTGTGGCTGGAAGAGGATCGCTTGTGTTTGAAAAGTGCGGTCCGCTGATCACTGGAACAAGATGCACCAAGTTTTTTCGCTTTGACGGATTATCACCATTCATTTTGGGTTTTGTACCAGATGAATCACAACCAGGATCGTCTTCTTCAATTCCTTCATCGTCCGACAGGTATCCATGAGGAACGAGCCATTGATTCTAGTGCCAAATACATGCTAATTTAGCTGGATAAAAACAAAAAGCGATGTATAAATCGCAAATACTGTAAAAATTACCTCGTCTTCATCATCATCTGCAGTAATGTCTTCGTCTTCGTCCTCATCTTCAGATTTGAGTTCTTCGCCCGGCTCATCTTCCTCCCACTCAGCCTCGCTATCCACATCATATTCAAGTGTGGGTTCCTTGTTGCAAAATGGGCGTCTTCCAGTCACATACTTGCTTACTTTGGACCATGTTCCTAACCATAAAAATACAACAATAGTCGATTTATAATCATCAGTAACCCAATCCATCTCATCAAATTGCATTTTTATCAAACAACAATCATCATAGTATGTCTTTCACTCACCAAAATATGGAGGCCGAATGTTTTCTGCAAATCCAATCAGTTTCCATGTGCGTGATTGAAGTAAAATATTACCATCATCTGCCAAATCCAAATTACGCGGAAACCTCCTCACTGAGTGTATTTTTGACTTGTTGCTGCAAAATAACTTAAAATCTAATATGCCTAGACATGGCATATATTTAAAAAACATGAGTCAATGGATCGAATAATAGGAAATTAACTGACGACAGTATTACAAACTTACACGAGTTGATGTCTATTTCTGGAAAAGTGAGACCAATAGGAAACGGCTTTACATGCTCTAATGGATGAATTGATGATACAGTAACAGTTTCCTTTACGTGAAATGGTTGAAAGTATGACATATAGTCTGCATCTATATACATGTAATATATCAACATTAGTTGAATTTGTGGGTTACATGACGCAAAACACTGATTTAAACTATAGCAAACCAGCATAATTGACAAATATCAGTCGTACATTCACAAGCTATTGAGCCTCCTACAGTTTCTTTTTTTTCCTTGGACACACTAAACACAAACCCAGCAAGCGTTTTTTGGCCAGGCTGCAATGTCAAATAAGTCAGTTTGAACATCGTATACAAGAAAAACAGCAAAATACAGTTACACACGATTGTGGTAATAGACTGGTTCAACATACAGTAGCATTCTTTTTTTTCTCTCGTTCTTCCACTTCCTTGACTTCATTCAACTCTTTGGCTTCCTTGGAAGCTTTTCGTTCGGCATCCTAAAGCGCAAGTCATACACAAGTAGATGTTTAAAATACAAATATAATATAGACACGAATTGATAATGAAATGGATAGATTCAACCTTTTTGCACTTTTTAGCTGCTCGTTCCAATGCCTTTTCGTCTTCCTTGCGCTGTTTTTCAATAGCCTTTTCATTTTCTTTGCGTTGTTTTTCAGCAGCCTTTTCATTTTCTTTACGTTGTCGCTCTATATCTCTAGATTCCTTTTCCTTGATTTTGGCCTCCTGATAACAAACCAAATCAATGAATACATGACTGAACATTAAAGAAAGCTACTTGAGAGGAATACATCAAAACATTACTTTGGAGGAAGATCGAATCTCTGCGCCATCAGCTTTACGTTTAGTTCCAGGAGTCATGGAAAATAAACTAGCGCGTGCATCAGGAGACAAGTCTTGAATATACTTTTTCATGGCTTTACACGCAGTATCACGAGCTGCCATTCTTGTTTCAATAAGTTTGCGGATTTCTGGTTGAAAAAGATCCAGATGTTTGACTTCCCATCGAAAAACAGATACCGACTGAATAAGAATTGAAAATAGTTTGAGTCAATATGCAAGTGATGGATCACAACAAGAGTATGTGATGGGTCTTACTAATGGAGTTTCTCCATTATCCAGTTGAAACCCGTAGTTATTACGAGACGCAATTCGTACAATGCAAGATTCTAGCCATGCTTTGACCATTGACACCTCTACCATTTCAAATCATGTACGCATCAGTGAGTATCTCATGCATGATCAAACATACAATTTAAAAATTTAAATAGAATGTAATGTATCAATAGATATTAATCAGTATGTACCTCTGGTTGTTGACTGATTTTCAAATGTAATCGGACAAAGCTGATCAGTGACGGTTTTTAAAAGATGATGCAAAGTGAAAGACGAGTCTTGGATAAGCATGGCAATCAATGAATCGAATGTAGTTGATTGCGAATTTAAAATATTGGTAGGATCCGTTCTAAAAGCAAAGAATTTTGCCAATTCTAATATCATACAAATGCGTTACCAAACAGATTAGAAAAAGCCAGATTGTCATGCAGGTCAAATATGATTTAAAACTCGACAATAAAATGGATTCATGAATTCAAACCTAAAATAGTATATGGATGCTTGGATAAATGCATAGGTTTCTCTTTAAAGTCGATTTTGTTTTTGCGAATGTCCAGCAGCTTGAATTGTCCGAAATCGTAAGTTGACCAGTATCAAAAGTGATTTGAAAGTGATAAAAACAATAAGATGAATAGTAAACGATACCTTTTGGAACTCGACACATGGAAGCTGAGAAGACTTTTGTGGAGTTGATACATTTGTAATGGGTTGCTCAATCAGAGTGGATGCAGCAGAAAGCGCAGAGTCGTCGAGTGACTGAGGATGTTTGTTTAAAGAGTCCATAATAGTAGTATTTGTTAAAGGTATCGAAGCAGCAGTGTTATTAGATGAACTCATGGAGATATCATGATTAGTAGAACCATCTTCATGCATAGATCCGAGCATGTCGATTACTAAAAACTGATGTTGAAATTGACAGTTGAGCCGTAGTGAATGTAAAACGAAACTTTATTCTGTAATGATTGCTTTGGAATAAATAACGGCTGAATATTCACTGCTTTTCTACTGGAAATCGACGCTTATTGCACAATCTATGATTTTGGATTGAAATTGTCTTTATTGTACAATCACTCAATTCATTGTAATTCAACTGTTTTCAATACAACTCTCTACAAACTCTTGTATTTTAATCTCACATTCGCGCTCTAGTTTAAAAACCAATCATTGCATATCTCAGTAATGCAGCTATATATCCCAATCGTCAGAAAAAAACTAAAAGAAAGTGTTTTTCAGTCAACTCAACAGTCACTTTATGAGACGGACCGTTAGTTATAGACTCCCTTGTTTAATGCTTCATTCTGCGTGAATATGACTAATTATGAAGCAATCGGACGGGAATTTACAACTGAAATTACATCAATGTATTAGCATTATTGCTACAGCATTCATTTATTTACTATTATATATTTTACACAACAATTGATTATACCACTTCATGATTGCATCATTCAATCATACTCTACCAATCCAAATGTAGACAGATGTCATCGCCCTATATTTTATAAGTGAGCCCTGTGGTAAATCAGTGTATGATTCTAATCGTGTTTTGGATTTGATTTCCACCATCTACGCAATATCTTGGTCCGTTTGGATTTTCTTGAATAAACACTTTTGTAGTTGCATGCATCTACAGAGTCTTGTCGAGTCTGAATATCCATATAGATGCGTCTTTGAAACGAAGATTGAAAAAAAATAGGATCGCCAGATGTATGGGACATGTCTGCTACTTGGTCATCCGCAAAGCACTCGTCACATTTATTAAATGACGCTTCTAATTTGTGATGCATGCACTCTAAAGACTGTGTAGATACCCAGAAATCGTTGTCATGTGAAAGTAGTGGATCCACATAAATTGTATCCTTTAATTTAGCTGCCTGTTCTTCGGTCAAGTATGTGATATTGGCGTCTTCATTCTGCAGTTTGCGACGTATGGCGTGTATTCCCATACCATTTTGCCCAAATAAAGCATAGTTATCACATAAAGCAGCGTATATATCAACTGAACTTGTAGATTGGTATCCTGAATCTACTTGAGTAAGTGTCTTGGGTTGCATGGCGTGGTGTTGAGTAGAGTTTATTTGATACTGGACGCGACTTGTCGATATGTGAATGGGTTCTGGCATGTCATGACATTTGTCTGATGCAGTCTGTCGACTTTTACAGTATCCGAAATAAGATGCTGCTTTTTTAAAGAATCTGCTACAATTAATGTGTTTTGATTCTTGCATAGCGTGTCGTTGAGTATGCGAATGGATTGAATTGCTGCTGTTGAAACTAGTTTTGGCTTGAGTTGAAATAATAAAGCATGGTCACGTGGTTATTGGAGAACTCGAATGTTTAATTGCAAGAAACTTCAAAGCAAAAATTCAATCGAGAAAATTTGGCTGAAATCAGAATCAACTATTAGTAATCCTGTTTCTACAGCCATGAAGAGGTCATCTCTAGCTGCTTCAAGATTGAATTCATTGGAACAGTCAAGTAAAAAACAAGCACCTGAATTGGATTTGAATTCCATAAAAACAACTCCTTCTCGTACACACAGTTTTAATCATGCAAGTCATTGGAATATCAGCTCATCCATATTAAGTACTTTGGCAGCAGCACCCATTCATGAACAAGAAATCACTACAGAAATAAATCAGCATGCAGTTGAAATTAACTCATTCGAGCCTCGTGAGTCTGTTTGTCAGCATTTGGAACAGCAATGTGATCAAGCTGATGTTCCAGTAACTACGAGCCAGGGAAATCATGCACCAACTGATAATGGTTTACATGATAATCCTAATTGCTTCAACGACAATCAAAACATACCAAAAAGCAATCGGCTGTTTGGAATACCAGAAGCACCAGTATTCAGACCCACTGCAGAGGAATTCACTGATCCCATGGCATATATTGCTCAAATACGTCCATTGGCAGAAAAGACGGGCATATGCAAAGTGATTCCACCAGCTGGCTGGAAACCGTCGTTTGCGCTCGATACTACGGCAAGTACTAATTCATAATGGATTGTTTCTATCAGAAAATATAATATTCATGACTACTTCAGCAGTCATGATGAATGGCTTTATTCGCACTTTCCTTTTGCTTTAATTGTTCTGGAAATATGAGAAATTTATCAGCATAATCAGTTGATTCGACAGAATATCATTCGCTAACACTTTACTTGAATTTCTTTATATCGTTGTGGTTTGCATAATCTGATATGGAATGGCTCTTCAACTCTACTTTTTTTCAATATCCGACTGCTTGCATATATATTTAACTGGTGCTGCCATGTATATCTCTTGATCTACAATCCAATTTCTCTATTGTCAATTACCAACATTTAGAGATTTTGGTTCAAAACTCGCATGCAAGAGCTCAACTCTCTTGGCGGCAGCTCCCGTACAGTTCTCAATTATCTTGATCAGCTACAGAAATTTCATCAACAGCAAGGCACTCCATTCACGCATATTCCTACTCTAAACAAGAAACCTATAGACTTGCATCAACTAAAGTTGGAAGTTCAAAAACGAGGTGGCTATGAACAGGTGTCTGCATCTAAAAAATGGATCGAGGTTGGAACTGAAATGGGAATGGATCGAACCACGTGCACTTCGCTCTCGCATAGTATTCGACAGGCATATTTAAAATTTATTCTTCCGTATGAAAAGTTTGTCGAAAAGCATCAAAAGTCGGATCATAGTTTGAGTTCAACTCCAATCTCCTCCGATACGGCTTCTGCCAGCACGTTTGGAAGTCAGATAAGGACTAGAGCAAGCCGTCAAGAAAACAAGGACGATATGTTGAAATCCGAGTTATCAGATTATTCGACAGAACCATCTACAAAACGATCATCTACTCGACGAAACACAGCTTCAAATATCATATCCTTTACCGACCATTCAATGAATGTGGACGATTCTGAATCTGATGATGACTATTGTGATCCCAATAGACGCACGAGTCGCAAATCACGTAGGTCAATTACATCACAGTCCATGCCAGGCACCACTTCCCAAGCAAATAACTCGGCTTCTTTGAGACAATCTAGTCGCATATCTACTGTCTCGTCTTTTTCTGAATCAAAAAGTCAAACTCCGGATGATGACGATCTTGAAGATCAGGCTGATAATTATACAAAAAATAGCTCAGAATCAGAAAAGGAAACCACATCCATTAGCACTACTCGAGGTCGTGCCAAGCGGCCAATCAAAAAAACACAATTTTATGGTAAGTAGGGTTAGATGCATCAAAGTTGTACTCCATATGAAGCTGATGGTATATTCATGTATAATAAATTTAGATGCTGGTCCAGCCAAGGGAGCTGCCATCATAAAACGCGAGGCGGTTGCTTTAGAAAAAGAGCTTGCCAAAAAGGCAAGACGAAAAAAATACGGCAAGGTGGGATACTGATTGCCTGTACATTTGTATTGTCCATATTATTTGTCGACATAGTACTAATACTATTTGTATATTTTGGGTAGACTTGCAAAATTTGCTCACGTGAAGAGTTGACACAAAAAATGCTCAAGTGCGAAGATTGCAAAATACAGGTTCATCCGAAATGTTTAAAACCTCCATTGAAAACTATTCCTCGAGGAGAATGGTACTGTGCAAAATGTATTTTGGTATCCGGTAACGATTATGGATTTGAGGATCGCAAAAAGCTTCGTTCACTTTCCGAGTTTCAAAAGGTTGCCGACAAATTCAAAGCGCAGTGGTTTCATACATATTGCGACGAACAGGAAGAGTTTGTTGTTTATGAAGATGACATTGAAAAAGAGTTTTGGCGCTTGATCGAGTCTCCTTATAATGATATCGAAGTGGAGTACGGTGCTGATTTACATTCATCTCACCATGGCAGCGGGTTTCCTACTGCTGAAAAGCAACCCTTGGATCCATACTCAAGCTGTGGATGGAATTTAAACAATATTCCTATTTTGCCTAAATCTCTATTCTGTCATATTCGCAACGACATTTCCGGTATGATGATCCCGTGGCTTTATGTGGGCATGGTGTTTTCTACCTTTTGTTGGCACACAGAAGATCATTTTTCATATTCTATCAACTATCTTCATTGGGGCGAAACAAAAACGTGGTACGGTGTGCCATCATCCAATGCACAGAAATTTGAACATGTGATGCGAGATACTTTTCCAGAGCTATTCAAGCAAAACCCAGATCTTTTGTTCCATATCACAACAATGCTTTCTCCCAAAAAGCTAGTTGACAATGGAGTTGAAGTGTTTGCACTGGATCATCATCCAGGCGAGTTTGTGATTACATTTCCTAGATCGTATCATGCTGGCTTCAATCATGGCTTTAATTTTGCCGAAGCAGTGAATTTTACTTTACCGGACTGGATTCCATTTGCTGCTCAATGTGAGCATGAATATCATTTATATGCCAAACAGCCTGTATTTTCGTTGGATGAGTTGCTGATTTCTACAGCCCGGACTAAAATGACAGAAGACTGTGCAATATCTTTACGCGACTCGTTTGCTCAAATGCGGCAGAGAGAAATTGATGGACGACACAGTGTGATATTCAACTGCAAAATTCAGATTGTTAAAGAAAAAATAGGCGATCATGCCTCGGATGATGACCAATGTAGAACGTGTAAGCGGTACTGCTACCTTTCAAGAGTATCCTGTGAACGATGTCCAGGCCATGTGTCTTGTTTTGCGCACGTGTCAAAGCTCTGTGAATGCGAAAAACCTGCTTTAGTCTTGCAAATGCGGTATACGGAAGAAGAACTAGCAAGACTGGAAGCTCGTGTTTGTGCAGTTGCTGAAAAAACGCCTTCATGGAGAAATCGACTAAAGAGTATGCTATTGGAAGCCACATCTCCACCACCGTTAAAGTCTTTTGTCAAGCTACTTAAAGAGGCTCAACATATGCCTGAAGTACAGGCCGAGGTTGCCACTCTTACTCAATTTATTGATCAAGCAAATGCATGGGTTAATTCCGTTAAACAAGTTGTCCACAAACCTAAACGACACTCTGTCAAGTCTAATTTCTTGCTCCAGCATACTACAAAATCAGATCGACCCACTCTGAGCCATATCAAGTGTTTGTTTGAATCGTCCAAAACGCTTGCATTTGATTCTGCCGAGTTGAAGTTACTGCAGATTTTGTATATCAAAGTCACCGAGTACTGTAACATGGCTCAAAAAGTGCTAGATGAGCTTCCGAACGTGTCGGATGATACTTTGGAGGCAACGTACAACTCTGGCCAAGCAACAGGTGTAGCTACACTACAACAGTCTGCTATTCACTTGGTGATGAAGCAGCGATCATGGCAGACCCGATGCTCATGCACTATCCATTCATCCAAGGGCGTGACATTGGAGAATGTGCAAAAGTTGTTCAAGGAAGGTATCGACTTGAGCATTCCTCCCACTGACTCTATTTTGTCCATGTGTCGCGACCAAATCAAAACAGGCGAAGCCTGGGTTGTAAGGGCTACACAGCTGCTCAACGACAAAACAATCACTTTGGATATACTCGATCAATTTTTGTTGGACTCGAAAAATGAGAGATTTAGTTCAACTGTGTATGATAAACTACAAAGTGTTTCCGAGTCTGCTCATGCATGGGTCAGTCGTGCACAGCCTTATATCGATGCAATTCAACAGAAACGTAACAGTCATACATCTGTGCCAACACATCAGGCCAATATGGATGAACTACAGGCGCTGGTGGCCGATGGTAATCTGCAATCCTTTCCACCACCCCATTTTTCATTAGTTACTGAAGCAGTTGCACAGGCCAATCAATGGACAATACGAGCACGTAGAGCATTTGTTGGTAAATCGCATCAAATTACCGACTCATTAATTGAGCTCATTACTGAAGCCATCGAGTCCTCTCCACCTGTATTGAATAGCGAAAGCGATCCCTTGTGTTACTGCATTTGCCGTAAACCTGACGAACGTGGATTTATGATTGAATGTGATCGCTGCAACACATGGTATCATGGTCAATGTATCAAAACTTTTAAAAAAGAAATACAGAATGGCATTCACTTTGCATGTATTGTTTGTGATTCAGATTTTACCATCCAGAGGGCCAATCGACGACCGCCTTTGGAACTGCTGCTTGCTGTTAATGCAGAAGCCAAGAATCTTGAACTTGTACCAGTTGAAGCTGGACTGCTGAAAACATTGGTAGACATGTATACTGCCTGGAGAGTACGCGTAGATGCTGCATTAACCTCTCATCCCATTGATCACGATCTTGTACGAAAATTTCTGCGGTGTGCAGAAGGTTCTACCATTGGAGATTCGGTTTACATTGCACGCATGAGACAAGTATTATTTGGAATCGATATACCGGAAAAGTATGCTGCAATCGTACAAGCCATCACAAATGCCACGAGATTGTACTGTTTGTGTCGAAGACCGAATGGAAACGAATTGCCCATGATTGGATGCGATACGTGTGACGAATGGTTTCATTTTGAATGCGTTGGATTGTCAGTGCTAGAAGCTGAAGCGATCAGTAAATACATGTGTCCCAACTGCCGTACTAGGCAACCGTTGAAAGCAACTCTACAGAATAAGAAACGACCACGCAAGTCAACGGATACGTTTTCTGCAAAAAAAAGGCTTTCTGTCGTGACGGCGTTGGTAGATAAAGTGTCTTCTCCCAGCCCTGTTGCTACCAACGGACCCAAAAAGATTACGCTAAGGTTTAGTGGATTACAGATTGCAGCTGCCAATGCTGCTAGTCACTTGGCGTCTGCGCTCTTGCCATCATCATCTAGCTCTGTTAATTTAGCCACTTCTACAAATGCACATCCATCATATAGCAATACGGTCGGTAGTTCAACTCCAGCACATACAAATGCTTTACCCATTCGATTGAAGTTGTCTGATGCATCACAGTCTGATGCTCGGTCTAGCCCTGCATTAGTTTCTATACCCACTGATGCTTTAGTTTCTGAAATTGCACCAGAAACAAAACCTGTAGTTTCGTATCCTTCCGTTATATCTGCTGAATCAGCTTCTACTAATCATGCCACAATCTGTGCCAATTCTGCTAAACCTGCGATCAATACTAGCGCAGCTTCACTATTTCCCGCTGATAATTCTTTTATAGACATTGCTTCTTCTGACCCCAAGATAGATTCAGCAGTGAAAATGCCGCTTGTTGATGAGCCAATCGCTCAAGAGTCGTCTGCATTGATAGTAGCCACAAAAACACCTATTGTAAAGCCCAAATCTTCTCGAGTACGTGTTCCTGGAGTCAAACGAGCAGATCAGATCAAAGCCGCTGAGTTGGAATCACTGCAGAAAACACTGGGTTCTGTTCCGCCGACACCAAGACCAACTCCTCCTTCGGTGACTTCATTATCTGAACTCCTGCCTCACACACCAGCATTTTTGCCACATTCAGACACGGCATTATCTTCCAACTTGGGTTCAAGCACACGGAACAGCCTGACAGTATCTGGTATTGATTCAGAAATGGGTCTAGGATTGCTCCCAGATACTCCAGATCTAATACTACCACAACCTGAGCCAAATTTGTCAATCCTATTGTATCAAAATGTTGACCACAACGATGCGGTTATCCAGCATGCACAGCCTATACAAGATATTTCTGAAATGCCTATACAAAAGCCGTCCCAAGAATCGTATGATAAGATGACCAATGCAAAGAATCGACCACAAACCTATAAAATCAATCATGGCAATGAACCATCAAACCAACACCACACGACATATAATCCACAGCTTGTGAATATGTCATCTTATCTTTCACAAAGCGACGTGTCTTCATTTACATATCACCAGCCCGTCATGATATCACCCTACATTCAACCCGTAGCGCATGTGTACCCACCAGTGAGCTATACACCATCAACATTGAATGGAAATTCATCATTTGTATACGATGCACTGCAAGTGCAGCATCCAAAGCAATAACGAAAGTTTAAAAAACACACTGTAATTACATTATGTTGCGGTTTATATTTAAAATAAAGTATGATGAATATAAACCAATTAATGACCCTTGTTAAAATCGGACTACTAATTGATTCGATTGATATTCAATGTTTTCCAGCCATCAACTTGTAGTTGCTAATTTGGAATACAGCCATATTTACGTAGAATGAAATATTAAACTAGAATACATGATAAACAGTCATGCTTGATTGGTATCAATCTTACTGGACAATATTGTTTTTAAACTACTGAATGAATGTTGACATCAGTCATCACACATCCTTGACATTTTTCCAACTCAAATACTTGGTAGTCATGAAAACAACAGTTGCATTCCCGAGATATGTTAAACTAGAACACATCTGATATTAGAATAGAATTTCAATAAAAGAAATATTTAACAACGATTGTTTATTCCAAGACCATCACTACAAGATAAATATAGAAAAGTATTTCATTTTATGTGAATACGATTATAACATGGCATTTCCACTGTATGCATGGATGCCTTCTCTGACTCCACAAACTACTGCCAGAATTGGATGGTATAAAGACTGCATTCCCAAATCTACATCAGACCAACTGAACGACATCCACAACCTATTCACACACCAGGTAGTCTGCAATGTGTGATGCTTCATTATTAAACGAATGCATATCTGACCACTCTATTATTAGCAAGAACAACTATGGGAACCTGCCATTCCACTTGGCGTGGAGATGGCTATTGATGCCACACATATCAACAAATCAGCATCCAATCGAGACGGAAGCGATAGAAACCATGGTCATGCCATGAATATGGTGCATCAGGATGGTCATCATTTAGATACAAGTGCAAGATCTATCCTTCATGCAAGTTGAATGTACTTTTCTGCTGTAAACGTACTGGGCTTTAAATAGTCAGTCTAATCTGTTATGGTGTGTATGTAGGATAATAGTGTTCGGACAGAGGAATTAGTGGAAGATGTGAATGATCGATACCTTTCATATGACACGGAATTGGAAGAATTCGAGGCAGATTTAGACTATCCATCTATCCATTCTGACGATCAGCAGATGCATGCCATGAGCCAGATGACCTCCACTTTATCTGCGTATTCAAATGTCGAGATCTTGGATGGACTGCTCGACGACATGATTGCTAATGATAGTGAATGGACATATGCCGGTCATCACTTAATGCATGATACTAAAACTGAGGTTGTGGAGGATTTATTGGATGAAGATGTAGACGTAACCGATGTTGAAGCATATCGTGACCGTGTCTGGCATCAAGACAACTAGATGGCTCACTCTGGTCTGGGTTATAATAGCCAGGCTTAATGATTGCAAAACGTATACTCATTAAACTGCTTTTATTCAACATATTTTACATTTGTATTCAACTTTAATGCATCATGATTAGATCCTATTCAACATTGTCACTCATACAGTCCACAATCAACTTGAAAAGTCTTTATTTGTCATCATCATCAATCGATATAGATCGCTGCCATACAATATTGTTTTCGTGTTGATCAGGTTGAGATAATACTGGCAATGCAGCGGTTCGCCACGACATGTAAGCATTTTTTGCAACATTAGCCTTTTGATCTGGATAAGCTATTTTTGGCAGCTGATCTTGCGATTTTTTGATAGGTGTCATGGCTTGAAAGAGTTTTGATACACCACTGCTGATGTGGTTTGACGTGGCAAAGAAGTTGGATGTAATGGGAGTGTGATAGGTTCCTTTGATTGTAACCTTTTTTGTATCAGTAAGCTGACTCAATGCATTAGAGTTTGACTCGGATGGTACGGACACTTGTTGCATTTTGGATTGATCAGGATCGTCATTCATCTCATCAGATGTTGGAAATGAAGGCTTGGATTCAGGAGGCTCCAGATTTTTATTTTTGTCAGTTGTAGACGATTCCAGTTTATGTCGCTCGTCATGGTGTATAGTGAATCGACGTGCTATTGTCGCAAGACCAAACATGGGCATGATCGGTATACTTAAAGCTGGATCACTCAATGTTATTTTTTCACCAGTGATATCTTCAGTATTAGGTTTTATCTCTGATCCAGTAGCCACATACGTTTTCCGTCGAAATAAGTTACCCAACCCAAACGATTTTTGGGGAGTTTCTACGGATATGGTGTGGTATTCCAATGCCTTGGATATTATAGTTTCCACGTCGTTGGTGGGATAATGTTGAAGAAGTTTAAGGCTGTCATTAAAGGGTGTTGAAAGAAGCTCGCTTCTTATGCCTGTAATCATGGCGCAAGCAAACTCGATTAAAAACTCGGATTTGTTATGATGATCATGCGATATAATGCTTGTATCTTGATCCAACAAGAGCGTTGATTCAAAACGACTGTGATGGTGACTGTAGTCTGTAATGTCAAGAGAGATATCTGCAAAAAGCGTATCCCATATTCGGATTACGTCTGGTAGTGGAAACTCTTGGGTAAAGAGTACCGAAAGCCATCTAAATGCGAAAAACACTGGCTCGAGTTTTTTGCGAACCTAAAAGCATAGTGTAACATATTGTCTAGAGTTAGTTTACAGCAAGTAAATAATATCAACTTTTACCAATTTTAATCCATTTACCAAATTACTATAAAGTTCAGGATCCACCCAACTTAGTAAACGAAACAGACGATTCATGCTCTCTCCAATACCAGTTTCTTGCGCGTGTTCTGAATCAGAATTCACTGCCAGTGTCAACGAATCAATGGACGCAGTCGAATAACTAGATAGTATACTTGAGCGTTGCTTCATATTATCCAAATGTCGGATGAAATGGTCACGGAATTTCGACATGAGTGCTGTGAAAAGGAAAAATGTATCGGCCTCTGCATGGGCTTTTGATTCTTCGTCCGGATCGTTTGCTATCACATAGTACAGTGAACCAAGAATCTCGTTCATGCCTTGTACATACCCGATTCCTGGATTAAGCTTGGCGTATATAAAAAGAATTCTTTCAATAGCTTCCCAATGCAAATCTGTCAATACGGTGTCTTGATTTGAGCCAGACTCGCTAGTGTTGGATGCATGCGTTCGCTTTACACCTCGCTGTCTTGCTCCAAACCCTTCCTGATGTTTGTGTGAATCTAAAAAATCAAACAAGGCTCGACCTGAATGCACTGGAGGAAACCCGCTGGTTGTATCTGGAATGGCAATTGGATTTAATGGCGAAAATTTAGACTTGAGAATTGGTAGCTGAAAAAATGCCAAATCTGGTAAAGTACGACGAGCATCCATATCAATTTGCTCTGTTATTAAAAATATCAAGTTTAGTTATAAACTCGTGGATTAATCGATCAAACAGCTTCATGGTTATTCACAGAACGAGTATTGACAAAAACAGTATTTTCTTACCGAGAATAGCAATCTCATCTGGATGGATAGACAGTTGTGGGCTTTGGCCACTGCCTAATGGCTAAATCTCATTCATTAACCGTTTAAGAAATCATACAGTTGTCAGTATGTATTTTTCGCAATATTAACAGTCCAATCTAAAAACATACATGGTCATTGGCTGCATCTTGGTTTACGTTTGAATCTGGTAACCCCAACATGGCGTCTTGGTCAGATGGCGACTCTTTTTGATCCGTTCTATATTGACCCAACAGCTCATTTACAAACGAGTAGTATGCTCCTCTTTGCTGTCGTAATATACGCGGCCAGTCTAATCGTTTATAGAATGGCAAATACCCTAGCAGCAATTTCCAGCTTTGTTGTCGAACACTTGCTGTATCGGGTATACCTATTCAAAGTTTATTCTCAACGAATTATGTTTGCTCGTTTCTTTTGAAGTTGTAATTAGATAGTAGTTATTTGAATATGCATTTACCATTTAGACACAGTGTTCTGAATTCTTCAAAGTTGTTGTCAGGAGGTAGCCGGACTGCACCAACATACAACTCAAATAGTGCATGTCTGTTTGCAACTCGAGTGAATTTAGTTTCAGTATCTCATACATATAAGCACTTGTAAAAGTCACTAGCAATGGCTAGCTGGATAGATTATACGTGGCACATTAGCTACTTTTTGCCTACCTATCGCTATTCTTCAGATCCATTTCGACTTTTCATTCAAGGTCAAGCGCGTTGTATTTCAGCTGTATTCATATAAAATGAAGCACTAAATCATGCCAGTGCATAATAAAGTCAGTTTCATGAAATGATAATATTTACTAAAAATTCACTAAAAAGCATTGTCTTTTGAATTACTTATGGCTGGTAACAAAGGATGTGAGAATGGAGAGATGAAAATTGTCAGCAACCGTTATATGGCTTGAAATAGTATGTCAGCTGCCAAAATAGCTCAACAAACCATATTCCCAGTACTTGAATTAAAGACATAAAGTTTATGTATGCTTGATGTAGGACAAATTAACATTATATATCGCTGTTTCCTCACGTTCTGCCCAGATTACTGATAGTGCCCAGTTTGAAATTGTATCTTTTCTGCAAAGAATCTTTAAAAAACACTTGCCAAAAACCCATACGTGACCATTCAAAACTGGCTTACTATTTAATAATAAAAATGCCAATAAAGGCCGACTTCTCATTCATTACAGATCCTCAAACTAACCACAAATAGGTCATGTCAAAACAAGATTCACCGATACGTTTCTGTGTTTCTAAAGCTAGAGTTGTCAGCAACAGCTGCTTTATGTGCCTTGTATTCCATTACACAATTCGCAGGAAGACTTAAAACTCTTTTGAGAGTATCACGGATACGAAGATTGATCCGCCCCTCATCGGCGGATTTATTCCACAGTGAGACAATATCTTCGCTGTGGCGAATAGAGACGACTGCACCACAGATTTCATCGCCAACGTCGAATTGATCACCAACAATGGCAAGAAGTAGATCCTCCCAATACCGAGATGCAATTCCTTTTTTCAGTCGAATCTACATGATTAAAAAGGTCAAACCATCAGTAGATGTATAGAAATAAAACAATGCCATTGAATGAGACATACAATCCACTTTCCGCCAGTCAAGTTATCCTATAATGCAATAAAATCAAAATGATGATATAAAAATCAGATGCGGATCAATGCTAAAATTGAATAGCCAGTTCCATTGCTTTTACCTCCCAAATAGGTCGAATACCCTTTTTGAAGAAATGATAATCACTAATATTGGAAAGCTCTCCAGGTCGCTTCATGTGACTAAAAGCACCCCAAAACTCTTCAACCTAGTCATGAGTATGTTTAACAATAGAAAGAGTTTAGTCCATATTAGGGATTAAAATAAATAAACAAGATTGAGATACGCACAGTTGAGAATGTACAGACATGCTTGATTTCGTTGGTATAGTCCTGAATTTTTGCTCCAGGGGATCTGTGCATAAACCTAATATTTAAATCAACAGAGACAAAGGCAACTTTAGTACGCCGATTGAATGTAGTATTAACCAGCATTGGTTTAATAGTAAAATATGAATCATATTGAATGTAGGATTGAACATAGATCATAACTGCCATTCTTTGAAGTCGATGGTGTATTTCTACAGGCTCAAAGCCTTTAAGCAACAAATTCGAATGCCCATAATGGTAAAATATACTACCAATGCAACTATCCAATAGGCTTGGTAAATATAACAAGATCGTCAGCAAATCGTGGCTCTAGCAGCATAATAGTAGCAGCTTGTGCCTCCCGACAGAATGGATGACTAGTTGGACAATATAAATGGCCAGTGATTGAATGGTAAATCCATACGAGATAAAACACAGCTCAAATAGAGTAGCCATACTATGGTAGACTCCATACTGATGACAAGACAATATGGATTCCAACATTGAAGAAAAAACGACCGACACACCAAAAAACCCAAGAGTAATGCAAGGCATGGAATTCAGACGAGGAGTGACTAGAAGCCTGAGTATCTTCATCAGGGATAGAATCGTTGTTTGTTGTAACAACACTAGTTTCTAGACTGGTTGCCATGATGGTGATTAATTGAAGGAATTTCGGTGAGAAGAAAACTAAAACATGCGACTTGCAGTGTTCAATTACTGACAAACTGCGAGCACTCGAAAGACTAGAAACTGAGAATCGGTTGTTTCCACTTGTTTCTTTTACTTTTCATCGATCAACTCATTACAAATGTTACAGTTTTGAACAGAGTCTCACTTGTTATCTTTGTAAAGATCCAATTATAAACATCTGTAATGCACAACAATCCATTGTCTGGCTTACTCAACTATTTTGCTATAGCCAAGTATCACTATTTACAGTTCTGATTTCATTGTCAAAATAAAAGCATATTCTGACATAATCAATAAAAGCTTAGTCTGCAAATAACGAGTAATGGCAAAGATGGCTTGTCATTGTGCATAATCCTATCGTGAGATTTTTGGTGTATTGTTCACTTATAATGCACCATTGAAAAATCACACAAATCAAAACAACTAAAACGCAACAAGTAACGCATTCTGAATCCCGCGTATGTAGATTAACTATGGTTTATAGGCTTGTGTATTTTATCAAATATTACGGAAAAGCCTTGTAATCTGTGCATTATTGGGTAATCCTGTAAAATTTGATTATTTCCCAATCTAACCTTTGTGTAAATGTATCAAGTTTAATTCCAAAAACTATATAAACCCAGCTGTATTCGCCCTATTTACTCCCCATCACTCTTGCAACTCAAAGCTTAATTACAAACTGTTTTAAACCTCTACTATCCTTTTTAATTGGCAATCTGTTGCTATTTGATATACATTCTACACCAACTACGATCTGATAATGCTATCTCTTATCAAAACCATCTGTCTTGCGGTTGCTATGACCGCAGGGTTTTCCCGTGCCATTCCTGTACTGGACTCTGATTTTACTGAAGACATTTCACTTGTGCAGACTGAGGCCCGAACAGTCACTAGTACACCGTGGCCATCTCGTGTTTTCGCGCCATACTGCGATGTGCTGCTCTGGCCCACGTTTGATATTTCCAGCACTGCTGCAGCCGTCAAAAACAAACACTTTACGCTTGCATTTATCACTGCTGATGGCGGTGGTAAAGCATCATGGGGTGGTATGGTTCCACTGGCTCAAAACTTTTACTCTCAATACATTAGCCAACTAAGACAGTTGGGTGGTGATGTCATTGTCTCGTTTGGTGGTGCTAATGGTAAGTCATTGTGTAGTAAACTGTAGATTGATACTGGCTATACGCGACTTTTATATCTATGTTGCTGTCTACATCTGTTTTGGAATACTGGATATTTCCATAATTTCGGACCTGGTGTATGATGCTTGATATTTTTTAATTATATCAAGTATCATATTTCAATATTCTGATGCATTGTATTGATCTAAGCGTCTTGACTAACTTGAGTAGGATGTGACGATTCTATTATAGGACAAGAATTGGCGTTAGTATCCAGTAATAACCTGGTGGCTGAATACAAATCAGTCATTGACATGTATAGTCTGACCTATGTCGACTTTGATATCGAAGGAGGTGCACTGTTCAATAGTGCTGCCAACACTCGTCGTGCCCAAGCTCTTGTCCAGATTAAAAAACTGTATCCCAACATTAAAATTTCATACACGCTTCCCGTTCTACCAAGTGGTTTAACAGCAGAAGGCGTTGCAATCTTGAGTAACGCTGCCGCCAACGGACTGGTGATCGATGTGGTCAATATTATGGCTATGGATTATGGATCTGGACCAGCACCAAACGGAGCAACTGGAATGGGTGGATATGCCATCTCAGCTGCCAAAGCCACCTATGCTCAAGCCAAACCTATATTCCCATCCGTGACTATTGGTGTTACACCCATGATTGGCGTAAACGATGTGCAAGGCGAAGTGTTCCGTGTTGAAGATGCCGCACAATTGACCCAATTCGCACAGTCTACTTCATGGATCTCGCTACTGTCATTCTGGTCTATCAATCGTGATCATGGTGTGATTGGTCCACTTTTTGCTTCGAGCCGAATCCAACAAAGTAAATACGATTTTGCTACTGCCATGCTACCATTTGAATTGTCTGCATCAGTTGCAAAAACTCCAGTTCCTGCACCCAAACTCCCACTTGCAAATATTCCAGGACTGTACAACTGGCCATCTACCGTATTTGCTCCAACCATCGACACTACTGCTGCCAATGCTGCAAACATTGTGACCATGGCCACAACGGTTGGTACCAACATGTACAATCTTGGATATATTGTTGCTGATGCCAATGCAAACCCAAGTTGGGGAGGTGCACATGGTCTACCCGAGTCGTGGTATCTTTCTCAGATCCAGCAGGTGCGCAACTTTGGTGGTGACGTGATGGTGTCGCTTGGTGGACCAAATGGTCAGGAATTGGCTCAAGTGATCACCAATCCATCACAGCTTAAAAACCAGTACCAGAACATCATTGACTCGTATTCGATTTCATGGCTCGACTTTTATCTTGACGGTGCAGCTCTGACTAACCAAGCATCGATTGATACTCGCAATGCTGCCATTCGTGGACTGCAAGTTGCCATGCCTAATCTGAAAATCACATACACCCTTCCTGCCACAGCATCTGGTCTATTGGACAATGCAGTCTATGTCCTGACATCAGCATACAATGCAGGTGTCCGAGTTGATGTTGTGAATGCTCTTGTTGCACCAGCAAGTGTGGGAGCAACTCTTGCTTCAGACACGACTCCAGGTGCATACACGACGGCAGCAGTTCAGGCAGCTTATGCTCAAGCTCAAGGAACTGGTTTATTGTACTTCAAGATGGGTATCACACCAGTCATTGCTAGCCAAAACTTTGGTGGCAAGACATTCGGAAGCAGTGATGCCAATGTAGTGCTTCAATTTGCACGATCGACCAGCTATGTTACATACATGTCGTACTCGACAGCCAACACCGACTCTGAAAGTCAGGTTGTAAATGTTTTGCGTCGCTATGGAGTTTAAAGTGTTGGTCGAATACTTTAAAATGTCCAGTTAATGTCTATTTGACAAAGTCCAGCTTTTGTTTTTGTTAAAATGCTGTCCATTCCAGCTTATGGATTTGTTTTTTGTTTGATATGCTATATTCTTGAAATAAACTTTTCATTAATCAACTTGGTATTGCTTAATCATGGGTGTAGATGTATATTTATTTAAAACTTTTTGCAAGCTTTAGATTGGATATTCAACTGTTGCAAGTATGCAGCCAAAGTGTATCATAACGTATCAATTGCACCGACTCTGCCTTATCTTTACTTTGACACCCAAGCTTACTTTTTGTAAATAAATTTAAAGTATTTTTGCGAGTTTTGATAATGACAACAAGCGTAGCTAAGTATTTGGTAAAACACTTTGAGAAGTGCTCTCATTGTTACAAGATCTATAATCTGAATTGCATGTGAAAAATAAAAGTCGACAATGTCTGGTGATTGATCTTGTTCGAATTTAAAACAGAGAATTGCATCACGGATAATTATATGCAGTGCTGAGATATTGACTATTATAGAAACAACTATGTGCATGATCTTTGCATTAAAAAATGATTGTTTTATTTATTAGCTAAATCATATTGTATTTTAAATACAATCGGTAAATATTAGACAATCATGTCGACTTTGAAAGAAACAAATGGCCATTCCATCAATAATTGTAGTCAAGATTTTAAAAAACAGTCGATAATTGGATAATGCTTCCGAATTATAATGAGCACAATGTGAATAAGCTGGAAATATTAATATGCCATAATAAATTTACAAATCTCGTCAGCTTTTGAAATGATTCGTCGATTTTACAATTGTCATTCAGAATAAAAATAAGCATTTCAAATAGTTTTGATTGGTCAAAAGTATATCAAGTTTAATTCCAAAAACTATATAAACCCAGCTGTATTCGCCCTATTTACTCCCCATCACTCTTGCAACTCAAAGCTTAATTACAAACTGTTTTAAACCTCTACTATCCTTTTTAATTGGCAATCTGTTGCTATTTGATATACATTCTACACCAACTACGATCTGATAATGCTATCTCTTATCAAAACCATCTGTCTTGCGGTTGCTATGACCGCAGGGTTTTCCCGTGCCATTCCTGTACTGGACTCTGATTTTACTGAAGACATTTCACTTGTGCAGACTGAGGCCCGAACAGTCACTAGTACACCGTGGCCATCTCGTGTTTTCGCGCCATACTGCGATGTGCTGCTCTGGCCCACGTTTGATATTTCCAGCACTGCTGCAGCCGTCAAAAACAAACACTTTACGCTTGCATTTATCACTGCTGATGGCGGTGGTAAAGCATCATGGGGTGGTATGGTTCCACTGGCTCAAAACTTTTACTCTCAATACATTAGCCAACTAAGACAGTTGGGTGGTGATGTCATTGTCTCGTTTGGTGGTGCTAATGGTAAGTCATTGTGTAGTAAACTGTAGATTGATACTGGCTATACGCGACTTTTATATCTATATTGCTGTCTACATCTGTTTTGGAATACTGGATATTTCCATAATTTCGGACCTGGTGTATGATATCTACCACTAAATCACTCATCAGCCCTTTAATACCCAAAAGTGTTGACTAATCGCTTTTCATTATAAAATTAATAGGACAAGAACTGGCGCTAGTATCCAGTAATAACCTGGTGGCTGAATACAAATCAGTCATTGACATGTATAGTCTGACCTATGTCGACTTTGATATCGAAGGAGGTGCACTGTTCAATAGTGCTGCCAACACTCGCCGTGCCCAAGCTCTTGTCCAGATTAAAAAACTGTATCCCAACATTAAAATTTCATACACGCTTCCCGTTCTACCAAGTGGTTTAACAGCAGAAGGCGTTGCAATCTTGAGTAACGCTGCCGCCAACGGACTGGTGATCGATGTGGTCAATATTATGGCTATGGATTATGGATCTGGACCAGCACCAAACGGAGCAACTGGAATGGGTGGATATGCCATCTCAGCTGCCAAAGCCACCTATGCTCAAGCCAAACCTATATTCCCATCCGTGACTATTGGTGTTACACCCATGATTGGCGTAAACGATGTGCAAGGCGAAGTGTTCCGTGTTGAAGATGCCGCACAATTGACCCAATTCGCACAGTCTACTTCATGGATCTCGCTACTGTCATTCTGGTCTATCAATCGTGATCATGGTGTGATTGGTCCACTTTTTGCTTCGAGCCGAATCCAACAAAGTAAATACGATTTTGCTACTGCCATGCTACCATTTGAATTGTCTGCATCAGTTGCAAAAACTCCAGTTCCTGCACCCAAACTCCCACTTGCAAATATTCCAGGACTGTACAACTGGCCATCTACCGTATTTGCTCCAACCATCGACACTACTGCTGCCAATGCTGCAAACATTGTGACCATGGCCACAACGGTTGGTACCAACATGTACAATCTTGGATATATTGTTGCTGATGCCAATGCAAACCCAAGTTGGGGAGGTGCACATGGTCTACCCGAGTCGTGGTATCTTTCTCAGATCCAGCAGGTGCGCAACTTTGGTGGTGACGTGATGGTGTCGCTTGGTGGACCAAATGGTCAGGAATTGGCTCAAGTGATCACCAATCCATCACAGCTTAAAAACCAATACCAGAACATCATTGACTCGTATTCGATTTCATGGCTCGACTTTTATCTTGACGGTGCAGCTCTGACTAACCAAGCATCGATTGATACTCGCAATGCTGCCATTCGCGGACTGCAAGTTGCCATGCCTAATCTGAAAATCACATACACCCTTCCTGCCACAGCATCTGGTCTATTGGACAATGCAGTCTATGTCCTGACATCAGCATACAATGCAGGTGTCCGAGTTGATGTTGTGAATGCTCTTGTTGCACCAGCAAGTGTGGGAGCAACTCTTGCTTCGGACACGACTCCAGGTGCATACACGACGGCAGCAGTTCAGGCAGCTTATGCTCAAGCTCAAGGCACTGGTTTATTGTACTTCAAGATGGGTATCACACCAGTCATTGCTAGCCAAAACTTTGGTGGCAAGACATTCGGAAGCAGTGATGCCAATGTAGTGCTTCAATTTGCACGATCGACCAGCTATGTTACATACATGTCGTACTCGACAGCCAACACCGACTCTGAAAGTCAGGTTGTAAATGTTTTGCGTCGCTATGGAGTTTAAAGTGTTGGTCGAATACTTTAAAATGTCCAGTTAATGTCTATTTGACAAAGTCCAGCTTTTGTTTTTGTTAAAATGCTGTCCATTCCAGCTTATGGATTTGTTTTTTGAATATATTACTTTATAAAATTGATAGTTTTGTATATTTTTTTGAAGATTAAATCAGAGTATATTGTCACGCTTTACAACTCAACATCACATCAAAGTCCACATGTAATTGGTAGTCACAAGATTCACATGATCGAATATTCACCAACAATTGAGGCTCGTGCAGTCTGACTGTCGCACAGGTCGAATCAAATCCGGCTAAATCCAGTTAGACCGAAATTAAACCCTTCAACACACATGTGGCTATGTTTTATAAAAAATATAAAGTTTTAATATTTCTGTCCTGCAGTTTCAAATGTCGAGTTTGACAAACTAATTATAGAGTCATGAATTCATCAAGCATTTCTACACCAGATGAAGCCTCAAACTCTCAATCCAATGACCCCATAATTGTTGCTGTTGGCAATTCATCTACTAATAATCAGGAGCCAATGACTGTGCAGTCGTTGACTCCACAGCAGCTGCTAAGCCAATTGCCTGTTTCTGACGTTCCATCTACACACATATCAGTACAGAATCAGCCATTGAGTTCTACTGCTTTGCCTACACTTGAGCTCACTGGTGCTGCTATGGAAACGACTACTCCTTTGACTCAATCTAACCCTAACCCTTCTTCAACCATGCTTCAACCACTTGATGCTAATTCGCATTTGCATTCACCTGCCTTGGCCATTATTTCCAATGCTGCTGTTTACAACGACAAGAATAGTTGTGCTCTTTGTCAGAAACGCTTATCTCGTAGCCCAGACACTTGGACTTGTATTGCCGATATCAAACCCAGATTTCTTAGACTACTTCAAAAGGATTATCCACAAGCTCGGTTAGACTGGCCAACGCGACGCATCTGTCACGACCATATCCAAAATGCTCTTCAAGGCCGTATTGATTTTTTATTGGAGGAGGATCAAGCCCAGTTTTCTAGACTACAGGAGGACGCCATCAAGAATCTCAAAACGTTTGAAATCGAGCAAAGCAACTGGCTGGATCAGTTTGAACTAAAACGAACAGCTGGTCAAGTCGCTGCTGATACAGTTGCCAGATGTGGTGGTTCCTGGGGTTTTCTTGGGGCTTTGGGGTTGTTTCTTGCTATATGGGCAATGTGAGTTTATGTATACGCTTGATTCTAAATTGTTATTCATTCTTGCAGTCATGATGTACATATTGTGCTGATATAACTTGAATTTTCATGATCCTATTTCCGCTAGTGCCAATCTGATTTTGACTGCTTATGGTCCACCCAACTCTGCATGGGACCCATATCCGTTTATTTTGCTCAATCTATTTTTATCTATGTTGGCAGCCACTCAGGCTCCTATCATCATGATGTCACAAAACAGACAAACGGAGCGTGATCGACTGCAGACCAACTTTGTTTCTGAAGCCATTCTTCGAAATGAGCACGAAACTCGTCACGTTGATGCCAAGGTTGACCATCTGTTGTCGTATCAGTGGAAACGATTACTTGAAATCCAAGAAATTCAAATCCACTTGCTTGAGCTTCAAATTAGACACCCCGACAACCATCAAGCCAAGCTTGTGCATCATTTTACATCTCCTAAATTCAACGACGCTCTGCTTGCTTCTCCTGGAGGTCTCTTTAGTAATCGAATGGAAAAGCCAATCGAGTCTTGGAATGTTGAAATTCAATCGGATCATCTTACCAAGATGCTATTGCGAAACTATTTTGATGTTGATCTGTCTGGGGATAGTTTTGTCTTTTCACATTGGCACGAGGACGGAGACAATTTCACAGGATCCATCTCGGATGTGTCGCTTGATATTACTGATCGCAGACTAACCCACATTACGTTCAAAATCAATTTTTCAGAGATTTTAGCTACAATGGATGACGTGTTTTCTGGCGAGGGAAGTGTTCATCTTCGCAATGACTTTAATATTTTACATATGCACCATGTAGGCAGGATATTCCGTATCCGGGTTATTTTTGCGAATGGTGCCATGGCCACTTTTCTTAATGGCGAACTTCCACCCAGATACAAGCCAGCATTTGCTCGCAAACGTCAGGACCGTATCACCGAGATGTGGAAAACCTCTATCAAGCAGTTGGTGATTACATACGTTCCGCCATTGCAAGTGGCGATTGTTGATGTGGACCAAGGACACGTTTTGCGTAGAGTGACTGCTACCATTTTCCCTCGACCCAACGGAACGATCCCTGACACAAGCGTGTATATGGCTGCCGATGGACACCCAGACATTGCTCATCCAGCGCACTCTGATCCAGCCAACTCCCCTGTAGAGATTGTTTCTGCCTCTCCAACCGTTGTCACAGCCTTTTCAGACAGCAGAATTGATAATCCTGTTGTATACTGTAAACAATTGGTTGGTCCACGACCTCTCTCAACAGAAATATGGGGGAAAGTAGTGGATTACACCTGGGAACCAATAAATCCGCTGTCTGGTGGAAATGGAGTAGGATCCGATCATGCAGATACTCAACCCACTCACCATGCCAAAGGACTGCCACGTAACCCATCGCGCATTCACTCATCTCATCGACTTGGCAGTATCAAAGCATCTTTTGGTATTCCACCCAAACCCATTGCCGCATCAATAGTGCCTACACGCAACACCAGCGTCAGCGTTAAATCCATTCATACAAATACGGGTGGCAGCAACACTGCAATAGCCACTGGTTCGTCACCCACTAGTCCACCATTTGATGATATTGGACTAGAAAGTGTAATTGTTACTGCACCTGTAAGTGTCGATATCGAACAAGAATTTGTTGGACCTGCAACATTTGTGTTCATATGTGATGATAGTCGAGTATGTTTCCATGGTGATATTGAAGAAATAACTGATATTGCTTATGAATAAAGATTTCATAATATTCTGTGGTAACATGAATTTAAAGTTTTTTACTAATAATTTCATTGACGTAAAATCAAACACAATGTATAATAAACAGTTGCATGAAATGATGAGTATCACCAAGTTTACAGAATACTTTTTTTTGAATTAAAAACAAAAGCGTGTCTGTGAGATTGAAATACAAATTAGTTTGTATAAACTCCAAAACAGTCCAATTCAACACCTGATTTTAAACTGAAGATTCAAGTGTTCAACTTGTAAAATATTTCAAATTCAATTCATTCTTTGATTTGAAAACATGTTTTGAACTGGTTGAATTTGGCAGAAAATCACAAATCTCGAATTTTCAAAGACTGCAGAATTCATACAAAAAAGTGTTTTCCGCGAATACGGCAGCAAAGCAAGTTTCAAAATTCTTGCAGTCCAATAATTAGGGATTGAGAATGCCTAGATCTGACTATGCAAAGGATGTGTTAAAGAGCAGACCTTCTCGGTCTAGTCGCTCTACTACAAAAGTTCGCTCTCATTCTGTTTCTAGCAGCGAGAAGAGTCAGGACTCTAATTCAACTCCAACTGCTGGTCTGGACCGCTCATCATCAACTCCGTCCAAGAAAAGAAGAGTCGAAGATTCAATGTCTTCTCCTACTGGTTTTAATAGTAGAGACAGAACCAGGGAAGAGAATGGGAATAAGAGTAGGAAGCACAGTGAACGTCGTGCGGATCCAGACTCTCTGCCATCCATCGACTCTCATTCAAAAAGAAGTGGCAGAGATAAAGATCATGATAGGAGCAGAGACAAGGACCGGTCCAAGTCTTCAAGTGGTGCTACTACTAGTCGTAGCAGCAGGAGAGACAGGGATTCAGAAGACGTGGCTGTCCATGCTTCCAGACACTCGAGCACTTCCAAGCGACGTGAACGCAGTGTTTCTGTTGAACGCTCATCACTCTCAAAGGATAAAAAGGAACGGTCTCGTCACTCAGAGAGATCTAGTAAAGACAAATATAGGGACAGTTCAAAAGATAGGGACAGAGATGGACGCTCTGATCGTCGATCTGACAAGGGCAAAGATCATCGTAGTCGAACCAAGGATCGCCATCACAGATCCAAAGACAGAAGCAAGTCTAAACACAAGGATAGCGATGCTGATGAGATTGAATCTGATTTGGATCGTACTGCACATTATAGTTCGGATTGTGCCAAAGAAAGCTTGGATCGAGATACTACTAAATCTACGTCAATGGTAAATATTTCCTAATCTGATTTTAGTATTGATTGACTTGTGTGTAACTCAACTAAATATTCTTTTGATTAATATTTCATATCTAATTTTAAAGAATCAATCCGAGCTGCCGATTCTGCATACTGAAACTACTGAAAATGGACATAGTGTAGCATTTAAAGTGCCTTTTACCGCTGCAGCATCTGGAAAAGCAGCCACTGATGAATACAAATTGGTCGATAAGATGGTGGTAAGCGATACAACAAAAGATGTCTCGGGTTTACCTATTGTATCTGCAATCCAACCTAGTATTGAAGAAAGCTCAGTTGTTTCCCATGTTGCACATACGTCCTCAGTAATGCCATACGCTACTACAGTATCCACGGACACAGCTGTTCAAACCAAAGACACTCTTTTAACGAACCAATTAGAACCCTCTCATACAACTTTAACAAGTATGGAGTCCAGTACCAAAACATCAAAGGTTCAAGACTCGGGAGTATCTGTAGGTTAATACGGTTTTATTTAGCATATTCACAAATGCTTACATGTGGTTTATTTGTTGTATTTCGTGATGGCTGAACACTTTGTCTATGCCAATACTGCCTTTTATGCATCTTTATGTGCTGTAATCAAATCGACAACACCTTATTCACGGACTTAGAAGGCCACGTCAGACATTAAACCTGCCGAAAACACTGGTACTACCAAGAGTGAAAATGTAACATGATACTGAAATACTAAATATGTATTGACTATTTTGATGACTTTTACAAGACAATGCTAATATTTGAATGTCACTCTACATTATTGTGTTACATAGGCTATTGACGAAGAAGAGCTAAAGATGCGTTTGCGACGCGAGCGAATTGAGCAGTGGAAACGAGATCGAGCAGCAAAAAATGCATCCAAACAAACTCTTACTACAGTATCTACCGATCAGCCTCAAACAGATACTGAAATGGCTATAGATGACGGTAGCCGGGTTGAACAGCAATCTAATAAAAAAAGCTGGAATCTTGAAGATGATGAAGATGATGATATCGAAACCGACGCTACTACACTCGGTCATGCTGCTAGAGCAGCTACTGTCGAGACTTTTTCTCCAGCATTCATATTGCCAAAGATGACATACAACAAAGATCGAGGCACAGAAACCGTTAAACCTGCCAAGTCAATGTTTGGAATGGGTACATCATCCAAACCGTTGATTATTTTTGGAAAACCTGCTGAAAAATCGACTCTTTTGGGAAAAACAGCCTTTGCTTTCAATACAGTCACTACGCATACCAAAACTAATCTGACACCTCAGTCTCGGATTACTTTGGATGATGAAGACGACGACGAGACAGATCTGCTAGAAGGATCCGCTGCTGCTCTCGAGTCACAAACATCTGCTTCGGCATTAAAATCATCAAAACATCTATCCAATGTTTTGGAGGTTGGATCGAATAGCGAAAGTAAGGATGGTACAGATGATCATGTAATGGATGTGGATGAAGCAGACCCACTTGACGCATTCATGGCAGATGTTCAAGAACAAGTGACACGAATCAATCAGCAAGATGCAGATGCAGCAGCAGCGATTGAAGCAGAACATAAAGTTTCAGAAATGGGCAATGAAAATGGTGCTGCTATTACTGCGACTGGTGCAGCTCATACCACCACTCATCCAGATGATTACGATGTTGATGAGGATGATGATACTAATCAAGATATTGACGCGGTTGACATTATTGCTGCTGCTGCTGCAAAACTTTCTGCCAAGAAAAAAGATATTGTTCCAGTGGATCATTCCCGAATCAACTATGAACCTTTTCGCAAAGATTTTTATGTTGAGCCACCAGAATTGGCGAATATGACTGCAGAAGAGGTTGACCAAAAGCGGATTGATTTGGATGGAATTAAAATTCGTGGTGTACGATGTCCTAAACCTATTGAAAAATGGACTCATTTTGGCATGCCACCTGGTGTATTAGAGGTGATTCGGCGTGTGCTCAAGTATGATCGACCTTCTTCAATTCAAAGTCAAGCCATTCCGGCCATTGTAGGAGGCCGCGATGTGATTGGAATTGCCAAAACTGGATCAGGCAAAACCATTGCTTTTTTGCTACCCATGTTTCGTCATATCAAGGATCAACGACCGATTCAAGCCATGGAGGGTTCAATTGCATTGATTATGACTCCTACTCGTGAACTGGCTGTACAGATCCACCGCGAATGCAAACACTTTACTAAAATTCTTAATTTGCGTGCCGTGTGTTGCTATGGCGGCTCGCCTATCAAGGACCAGATTGCCGAATTGAAGCGAGGGGCGGAAATCATTATTTGTACACCTGGTCGTATGATTGATTTACTCTGTTCGAATGCAGGAAGAGTGACCAATTTACGCAGAGTGACATATCTAGTATTGGATGAAGCAGATCGTATGTTTGATATGGGATTTGAACCTCAGGTGATGAAGATGGTGAATAATATTCGTCCAGATAGACAAACAGTGTTGTTTTCTGCTACATTTCCACGCAAGATGGAAGCCCTGGCACGTAAAATCTTAAGAAGACCGTTGGAAATTACTGTAGGTGGACGGTCTGTAGTAGCTTCTGATGTGACACAAATTGTTGAAGTGCATCATGATGACGAAACCAAGTTTTTACGGCTTTTGGAAATTCTTGGGTTGAGTTCGGCTACGGACCCAGATGCCAAAATTCTTATTTTTGTCGATCGACAGGAAGCAGCAGATAGTATGCTGAACAAGCTTTTGCGTCGAGGCTATCCCTGCCAGTCCCTTCATGGTGGAAAAGACCAAGCAGATCGAGACTCGACCTTGTCAGACTTTAAAACCGGATCAACGAATATTATGATTGCTACATCAGTTGCTGCACGTGGATTGGATGTTAAGCAGCTTAAAATTGTTGTGAATTATGAATGTCCAAATCATATGGAAGACTATGTTCATCGTGTCGGTCGTACGGGCCGTGCAGGTAACAAAGGCACAGCATATACATTTATTTTACCAGAACAAGATCGATTTGCTCTAGATATTGTAAAAGCGTTGACCATGAGTGGTGTAGAGGTCCCAAGTTCGCTACAAGAGCTAACGGATCGATTTATGGAAAAGATCAAGGCCGGATCAATGCAGTACAACTCATCTGGGTTTGGAGGACGTGGACTGGAGCAGTTGGATAAGGAGCGTGATTTGGTCAAACGGATCCAAAAGAAATCGCTTGTGGGTGGTGAGTATGAGATTGAAGACGACGAAGAACAGCAAATTATGTTGGATGATGATGACGATGAGAATACTGGAAAAGGCGATTTAATATCTGGTGGAACCATTTTGCTTGGAGATTCGCTTGATGCCACTGTTTCTGCAGTTTCAACTACAGATACACATGGAATGGGTGGTACATCGACACATACAGCCATTCCAACGTCAGCAACGAACGCATCTTCATCAAGCTCTGCAGCAGTAAGAGCATTAGAGATTCAGGCCCGAATCAACGCATCAATCAGGGGAAAAGGCATTGAGATAGCCAAGTCAACAGATGCACCGTTTTCAACGGAAGTGGAGATTAACGATTATGTGCAAAAGGCGCGATGGAGGGTAACCAACAAGGAACAGATTACATTGCTTTCTGAAATGTCAGGAACAGCAATTACTACCAGAGGAACATTTGTTGAGAAGGGAAAGAAACCAGGACCAGGCCAACGCAAACTGTATCTGGTAAGCACAACATGTTGGTATTTGACATTGAATTTAAACTAATTTGAATTGTAAAGTTTATTGAAGGAGAAAGTCAAATGGCATTGGATCGAGCCAAGATTGAAATTAAGCGTATTCTGACGGAAGCCACACTAGCTAGTATGGAAAGTGATGGAGGAAATCGGTACAGTGTTTTATAGGACAAAATAAAGCCATTTGTAGTAAAACAAGTGAAATTTAGACGAAATCTGATGTAGAACGTGACTTTCCCAACAGAACAGGTGGAATCACCTGACGTTTGCTATTGATTGCCAGCGAGTTTGTGCGAGCGGAAGGTAGGTGATGGATGGTATTGGGAGTGAGTGCTGTTGTGATGGTGGTAGAAGCTACTCATCGGATAAGAGTATAATAAACAGCCGATAGAAATCACTGCAAAGTGCTTGTCTGCATATACAATGGTATTGACTTGTGTCAACCTTTAGAACTATCGTCACCATCATGTCTTCAGTCAATAAGAATGCTATGAACAACAGTACTTCCAAGCAAGGCTCAAGAGCAACAAAAGCCAATGCAGCTACTACAAAGGCTGTTGCTGCTGCTGTTGCTGCAGCGGCCGCTGCTGCCAAGTCTGCCACTGGACTGCCCTCAGCTTCGTCTGGTCTGGATGTAGATACTGTGCTTCCTGCTCATGATGAACACTTGGATCTGGACTTGGAGCTGCAGAATATCTCCTCCATGTCCGCTGCTGCTTCTGCTGGAAAGACAAAGGTTTCGATATCAAAAAAGTCGAGAAATTCCACCAGCAGCAACGCTGCTGCGTTTGACACCGATGCTGCCGGTGGTAGTGATATCGAAACTACTATTGTGGCCACTGGTGATGTTCCTCAAGGCACTGCTAATCGCTCAAAGAAACAGAAACAACAACAAGCCCAACAGCAGGCTCAGTTTCAGCTGCAGCAGCAACAGGCTCAAATACAGCAGCAAAATGCCGTCGATACTGTAAGTCCTTTGTAGCTACTACAATGTGTTGGTTGCTAATGGCTAATGACTGATTCTGTCCCGTTCAATTTCTTAGATGCAGCAACAGATGCGTTTATTTGCACAGGCGACCAACGGGAAACAGCAGACTCCTGGCAATCGTCCGTAAGCATACAATCCATTTTGTTTGCTATGCAGCATTGATCTGCTTGCTTGTGATTTTGCAAGCTTATATAACTATTGTCAATCAAAACTAATCTCTGGATTTATCTTAGACCATTAATGTTTGATTACGCACTTGCTGCCGCTGCTGCTGCCGCATACAATCCTCTGGCTGCTGCTGTGGCTGCTGCTGCCGCCAGATCCATGTCCAATCCATCCAATTCTCAACAGTTACCCGCAGATGCTCAACAATTGCTTCAACAAAGCTTAATGGGTAGAAACATGACGATTGGTCAAAATGAACTTCAAGCTGCCCAATTGCTTCATCAAACTATGGCTGGTAGCAATGCCTTGGACTCGCTTCTTCAGCAATCTGATCCCAATAACAACAATAATAAACATCCAATTGGCAGCGAAGAGTGGATGCGTCAGCGTCGCGAAAACCATCGCGAGGTTGAGCGCAAACGGCGTGAAACCATCAGTGATGGTATCGCAGAGTTGGCTAAACTTGTTCCCGACGGAGACAAGAACAAGGGAAGTGTATTACAGCGTGCTGTTCAGTATATTATGAATTTGAAACAACAGGAGATTTCCAACAATGAACAATGGGCAATGGAGAAAAACATGTTGGAGCAGATGCTGTCCGATGTAACCAAGCAAAACGAAATCTTAAAAGAAGATAATCAAGCTCTTAGACAGCGAATCACAGACGATGCCCAGCAGGGGTCAAAACGATCTCGTCATGTAGGTTTCTAACCAGTAACTCTGCAACACCATTAACTAATGCGCGCCTGTCCTATGGCCGTATTCATATAAAATGGAACACTTTTCTGTTTTATCTTAGTGACCGTCTCCATTTTGCTTTGGAATAATGGTCAAACATTTGTTGCGCTTTTCTACTACAAATTGACTGCACTACTTTTTCAATTCAATAAACACAACGTTCATTATATGATGCACAATCAAACTATAGTTTTGAACTAAAATGATCCCTCTCTCCACTTTTGGTAGTCATACATTGTGCAATCACTAAATCATCCACTACAGTCCAAATACCAGGTCCGACTGTCAATACAACTCTACACACTTTATTCTAATCTCATATGTTCGCGCCGATTTAAAAAAACAAAGATGGCATGTCTCAAGAATGCAATATCTGTTTCCATACCAATCACCGGGATAAGTACGGCTGTGAATATTTCATTATACCAACTTTCACAGACTCAGTAGTTCAACCCATAAACTATTGTTTCTCTCGTATATTCAGTGCTTTATTTCCGCGTTTAATCTTATTGAACAGATGCATTTTGGCACAAAAACTACCTACTGTGTAAACAAATCTGCAAAAAACCCTCCAGTCTGTGCCTTGTTTCTATTGCAAATTTCTTCAATGAGTTGTCTCCGTAGCAATGTTCTAATGATTTTAAATATGCAGATTAGCACTGGTATGAAGCCAAGTATACCAACACATACTTTTCAAACGAATACAAATACACCAACTTACGGTCTTTTGTAAACATTCTTATTATATCTACAGTACCGATACGCGGAAAATGCCGTGTGTCTGCATAGCATTCCAAGTGCATGACGACTTACAACCATGCCGTCTGATAGTGGTCCAAATTTCTACAATCACAGTTGTAAATAGTGAGCATCACAATCACATCAACTAAGCACATTGAATCTAAAAAATCAAACATTTACATACAAGCATATCTTCGTGTGTACCGCCAGACAAGGAAATGTGGATCCAAAACAACCCATTTGTCAATGGCAATGGATTTACAAATATAATTACTACTGCCGTGTGTGCCAAAGTTGAAATCAAAGCTGGAATACTGTCATTGTCTTCCACCCATATAATATATACGCTGTCCGTTTGTGATATCTGTTGGCATAATGCTATAAATTGTTCTTCTGCAGAAAGTGGAGCCATTCCCACCGTGTGTGAGCGTGTTCGAGATCGGACAATTGGTGGGGGTTGAAACTCTTCATATACCTGAGTGCCAATTGGATCATCCACATCAGCAGGCTCGCTAAAATGCGTCAGAGATCCTTTCCCAAAAATATTATCTGCAGAACCAATGGTATGCAAACGAGCGCGATGATGTGTATGGACACCCATATTGGAAAGTAAGGGTGGTGCAGTTGTTGCTGGAGATTCATGTATCATAGAGTTTATAGATGGCAGCTTTTGAAACGATCTTGAGCTCGATACAGAGTGTGTCAATGAAACAGTTGATTGACCCTGTATAGACCCCCGATGTAATCCTAATGGTGCGACTGAGCATGGCTTTGTATCGGTTTCTGTATGTGTAGGTTTCCTTCTGAATAATGTGGTTCCGGTATTTCCGGACGTTCGAACAAGGTATGGACAATGGAAAACAGCCTCTACGTTTCCATTCGCATAGTATGGCGCGGTTTCACATATATTTGCAGTCAAATTGCCCTTGAATCCAGTGTGCGATTTGATGTCAACTGGCCATCCGAGACTCCATAAAAACTCGTCAAATGACTCAGGAAGATGGTCTGGATATAAAATAGTTTCAAGCGAGACATTTCCTGCTTGACAGTACATGACACTAATACTGATGCTATCTCGTCTAATCGATAGAAATAATTACAGATGCATAGAATTAAACGTGTTAATATGATGTTTCAGATTTCCAACTAATAGATAGACAGACTGTATAACAATCAATGCAACAAATCTTACTCTGGCTGTCTATCCAGCTTCTCCAGATCTCGAATCAGCATATCCGATAACTGTAGTGGTGCAATTTTTGCTTGATGTCCCAAATCAAGCATCCCAAATTCAGCCAGGAAAATACGAAACGCTTGTGGTATATTAGCAGAATTTCGTCGATCAACTATAGTAGGCGGCTGAACATCAGTTGTTTTTGTAAAATCCAGACTTTCGAGCAGTTGAGTTCGCTGTTCAAGTTCTGCATTTTTCTGCGCTTCAATGCATATCCGAATCTCCTCCTGCTTGCTAGTATCACTTGTAGTTGTACAGAGCTCATTCAAATGAGGAATAGAGTCTTCAGTAAATACTTGAACCTGTACAGTACTCGAGTTTTGGGGTTGATATGGGTATAGTTGAGGAAGCGATTTTTTGTAAGGCCGAATAGGAAGACTAGTGCAACAATTCGTGTTGTCCAGCGACAATCGTTTTGCATACACAATCTCGGCATCAACCAAACTGACTTGCATGGACGTAGTTGTTGCTGATGAGGTTTGGATGCAATCTATAGGCGACATGGAGCCATTTCCCAAGAATGAAGTCAATGTATTCTGCTCCACTGATTCATTAGTGTTGTACTCGGGGTTGTTGCTACTGTTGTCTTCGTATTTAGACTTGCTCCACCATGAAAATTTACCGCTCGAGTCGCGAATAACCATGGCAATCGCGAGTGCTTCATCATAGTCGCTACGTTGGGTTTGTGGAGGATTTTCATCAATATCAATCAGATTTCCTGTAGATACCGTGGGATAAAGCTCTTTGGAAGCCGTTTGATCGGTTTTGGCAAACGCCCAAACCGGCCTTTCAATAAATCCAAAAATCAGCCTGTTTTCATATGAATAATAGCGAATGTAACGCTTATCAATCAGAGTTGTATCCTCCGAGTCATGTGCATGGTTTTGAAGTTTTTGTTTTTGAGATAGTCGCTGCACCTCTTTGATTTCATCCCATGTGGACCCGAGCTTGGTAATCCCCATGCACGATGACTTTGGTGGAAAGTTTCCCAAAAGTCCCAACAATGTGTCTATGGCAGACTCGGCTGCATTTTTAAGTCGAATCTCTGCAGAAACTGTTGCAAATGTAGGTAAACCAATACCTCCGTCTTTAGACCCAGTACTCACACCTCCAGCACCTCCAGCATTCTGCGATAGTCGCTGTAGTTTAAACAATTTGTTGGTATGACTACTAGATGCTCGGATTGCAATCGCAGTTTTTTTTCCAAAAGTAGTTCCGCCACTAGGTATGCTTGTATTGAAAAATGTTTGTGAAGTACTGATATTTAATCCGCCTTGCAGTGATACCGGTTTGTCACATGCTGCTTGAACTGCTGGGTGACTACCAGCAAGCACCTCACGCGATGGGCCATGCAGCGATACAAGAGCAGGATTAGAAACAGCAAGACTGCTAGCAGAAATTATAGTTGACGCAGTTGCAACATTCGTTGATGTGACCTGTGAAAACTCCATGGTACGATCTAAAAGAGCGACTCCCCGTGCCAAAGTAGACAGTATCACTCGTTGGGTTTCATAATCATTCACCAACCAATCTCCCAATATTGCCCATCGTGCCAGTGTGTCATATGCCCGACTAATACACACCTCAGTTTCCTATTCAGCAGATATTGTATTCAAGTGTCAAATATAATTCTGGCGTAATAGCAATTCAAAGTCACAGCACAATAGGTCTTACCACGCGATTGTCAGAGTTTAGTTGCAACTCAATGTACTGACACAAGCATATAGTCATTTCTCGAATGCAATCCTTCCATTCAATAATATTGCTAAAAATCAGTCACACATCTAGCAACATTCAAATGATCAGCATTCAACAAGAATTTCACCTTTTCATCTCTAAACACATGCTCCCAGAGTGCGGCAAATTGATTGAGGCAGTCTATAACAGACATGACAACAACGCTTGTCCAATGATCAGACATCAACAGCTGAATTGCATAGTTTGGTATACAGAAACTAATCAATCAGTTATATATTGGATTCAACTAATAAACCTAGCAATATAAATAACCAACCTTGTCCTGTATTACGCGCAACACAATCTTTACAGCACTAGGACAAAAGTCTGCATTCTCTACAATGTAGCATGCAGTCAGATGGATCACATAACGAACATTGTTTGGATTCATTTCCACTGCCACTGAATTCACCAACAAGTTGAGCACATGGGGTTGTAGCTGCAATCGGTTGATATAAAACAATAGGTGTTGGTCAATGTACTAGGTTAAACTATAAAATGTAAAAATGTGTTGTAGTTTACCGATGAAAACGTAGCTGAACCTGGATTGCATGCATCAGTTTGAGGAATCACGCATGCTGGATTGTCTGGTGTGCACTGATAAGCTGTCCACACCTATTGACTCGACAGTATCAATCAAAATATGCATCATAGTTTAATTCATTAGATTCACGTAAATATATTTAAAATAACATACCATTGAGCTTATAGCACTGGTAAAGTATGGAGTACTCGATGTGATGGTGCTTGTTTGTGCCAAATGTAAATTTACAGATCCAAATCGATTCAGCAAGGCCATGATCGAGCCAATTAATTTGTATGCTGATCGACGTAGCGTTTCGGGAGCGACTGAACTGGGTGGGGTTTGAAGCGGCCTACTTTCATCAACCAACGGAAGAACTCGATATAATGACAAAACAAATGTAGGTATCAATGAGCGAATGCCTTCAAGTTCCATGACAAACAGCTCACTACTGTTAACGATTATCTTAGTAAGTGATAGAATGTCTGCTTGGAGTCCCTAGCAGAGTAAATACATATCATGCACGAATGTTAGCCCAATCACCAATGACATGCTTTTACGTGATCATATATATCAGATTGTTTCAACACATGAAAATGCATCACACCAAATGCAGAGCATTGTAAAAGTGCTCCAGATAGACTGCAAGGAATTTGGTGGTTTTCTGATACTTTGAAAATATACGACATAGTGTTCCAAGCGCTTCAGCCCGTCCTTCTTCAAATCTAAATTGCCGATAAAGCATGAGCCATGGCATCCAACTACAGTATAAACCACTATTGTTTGGCATAAACTTACCCGACTTCGTGCATCATGGCTGCTTGAAAAAGCCACTCGCCAAACATGTTCAAGATCGTGTTTCCATCAACCATGCCATTTGATCCAGCATCTATAGAATACAACAATGATATTGATTTTGAAAGACCCGTGATGGCGACAACAAAGTTTCGGCAGCTCAGTGCGCATGGATTTCCAATCATGTAGATTGTACGGTGCCAGGAATATACCAGGAAATCACTTGTGAAATCAATGGAGATGTTTCCTCCATTATGCAACGCAATCGTGACGGTGGACTGCAGTTTAGACTCGTCAAATATATACTTTACAACATTTTGTGTGAGTCCATAAATAACTGCGCTCCAATGATGAATCACTTCTATTCGATGTGTCCATGTCACAAAGTGCTTTTTGAGACGATCCCACATTTCTACTGATAAAATTCCTGACCTAAGCCATATTTCCAGCAATGTTTTGATCATGGGTTCGCAAATTTTGTCTGCCATCACTGGTCTGCTGCAATACGGTTCAATATCATCCAACAAAGGTGTAGCGACGGATTTGGACGACTTTAAATTTCCTGGTGTGCTGGGTGTTGAAAGAACGCCGATCGGTGTTCGAGTACTGATGGGCTGCGTTAGAATAATGTCGCTGATTCCCAACAATACCTTGACAAGAACTACCCATGTTTCTGTTGTAAATGTATTTGCCAATGTTTTTGATGCTGCCAATAAAATAGACAACACCTTTCTGCAGAGCTCAATATGCGCTGCGGTGTTATCAGCACACTCTTCTAAATCTGATATTTTGGAATTGGTGGATATTGATTGCTGCAGATTGATTGATTGAACACTGTTTCCAACTCTTGGCACAAACATGAGCGAGTAGTGTTTGAATATCGTCTACGCATTTGGGTTTGGTAATGCACAGATGGATTCCACAATGATAGTCAGCACGATCGCTCAACACTATGTTTGACTGCATATATATTAAAATAACACATGATGAATCACCTGAAAGAATCCTTGAGCAAGATCGCTGCTGTCACCACATTGTTGGATAATGGCAGGTCGTGTTGATTTTTCAAGAAGCCACGAGTGATACACATTGATGGCATCCTGTATTACAATCACATCTTCGATAGGTAGCGAAAATCCCTGACCAATGACCTCCATCATCCAATTAACATGGGTAGCAGAGGTTAAAATGGCACCTGGATCACCAAGTGGTGAGCTACGAGGTAGCAAACACTGCGTAATTTCCAAGATGAGTTTACGTTTTACAGACAATGGGAATGCATTGAGTATCCCGGAATCTGTATTCACCCATTGACAGTTGAATTAGCATTATTTTCAAATGGACGGTTTCGACATGTTTGGTATTTTTTGAACAATGCTTGTCCATGGACCTTCAAACTAGTGCCAATTCACAATAAATCCAATACTGAATTTAGGCTGGAATGTGTTGAGCAGCCATGAACTAGTATAGTATGTCAACCAACTCATTTCAACTTGATGATAATAGCGTGTACATTGTAAATGCAAGTGACACCAATGTCTTCTATTTGCCCATATCTGGTCCAAAATCTATGGATATTCATCACCAAGACATGTCCAAGCACAGCTCTATGTAATGGAGCAGACCATCAACAGCCATAATTCCAAGACTCATCTCACCTGGACTCGGAGCAAACATTCCCAGCTCTCCCAGTTTCGACGCGAACATCTGCTTTCTTGAAAATTGTAACTTGGAGTAAAATAGGATAGTAAATCCAGCAATGGAGTCGGTTCAACATGGTATGGCACTGGCAACCAACACCTTGAGTAGAATCAATGTGGTCTTGAATTTTAATTATGAATTCATACCATTTGATGCATCTGATTGGCCGACATACTAACGAATCGTTTGACTTTATTCTCAACTGTGCTGGTATCGAATGCATGCACTGACCATCCGCTGGACACCTTCTATTCAATTGAGAAATCCCATCATTCAGACTCACTATTGACCATTTTCGAATCTGGCACAGTCACACTACAACCCATTCGACAAACCAGTTTTGCAAAAACCCTCATTTTTATGGGCCAACATGATGGTTGCATGACGCTTGGAGGTAAACTGCACTTTGGACCAATACAAGGGCATGCATTCATTGTTTGGTATTCGTTTACTGGATACCAGAGACTACTAGTATATCCTGCTTTTGCAGTGAAACGTACTGACTTGGATCAATTTATAATGTGCAATTCATGTAGAATCTCAGGACATGTACACTCCAAACACGGACAAGGTTCTTTCAGAGTTGACATATTATGGTATCGTTGGACACTTGGATCTTGGATTCATCAAATACATTTTTGTCGTGGTGGATCGTGACTTGGTTGCAGCCAACATCCAGCAAACTGTTCATGTTTGGCATATTCGTGATGTTAAGCCGATAGTGGTGTTTAAAAGTTCAATATCGCCTAGTTTACGCGAGGTATATGATTTCAACGAGTCGCTAGTAATTGAAAATGTTACACCCAATGCACTATTGTATGATAATCGATCTAATACAATTTAAATGAAAATACAATGCCACAGGAAGAGCACGAAAGAATATGCCTAAGACTTATCAAGGACGAGTACTGTGCTGGAAACAAGTACTATTCTTTGGATATGGATCTAGCCAATGGATCACTATCAGGGTTTGAAAATAGTTTAAACTACTCCAGATCCAGCACGAACGCACATTCCTTTTTCTCGCATGCCAATGATCAATATGTGTGGAATAAGCATATGTTGCGTATTTTTGTTGACAAGGGGACCGATGCATTTGTGACACCAATAATATGCGGCCATGTAGGATCCATGGTGACCAGCATTCAAAACATATCAGTGTCTGTTTTTTTGATATCCAGGATCAATCGCCATCAAGCTGGAGCTCGATATTGGTGTCGTGGAGTAGACGAGTTTGGACACTCGGCAATAGAAGTGGACACCAATGTTTTGGTAGTGCACAACCACGGCATATCTTCGTTTTGTATGATTCGTGGATCTGTGCCACTGTTTTGGAATCAAAAAAACGTTACAGAACCGTTTTGCGAGCCACCAATCGATCTCAGTCAAGTTCAGTCAAACGAGTCCATGGACGCAATGAGTCATCATTTTGAGCATCTATTACAAAGTTATGGTCAAAAGATATACGCTGTTGACCTGCTCAACTGCCGCGATCACAACAGCGATACCGCCAAATTAAGCCGAGCATATGAAAAGGCTTTGATTGGGTTTCATGGTGACAATGTGGCTTACCTTCGACAGCAAGCACCAACTAGTTTAAAGACAAGTCAGCGTTTGATGCGGATTTTGGATGATATTCTTTGTGAGCACAAGTATAATCGCATTGATGATAGAGTCAGTAGTACGGTAATCAACTGCAAACAACAGGCAGTAATTCGGTTCAATTCGCTTGATTGCGTAGATGAAGTTAGTTTGGCACATTATCATGTATCAAGCTACATTTTTCGACAAATTATGTGCGATCTGGCAGGATGTGAATCGCATCTTCAAGACTTGAATTTTGACACTGATCGATCTTGGAGGAAGCTATGGATCGACAACTCAAACATGCTTAGCCAATATTACACCGGAACGTCAATGATATGCACGCATCTGCTATCTCTAGAAGTGGGATGGACAATACCTGCTTCATTGAAACTCATTGGCATTTGGCTGTCAAGAAAATATATGTGTCATTTTCAAGATTTTGCTCGTCAAGATGGACTAGAGTTGTTCATGGGAAATCAGGATGACCATCGTATCGGGTTTTTGACACCACAATCATCCAAGAGTGAATTGATGAAAGAAAATACAATTCCACCAAAGAACACACCCGATTTGATTAGCCAGCTCAGCACGTCATTTATTCATCTCAATCATGAAAGGTCGGAAAATATCCCCTATAGCAGAAGTTTTGTCAAAAAAGATATAGCGGATCAGATTAATCTGCGACAGAGATTGACATACCACGAACTATCACAGCCTTGGCATCTTTCAATTATACTTGTAGCACGAAAGTTTACTGCACCAAGGAAAATTACAACGTATATCGAGTTTGTGCTAGCAGTAGTATGGCTATTCATTTATACAGTTTCAACCAAGATTTTTGGATATTACTCAAAGCTTTTGATTCGACGCCCACGAAAGGATATTGATCAAGATGCATTGCCTGTGTGTGCTGTTCCACCTCCACATGGGATTGCAGTCAAGTTTGGTCGAGTAAAAATGGATCAATTTGGGCAATTCTACGAGTCGGACATGAGCAAAACTCATTCGTTTTCGCCATCGTTTGGATCAGGCCGTTGAAGCGATATTCAAACATCAACTTTTTAGTCGAGGTTCTATCTGTGGTTGCTATTCTATTAATATTTTTGGTGAGACTAGCAAACTATACATCATCCAATTTAAATCAGAAACCACTCCATAAAACAAAAATAAATGTATCATGTCAATCTATTTGTGTGAAACCATCAAATGTCTACGTGTAATTGGTAGGTATAGAAGCAATGTCTTGCAAAACAATCCAATGAATCGCTTATAATTGGTCAACAATTTGAATGAAAAAGTTTTTGTATAGGGTGTGCTGCTCAATAGGTGTTGCCCAATCCTTCGAGCCTCCACCAAAGAATGTCTCGAATGCAAGCCCAAGGAATCCAGAGCTAGAATCTGTTATCCATGTAATCTCATGGAACTCAATCACGACCTTGCCATTGACTTTTACTATGACAGACCCATCATTCTTGCCTACAGTATTAAGGGCGATAGATTGGCTGAGAGTGACCCATTCGCCTGTGGGAAATTTCCATGCTCCACGGCCAATAGATGCACCAAAGGATGGGTTACAGACACTTTTAGGTGGTATTTTGCAGAATCCAGGTACTTGTTTATCAAGAGGGACATCCAAGTGAGCTTCACCTTCACCCCCGGTCCTAAACTAACATTCATAATATAGATTCTTGGGTTAATAAATAAATTACAAATGTGCAATCGGTTCCCAATCAAATAACGCTCACCATGAATCGAGACGAAAAGAATCCCTTTGAATCACGACCAGTAGTTTCAGGACCTCCACCGTACATACCGGGCAACTTGCCACCTTTGACAAAATTGAACCCAGCTGGGAAAAATACATCATATCCAAACGCGACGACTCTTGCTCCTTTAAGATTTATTGGCTGAGCCATGAACCCAGTTCCACCAACAGGTTTTGCACCAGGGGCATAGCTTCCAGCAGGGTAAATTACTTGCAAGACTGTATTTTCACCAGCGGGATCCTTGATAAACTTGCGGTTTTGTTTGCCAAACTTATCATGAACAACATTAAAGCCACTCAAGTCATGGCTGGGGAAGCCGGGAAGTTTCCATTCACTGATTAACTGGGATCCTCCAGCTGCACCACCTTCTCCAGAGGTCGAGGCACCACAATCCCCGCCAGCACACTTGTCAGAAGTTTTCTCGGGCAACACACGCTTCACGAGATGTACCTGAGATTCAGGATCTCCCACTTCAACACATATCTCATTTCGACACACGCCGGAAGCACACTCATTGTTGGAGGTACATGATGATCCTAACGGATACAAGCGATTGCTGTTGGTTGTCGAGCTTTCGCATCCAGAAGCTGTGGGATAAGGGAATATTTGGGTAATACAAGACAATGGATTAGCCAATTATACTCTGGTGATGCGTTAATGGCTCAGCTCAGTATGCATGTGGTGAATCATTCACTTGGTTTAGGCGGAATGATTTCCACTATATGGTAGGGCATGCATATAGGGAATAGGCAATCATTTTGCAAGATTTGGTCGGATATAGAAACTTACGTGAATTGCATCCAGGAGATTGTGGGATTGCAAGGACAGCTGGAACTATGCCTGATGAGTTTAAAAAAGGTGAAAAGTAGATTAGTTTCCAATAAACACGATCAAGGTTTGATCCATTCACTAATGAATCAAAGGTGCAATCGTACCAGCAAGCCCAAATGTCAACGAGATTATGGCAGAGAAATGCATTTCAATGAAGTTGTAATGAATAGATGGTTATTTCAAAGGCTATTTAAATAAAATTTGAGAGTAGGGGAGGGGAAACAAAGTCACAGTTCATGTTACAGCCTCTAGATCTAAACTGTCTACACATACTCTAAAAGGGCGGAATATAAGCTACCACAACGCACTGAAAGGTACGTGCAAGGCTAATCTGCACAACTTGGGTGTGCTAATTGGGTATCAGCAGAATTGCTGAAACTAAGGGCGTATTTCAAAGTTACAAGACGAGATAGGACACAAACTTGATGGTGTTTATTTACAATATGATGTGAAATGATAGGACCAAATGTATGGTGATTGCACAAGGGTTGAGCACAACAGACTAACCCTGTAGTCTAAAGACAGCTGTAAGCCAACACAGGGCTATAAGCATAAGGGTTGAGTGTGGGTTACCAGTCTAAAAGCTGCTGTTCACTTGAAACCCCTGCAACTGTATCCATGTGGATAGAGCACAATAAGGGTGCTCAACAAACAGCCAATCTAATGAAATGATGAGTCTTGCCAAATATACTGAGCACTGTCTAAAGTCCTTGACAAGTTTACTGTCTTTTGGTAGTCATACAACAAGAGGACAATCTCAATTCAAAAACTATAGTTTACATTATACAATGAGCATTGTGTTTATTGATGAATTAAGAGTGTCGAGTAGAGAAACAACGAATATTTAATCATAATCTATTCTAAAGCCGAGGCAGTCACTGCAAACCAATACAAGCGATCCATTCTACGTGAATATAAAATCTGCTATTTGTAAATCTGATTTTGAAGATACAAGTTGGCCGAATCATCACATTCAATAACGATACTATCCATCATTCTTATACACTACTCACGTGGCAGTTGATTATCGTTTAGTTGTGATTATCACTTGCCAAATGCTTACTTACAATCCTGTTACTGCTGGCAACATTCAAGGAACAACTGGCATCTGTCATGACAAGGCATTGATTCGTGCATTATCTGCTAAATGCAAGTGCTTTCCATTCCTATTTGCTTATCAAATCTGCACCACTTCAACTCCATTCTAATGGTATTTTATGCTGACTCAACCTCTTAGTCATCCCTCCCGATGCCAAGCTCGATCCGACCATTACCACTACACCAAGTCGTACTCTGTTTGTTGGTCGTCTAGCTCCCTCTGTTACTCAAGGTTGGTTATTTTCTGCCAGTGTGACTACCGTTTATATCATCCATCTAACAGGTTGATTTGAAGATATTCTTGCAGATACATTTCGTCCATACGGAACTGTTCTTCAATGTCGCATTATAGTGAATAATAGTATGTAATTTTACCAAATCTTGACTCGAGTTTATCCCTGCCTTTATGAAATTAAAACTCAGTTTATTATTGACTCGAGGTTAGTTACAGGACAGAGCCGTGGGTATGCATTTGTAGAAATGGAAAGTCAGCATGATGTAAATGCTGCAATTCGAGCATGTCATGGAATCCATTTGCATGGACAACACATCTTGGTCGATACTGAGCATGGTAGAACTGTTACTGGATGGATTCCGCGTCGATTGGGTGGTGGTCTTGGCGGGAAAAAGGAGTCGGGTCAAATGAGATTTGGTGGACGGCATCATCCATTTAAATATCCCTTGCAGTCACGATTACCATCTACCGGTCGTGATGATTCCAAGCGTCCATGGGATCAAAGAGACTTGAAGTGTTATGATTCGAGTAGTAAACGACACTCTGCTAATCGAGTTTGGGATCGTCATTCTAGTGATAAAGGTGGAAAAGGTCGCAGTGAAGTCTCTAAATACCGTGACGACAGAGATTCAAGAAGGGACTCTACTGACAGTAGAGGTGAGCGCAACTCAAGCAGATACCAGCGTACTCGTTCTCCTCAAAAACCGTCATCTCATTCCAGTCGACATTCTGATTCAAAATATAGCTCTAGATATGACAGCCGCTAAAACACTTTCACTTTTAAAACAAACCGACTATATAATTGCTAGACTATTTTGAGTTTATTGTGATGTTTCTGTTGCCAACTTGTCATGTTTGTCAGGAAGCTGAGCAAAACTAGTGAAAATCGGCTCAACGACTGTTCCATGGGGGTTGATTTTGTTTGGAATCTGCAGCATTTTACAAAATTCGACAGTTTGTATATTTGAAAAAGTCTCGTCTGTTTACACATTCAGCAAGCAAAGATTAGGTTTCGTCATTTCTTTTGATAATATATACTATCAAATAAAACCTTGGACATTGGTTAAAATCAATCAATTACCTCTGCGACTTCTATTAGGAGAAAAGGGATCATGTGCAGATGCTGTTTGTGAAAATGACTCGATAATAGGGTATCCAGTTGAAGGATCTGCTTGAAGAGGTTTTAATATATTTTCTCGAACCCAAACACGCTCCCGTTGAACTTGTCTAATATTTAAAATGAATAGATATCAGATCTGTGGCAACAGTTCAAGTACCAAATTTTGCACTTCAAGTCAAAGAGTAGCATATACATACAACTGAGTATCACTGTCGGATGGAAATGGCTGTTGAATGCGAGCATCAGAAAACGACTGATGAGTAGCTCGCACAATTGCTAACCACTCTTCGTCATGGTAAAACCGCAGTGGTATTTTAGTGTCTGGATCTGTGGGTATATCAACAATCTAATACATCAAATAAATATCCATAAATAATGGTTGATAAATTAAAAAGGCGTTTTGATAAATTTCATAAAGCCAAGTTCAGAATAATTACTTGAAGAAAGTCACGTCCTGGAAGACATTTATCCAATGCCAAAAACTTTGTGGACTGAGAAGCACGTACTGATTGAGTATTGGGACAGGCAAGATTATCTGAATTTACTGTATGATCTATGATATTCTGTTTGTCATCATCGCCGCCTTCTGAATCTGAAATCATGATTTCGTCAGGGTTTGTATTAAATGGAACAGGATTTGTATCGTTAGCCGAGGCTGTCAGATTTTTCTCGAGTATTAATTTGGATGAAATGTCTGGTGGTATCAAAGACACGACTGGACTTGATAGTTTTGGTTCATCTGATGAGATTGAATTCAAAGACAATTCCTGTTGAGGTTTAACACATTGCGGATCAATGTCATCATCTTCGCTGTCAATTTTGATTTCATCGGCATTATCAACTTGAGCTATAGATTCGATTGAAAAAGACGGTGTAGCAGAAACAGGTGCTGGTGCAGATACATGATCATGGTCAAACAATGCAGCAAATTTGACATGCAAATGTGCAGCAAACCAAAATGATGGCTTTAGTTTTCGAAGCAGAAATTCATTTGGAGGACTTCCCAAAGTGTTGCTTTGTACCTAGAATAAAAATATAAGCAAAAAATCCATGCATTGTTTAATATTCAAATCACCAGTTTACATACCTCTGATTTAAAATGTTTTTTGAATTGCAGCAGCTGCCGAGTGTTTCCATGATAGGCAATACCAGTAGGCCAATCGTGAGAGAGAAATATATCGACGGGAGTATTGATCTGGGCAAGACGATATACATTGAATTTACGCACATGGTAGATGGATCTGACATGGCCGTCATTGTATGGAAATCGCTCGTAATGGCCTTCGTTATAATGATTTTCTTTATAGATTCCGGAAATTCCAGCAATACGCACACTTCCAAATCGTACGCAACCAGCGAAACCCAAGAAATAGATGTTTGGACACACCCATCCACCATGATAAAGTTCCCATAGATAGTTAGAAGCCTCATGATTTCCACCAACAAAAATAGTAGGCACAGGAACAGTTTTTTGTCCACTGTAGTATTGGTAAAAGGTTCCCAAATGTTTATATTTGTCAGGACAAGCCATAGAAGCCAGATCGGCAGTATTTCGCATGGCTTGAAAGTCGCCACAGATTATCAAAAGATCAATTGTGATATTTTGAGTTTCTTGAATGTACCGCACTGACGCAAATATCTTGTCCAATTCTCCATGGCAGCAGCCTTGAACAGCAACTTTCATCCAGGTAAAAAGTTGAATTACAGTTAATGTCAAAGTTGAAATGCGAATTCAGCATTTAAGCGACAAACCCCAAATTCAAACTGTATTTCAGCTGAATTCCAATTTATTATAGGGAGTAAACTGTTAAATTTAGGGTGTGTCCCTAAATTTTAAACTCGTGTCAAAACACTTGATTTTCAAGCTTGCCAAACAATGCCGAGTTCAATGGTGAATGGAATGAAGGGCGATATCGACGATAATATCTCATGTACTGCAATTCATCCAAACTCACATTCCACAATGACTTCTGTTCAGTCTTTGGATTCTGCTGAATCTTTTCCTACTGCAATTCTCATCAAAAGTGCCAAGATTAATACTGTTCCCACTACTACTGGCCTTGGTTCTACTGCTGCTCTTTCTAGCCGAATAGTTGAACCATTCACTCATATCATTCGCAGCATTACACACTTTAATTTATTTTCATTTCTTCCTAATTCTGCTGCCTGTGCTGCCGGAAACGTTATTTCCCCTATTTCCAATGTTGTCTACGATGTATCCAGCCATTACATCAAGGTATTGATGTTTTTTGGTTTGCAGTAGATTCATGCATTCAATTATCACTTTGTATTGGCTTTTATTCAACTCAGCGATCACATTGATTTTCATTACTATTAGAATGTAATATGGTTTTTGGCTGGAAACAGAAACAGACGTCACTACTATAAATACTTGATGAAAATAGCAAACTCCTATGAACAGTGGGCTGCAGCTGGATTCATGTTGGATAGATGGGAAGGTATATATTTCATTTTGGCTCATGGTCAAATCTTTGAATATATACAATTGATCTGGCTAACTCGAGATTTGGGATTGCAACTATTTACATAGATAATGATATTTGGAAAATACACGAAGAGTCTCCGTATTATGATTACAGAATTGTTCGAGATCGACTCAACAGACTACGTGAACATAGAGTCGATGATGGGCTAAAAAATTTGATGCAACATATTCGTTCAACTCTAACACGAAGTCTAGGAAATTTTGGAAATCCTCATGTATGTTATGATGTTGATCATTTGAATGCTTTTGGTTATTGAGTAAAAGTTTAAACACTACTAAATATCCCACGATCATAAATCTATTTAGTTTGATGATGGTTGTTTTTTGGTTTATGCATTTATATTAACTTTTCTGATTTAAACTTGGAGTAGTTATACGAGCAGACTCACGTGGGTACAAAGCTACTAATAGAAGACTATATAGATGAAGTGACCAAGCAACTCAATTTCGTATGTGACACTTATGACAAAAATATAAACGATTATCGAAAAATGGAGTACTTTCTTGAGCTACAAAAGGCTTTTGGTCGCACTGCTCTGCTTCTCAGTGGAGGCGGGGCATTTGGTTTGTGAATTTGCTTTGCTATTTTAGTTTAATTGTCTTGAACTCGAGGCGGCTTTTGATATCATCAACTGGTTTATTGCATTCATTTGATCTGTATTGTAAAAACTAATTTGATTTAAATTGTATGGTGATTTTCAGGATTAATTCATATTGGTACCATCAAAGCAATGTTTGAAATGAGAATGCTCCCAAAGATCATTTCTGGATCGTCCTGTGGTGCAATTGTTGCAGCAGCCACTTGCATTCATATTGATAGCGAACTTCCCATTGTTTTAAACCCAGAGTTGCTAAATCTGGATGTGTTTGAGGTCCCAAGAGAACGTGGTAAAGCACTTTTTCGGATTGTGCGCTTGCTTGAACATGGTACATGACTTGGTTATACAATCTTGCAATACCTATTGCTACATCATCAGCTAACTTTACATGCAATTATTGTGAATGTGCATCTATAGGAGTGGTATTTGATGTTGAAGTATTTACAAACTCGATGAGGCAAAATTTGGGTGAAATTACATTCCAGGTATATAGAACCAATATGTTTATGGTTGAATCTTTGAAATATCCAATACTTTCTTGGTAATGATTTACTAATCATGATTCACTTTTAGGAAGCATTTAATCGCACGCGACGCATCCTTAATATTACTGTTAGCTCTTCTACAAACTACGAAATGCCAAGGTTACTCAACTATCTAACATCTCCCAATGTGGTAAGTTTTCTAGTATGGAATCAAAGGGTTTGCATTTGCGATAGTAGCTAATTCCTTATCTTGGTTCTAACTATATTTAGCTTATCTGGTCTGCAGTGTGAGCATTTACCATGCAATCTGTATCTTTGAGTTTCAGCACTTCTTATTTTTTAAAATTCATTTAGAGTTGCGTCTTGTGCTGTGCCGTTTGTATATCGCTCTGCACCACTTATGGCTAAAGATGCAAATGGTATGACTGTTACCTGGAACCCGTCTGGTCATTGCTGGATCGATGGATCAGTAGAAAGGTATACTTTTGGTGTATATACTTATTTGAATAGAATCATATTGGTTTATGTGATCAAGTGTATGTCTGATATGCTTGAGTATTCAAATATAGCGATCTACCAATTCAACGCATTTCAGAACTCTTTAGCGTCAACCATTTTATTGTAGCTCAAGGTACCACCCTTGCACTTTTATAATTGCAGATAAAAATCTTTAGATTTATCTGGCTGTTTATGTAGCTGGTGTCAATATATACTAATGATTGGTTTACTATTCAACTATTGAATTTTAAAAATAGTAAATCCACATGTTATGCCATTTATGGACTGGACAAATCGCGCACCTACCAGATTTTCATCGTTTGTAATACAAACCGGATACTTGGCTCAAAGGGAGATTCAGCACCGGCTTATGCAGGTCATATATTGATGACTTTGTACATGTCTTGTATATTTACACTAGGTCGCCTTTAATACTAACATGTTTTTCCAATCTAGTTGGATGATCTTGGTATTCAAAACAGTTATCTTTCACGGATAAAATCTATTATTTGTCAGAAATACTGGGGCGATATTACAATTGTACCATATGTGCCATGGACAAAATACCCTCAAGTGCTATCTAACCCAACTGTTCAAATTATCACAGACTATATGATTGATGGCGAGCGTGCTACATGGAAAAGTAAAGTTTTGTAATCCACTGTTTTAATTTAGCACATCTATTTCTAACTTGAATTGAATTTGTATATTCGACAGGAATTGGAATCATACGAAATCATCTTGAAATTGAACTGTGTCTTAACCAAAACATTTTGACACTAAAACAGCGACTATTTAATGCAGAGCATAATCTAGAAAAAAAGAAGGAATATGAAGACCGATCATTGGAGTCATCCCACATAAATCTTGATACTGTGATACCGTTTCGACACAGCAACACAATGTCATCCATTGATGATATACAATATCCCATACTCAAATCGTCCCACGCATCTCAGTATCTGTCTGATAAAGCACTGCACGTTGGACCTGTATCTGACCGAGTTAGTGTAGCAAAACCCATTCGACAGTCACATATGATTGAAGCCTCTATCCGCAGAAATGTAAAATCGTCTTCTGATGTACGCAAAATGAAGTCATTTAATTGATTCCTGTTTTTAAACCCATCGAGTCAATGCTGAGTTGAATTTTGGTTAATCGACATGAATTGTATAAATTCGCGCCTAATCATTCTTGTGCCTGAATTCAACTTGTATAAACCAGAACTGATTTGCACATGGACCATATAATTGGGTTTATTGGTAGCTTGCGAAGAATCTCACCTCGAGTAGAGGAAACAGAGAATCATCTTAATATATGTGTTATGGAGCCACAAAGAGGTGACTGGGCTGTTGCCATCACTCTCTGTCTTGTAAGTATTTACATGGTTGATTGGTAGAATCCATGGTGTTTATTTGAGAATTATCGATTCCATCAATAATACCATCAATAATTCTCATATAGTATATGGATCATTCAAGTACGTCGTTTCAGATAGCATTCATATCTAAATGCCTATTCACTGACATTCAACCCTGTTGCAACATATTTAGATTGGACTGCCGCTCACTTACTACACAACAACAACACCGATTTACTTTGGAGTGTCGTTTATTTTCTTTCTTGTCATGGCAAGCTCACTTATTGATGATACGTATATTGTAATCATTGACAAATTAAAAAGAGAGGTTTCCATCACCAAAAAGCGGTTTGGTCGAATTGAATCTATCCGAGTATGCAATCTATCCGAACTTGTTAATGTATGTAGACAAGTTTGGTTTTGTCGAGTGGATAAAAAATGTTGGTAATGGTCGTCTTATTTTATTGATATAATAACCCATTCATGCCATTGAAATTAGTGCGAGGTGATATCTACCACACATCGTAATCTAACTTCATTTCGGTAAGATTATCTTCAAAATGAGTTTAATCTATCTCGGTATGCATACTTGTTTGGTTCTTATATTTTTGTCATGATGACTTTACAGAATTGAACTTGAATTCCAATCGGAAATGGGATTTTATCGTATCCCTGCTTCCGAAAGCACTGTGATTGGAGAATACAACAAGAACAAGTTTGAATCCATTGCACAAGTAATTATCAAGTTTATGGATCTAAAACCACTTCCTGAATGGATAAAGGAGGAGTCTTTAGCGTCCAAATTTCCTCGTCAAAGGACTAGTGCCAAGAAACCTAAAAAGGCTCAATAATATATTGATATTGCATGAATGGATAATTGGCTCTTGGTCATGATTAAATGAGTTTTGGGTTCAGATATTTATTGCAATCTAAAGTAAACAAGATGGTTAATTAATATAAATTTGATTCGGTATTCTTGGATTATACCAAATCACTCCAGTCAAGTGAATGTCATTGAAATCATCTCAGTATGCTGGCAGCATGCCATTGATTTATTCATAAACCGAAACTTGCTTTTCTTTTTACAATCTCGACTATCGTCCTCAAAGCGACCCAATCATTCACCAGTGTTGGTGTGCATGCATTTTAGTCATATTGCAAACCTTGTTTAAAGCTATTTACGATCGAGTGTCTGATTCACTAGTCTGATATTCAAATACTCGTTAAACCACCACAATCGAAAATTATCAATCCATCATCGAATTATCATGTATCGAGCATCAAGACTGATACCAATCAAACACTATACAATTCTGTCCTTCTCTCGCAAACTATGCACTGCTACTCGACCTGTTTTTCATCAGAATCCTCTGGTATGGTATTGAACATATTATCCCAATAGTATGAACTTGACTCGATCACATCTTGCTGTTTGAACCAGATTCACAAAGGAAATATCGTCATGATTCGATTCTATTTGATAACATAAATATGCTTGATAGGGAATTCCTAGTCATCATCATGCAAAACAACAGGTGCAAGAAAGTCAAGCCAAAAGCAAGTTTAATGATCCAAACGAACCCACACTGCCTAGATCTGCTCGTGGTTTACCTGTTCGTAAACCCATTGCAGGTGTATCGCATGTCATTGCTGTTGCATCGGGAAAAGGTGGTGTTGGGAAATCTACAACGTCAGGTTTGTTTTACAATCAAATCAACTATTGCTTTAGTGACGCTTTGTTCTGATTTACATCGACTGTCATGAAATAATGGATTGGATTTTAACCCAATTGTAATCATGCATCATTCCTAGTCAATCTGGCAGTGGCTCTTGCAGCACTTGGACAACGAGTCGGTTTATTGGATGCAGATCTATTCGGTCCTTCAATTCCAAAAATGATGAATCTTCAAGGACAACCTTCTATCAACCAATCTAGTAGGTTGATCATTGATGTTCAAGGTTATATTCGAAAAATTACTAATGGATTTTTATTCAATTTAAACTAGATGGAATGCTGATTCCACTTACTAATTACGGCGTAAAATGCATGAGTATGGGGTTTTTGGTAGATCAAGACGCTCCTGTTGTTTGGCGAGGTTTAATGGTAAACCATCCAATTCATGCATTCATGTGGGTGATTTGGTTAAATCTGTCGATTTATAATTCTTGGTTAAAATAGGTCATGAAAGCTTTGGAACAATTACTGCGTCAAATCGATTGGTCTAATTTAGATATCCTTGTTATCGATATGCCTCCTGGAACTGGAGATACTCAATTAACAATCACTCAACAAGTTCCACTATCAGGTAATACAGATTTTGATTGGTACCGTGGTTGAAATCGTGTGATGGATTGCTTTTGAATACATATTGAATGAAATCTAGGCGCAATTATTGTATCCACTCCGCAAGATGTTGCTCTTTTGGATGCTAAAAAAGGAGCAAATATGTTCAAGATTGTAAATACTCCTGTAAGTTTACGTTGTCAAATCACGGTTTTGATGCTCGACTGACTGGCATGCCATCTTTATTTCCAGATTCTTGGCATGGTCCAAAACATGAGTTTTTTTTGTTGTCCAAAGTGTAATCACCAAGAGTACATTTTTGGAAAGGATGGTGTGGTTGAAACGGCTCGAGCTATGGAATTGGATATTTTGGCTGATATGCCACTTCATTCTGACATTGTGACAACTTCTGACAGTGGAAAGCCTATTACGATTTCACAGCCCAGTAGCGTACATGCTCAGAAATACAGAGACATGGCACGTACTGTCATGAGCAAGCTTGGTATATCTACACCATCACAATAGCCGGATTGGCATAATTGAAACAATTTTCTAGCAAGCTTATAGTTTAATATTTATTTTCATTTTCCAAACAGATCTGATGAGCCCATATCCATTCAACTATTTAAAATCAATTGGATAGTGTCGCTTCATTAGCGCGTAATGGCAGAGGCATTATGCCACTTTCATCTATTAATGTAGATTTCAATGGCTGTGTAGTATGTGAAGGATGATTTGGTAAAGACGCAATTAACATTGCTCGCAGAGTTTCGTTTTCTTTAGCAAGTCCAGCAACAAGCATGGCCACATCTGCCTCGTCGTTTGCAGACGACGCCTCTCTCATGACTTGGATACATTTTCCCAAATGCTCTGTCAGTCGAGTATTCTCTTCTCGAAGCAGTTCATTTTCCGTCTTGAATATGATCAAAAGTTGACAAGTCAGTATCCAATACAGCCAAAAAATACAACTGAGGAATTGGTGTATTCCATTGTATTCCATTGAATTATAATGTATCAACATCCAACATTCTTAAACAGAGTCTGCTTACCCGCTCTTGATCCAAAATTCTGTCTGTATTATCGCGCAGTTCCTGGCGTTCTTGTTGTATAAGATGCTAATATATCAATCCAGTAAATTGTATTAGCTATTCAAGTATGAAATAAAACAAAGTGCGGTTATATTTCCATTGAATCTATTGTGCCGAGTAAATCACTTGATTATTGAAATTAAACATAGATCAACGTACAGTTTGACTCCGAAACTTGGACATGATGATTTCCAACGTGGATTCGTATTGCTTGACCAGCTGCGAAAGCACCTGATTTTCCCTTTGTAAATCCCGAAATCGAATCCGCTCCTCATCTAGTATATAATTTAACAATACGATAGAGTTGGATTCAACCAATGGTATAGCCATAACACATTAAAACAAATGCAATAGTGAAGTTGGAAACAGTCAAAAAGAGATCATACTTGGAGTGTATGTTACAAATGCCTCCTAGGTTAGCCATTACAATAAATTCAAAAAATATTGGTTAGTTAAATCTGATGATACCAATAATTTACTATGCAAAAACAAGAATGGATTTGACAACATGGTAATAGTATACAAATTTTCATTCTAGTTCAAATACTTGATGCATGGTATCTGAACAAAGAATGCACCTTGAACATCTGGCATTTAATCAAGATAAAAACGGCCAAGTTGTACATTATCAAAGCCGTATTAAATAGCCGGTATATTCAATTCACCTGCAACTCGACAGCCTTTTCTTGAAGACGGTTAAGCTCAGTAATATTTTCCTGCCATTGACTACTTAAATGAAGTAGTTTTCTGTTTAAATCCATAAGCTCTGAAGATTCTCTATTCATTTTTCTGTTTTACAAAAGTAAGCTTGATTGAGCAAGTTTACAAGACAGTCGGTCACTTGCAGACGAGTGTATGGCTGTTGAATTCGAACAATCCAAACAATTAAGCCTTTAGAATTGGATTTGAAATCGGTTGCAATGCTTCAACTCCACGTGAGCCAAATGATCGTTTGCGATGTGCAGGGTTGGATATCCAATCCGAGTGTAAGCGTCATCGTTCTTTTATTCATTCGACCAAAGCAATATTCAAATGAAAGCAATCACACCCGAAAGTGCCAAAAAGAATACAGATAAAGCCATTTCTTCAACTAGTGAAAATGAAAAGCAATCATTGACTGATGATTTGTCTGTGATTGAAGCACGGGCAGAAGCATCTGTCGGTATGGTCAGAAGTTTAGTGGATAGTTGGCTTCCTGCTACTTACAAAGATACTCCAAAAAAACAACCCATCAAGCAAGTCGTCACTTGGACTACATCATGATATAAAAACTGTGCAAAATGATTAACATTGGATTTGTAATAGGTCGAATTTATACAACAACAGCAGCGCCAGCAAGCAGGTCTTGAAGCATAAACTGCATAAATCAATCCTTGGTAAAGGAAACAAGAAAGACTCTGACTTTGATCAGGACGAATCACTGCTTAAAACTGGATCTCTAAAGTCATCTGTTTATAGTGCAGATTCAAAACTATCTGCAAGCTCTAATGGCTCTCGTGTATCCAAACCTAGACCACTAGATCCACTTTCCATGTACTTGGAAAAGAGTAAGAAAAAACGTAGTAAGCGATAGAACGCAGCACTACGTCACAACTATGCATCCTCTGACCTGATAATCGACTATATAAAACAATGACTGCTAGACTTGAATTTAAGAATTTTTGATGGGTTTATTCAAATTCATGCTAAAGGAGAAGCTGGGAGAAATTGGAATTTGCCACTGAGGATATCATCAAGCGAAGTTTGTTCCACATGTACGAGCTGTCGTCGAGTATATTCAATTAATTTGAGAAGTTGTACAGCATTTACATCTTTTCCTCCAAAGAAGTTCCTATTTTATACAGTTATTCGACCCAATTGTCAAAATCAGATGGGTAAAGTAATACACCAACAAGATACTCTAGAATTACCTCCAAAGTGCTGCAGCAAGAATAGAATCTCCATAGTAGATACCCTCATCGTATGCAAGAGTTTGTCCATAGTATGAATCGAGAAGACCAGATGTGATTTGAGAGATTCGAGTCTTGACCTGTTAAAAGTCGATTTAGAAATACATGAATTAGTAGCGATTGCTAGATTTGGTAGTATTGCATTGCCAGGAATATGATTAACATAAATTAAAATGGCCGTGACTTACTCCAGCTTGATGCAGCTTGATTTCAACATCGAGCCAAATGTGATTAAACACCTCTTGCTTCATATCCTTTCCGTTAGCACCTTCTCCCCTCAAGCGTGCATTTAAAATCCATACATGCAGAATGGTCATGCTAAACCAGCCTTGAAAACTTTCATCTAGACCCAGTGCTGAAAACATCAAAGATTAGGCACCCGAAGCCATCCCATTCCAAATGGATTCATGCTACATCATTCAATGTAAGACGATCGAAGCCCTCCATTCTTACATTTGACAAAATCGGGTTGCTGCTCAAACTGCGCAGAACAATGCTCGTAATTGGCACGAGCATTATCAATCACATTCATCTTCCACTTGAGATATCCTACTGGATTTAATAGCTTGGAAAGTCCATCTGGATAAGGAAGCTCTTGCTGTAGCAATCAGAATTAGCAATCATGATGAATGTCGATCCAACAGCGATGCATGACAGTAAAAAAAACAAGCCATAATATCCTGTCAAACTATACACAAATACAATAGTAATCTTACACCCAAAGTTGTGTTTGACTTGGCAGTACATGTTGAATGAAGTGATCGAACAGATAATCCAACAGCATGAGGTGTTACAGAAATTGCTGTCCAAGTATGAATCAATTTTCCAATAGTCGATCTCATTGATAAAGGCATCATGTCCATTGAGTGTGATAGGGTTGCATTGTACAAACACTTTGTCTGTTTTAAAATACTGTACTGACGAAATATCATTCTTTAAAGAGTTGTGCGTTGTAGTAAGAATTATTGACGGTTTCGTAGATTGCTAAACAAGAAAATTCGATTTTTAACCAGTTGAAAATATTGACTTGAAATTCCATTCAGTCCAAATATTGATTGTTGCTACTGTGTCGAGCCAAATTTAAAAATCAGAATGAAAATAAAACAGTGGAAAGCATGTACACACATTCAATCAAATCTTGAATGTATTACAAAATAGTATTTAGTCGGACGACAATCGGCAGATATCACCAGTTGTAAACAAAATCATCAAAAATCACTTTTATATATCAAGTCGCATATACTGATTCACTAAAAGCTCTTTTCAGACATCATAAAATTTATATTTATTGATACGGATTCTGCAAAGTACAATTATGAAATCAACTACGCCATAATTGAGCAACTTTGTGAAGTTGTTCCATGACTTGTGGAAAGAATGCACCAACACTTTCAATCACAAGTGCCTGAATAAATTGAATTGCTTCTTCATCATTGAGATCCAGTCGAAACCGTTCTTGCACCTAAATGACAATAACCATATGATATTTAGGATTGAAAGATTAAAAACCACACTGCTACCCATACAAAGCATATGCTATTGCAGTCAACTCACCTTCCATACTGCTTTATCTGGCTCAATAGCAATATCAGGGATGTTTGCATTGACCATTAAAGAAAATAAATTGAGAATAAGATTGGCTGATTTACGTAGACTGTTAAACGCTATAAATATATACGACTTGAATTTTTGGTAGTTGGATGACATGGCCCCACCCATTGCTTCTACCATCTCTTTACATAGTTTCATAGGCGGTGGAAAGGGCTTGGGATCGCGACCAAGAATAAATCCAAAGTCAATGTGGATAAGATTGCCTTCCCTAGTCAAAAGCAGATTATCTAAATGACGATCGCCAATTCCAAGTAGATACGTAATAACACAGTATCCAGCTAATGGTTTACAAAAGTATCGTGACACATATATTCATCAGTATTACCATTATAAACATTCTATATTGCATAATAGTGTCATTCTAACCTGTACTACGAATGTATGTATCCATTGTTTGAGGAGATATCTCTGTTGAATCCAAATCTCCACTCTTCATAAACGGCATAATACTGTTTCCATAATCGGCAAGAATACTTGCAATGGCTTGAGCACGAACAAACTGCAGCATTCCTGCATTTTATAAAAATAAAACTTGAGTATACATCACATTTACCATTTTTAAAATCAAACATGTGTACCATGGTCTGGTCCAGTAGCAAGCACTTTGTAAGGAGTGAGTCTCAAATCAAGATTCTCTTTTCGCAGTAACTTGTCCATGAGCATGATGATTTGAACAACCAACTGATCTTGTCGCAAGTCATCGCCTGTTTTGAAAATAATGGAATACTCTGATCCGTCAAGACACGAAAATGTCAAGTGAAGTGGAAGCAGTTGAGATTTAAACACATTTGCTTTTTCTGAATTTCAACATATTCAATGGGCAGACACGTTAGAAAATCAAAGCCATTCAAGACAAATAAAATAAAAATACCTGGAATCAGCCCCGTCACCTGAATTTGTGCATCCAAAGGAAGTGGAAGTGGAGGAAACGACAACAATCCATTCTTGGAATCTGCAATAAACTCTCGCAACTTTTCAATCTGGTTGACCAAAAAGTAGTGTGAGTTTCTTGTAGATTTAACTCAAATACAATAGAAAATCCAATCGTATGTAGCTCAAGATACCTTTCTAGGCCGTGGTTCTTTTCCAGTCCGAAGTTCTTTTGAAATGCGCGCAATTGTAGCTACAAGCTCTCCTTGTCTTCTTAAAATATCTCGGCGATGAACACCATCAGGAGTCTAAACAAAAACATGTCAATATTTACAGCTCATCAATAATCGCCACGTCAAACAGCATTACCTCTATCATTGCAGTCATATATTGAAAAGCCACTTTGGCATATATCTTGCCAATGACCTTGTCTTCGCATTCTACCATCAAGTACCTAAATGTTGGATTAGTTTACGTTGGATATTTTAAACCATGTGCAAACATGATTCTGAAATCTAAACTCGCATAAAAAACAGATACTGTAATAACATAGTTGCAAATTTACCAATGAAGATAGTTTCCAAGAATTGGATTTTGAATTCCTCGCTCAATGAGAAACTCAACCAATGGAGATTCAAGAATCGATACTTTTTTTTCAAGATACTCAAATTTAAGTGCTTGTACAAGCTGCAGCAGATATAATTGTAATTCCTACACTCCAAAAGTCAATTAGGCATTCATCTCAAAATCACTACCCAATGCCTTTTAATACAACGCAGTGCCCAAGTCAATACAGTCTATATACGCACCTCATCATCGGCTTTTTTTAGTTGAAATACGGCAAAACTTCGAACATTGGTGTCTGAAAATGTTGGACCCAATAATTCCAATGCGTCCTCGACATCAATATCAACCCAAACATTAAGAAGTTCCACTGCTTGCTTAGCCTCGGTTGGATCGGTCCATATGACACATTTTAAGAATTTTGTTAAAGCCTACAGAAAATGAATCAAAGTTAACATTACACCATCAACCACTACAATTCTTGCTTTAACAAAGCATCGGTGCAGAGAGTAAAGCATACTTTTTTGTCTCGAGTGAGATAAAAACGAAACTTCCATAGCAGATCCTTTTCTTCAGCTGTTAGTGTTTTTGTGGGAGAATACCGAAGAATTTTCTATCGCATCAGCAAATATATATATCAATAAAACAAATTTGTATTTTCTGTATTTCAACTGTAGCTGTGGGTCAATGTATAGTGGATAAGGACAGGATAAACTCACGTTTAAATCATCTCGAAGTTTAGCATTTGGCTTTAATTCGCGATCAAGTGGTCCGTTTCGATGACTACGAGCAAGTTTGCGATGTTTGTTTTCTATGGGATTTTCATTGAGTGATTCAGGGTCGAAAATCGAGACTAGTTTTGAGTCGAGAGATCGCAGAACCACATTTAATGCAAAATGATACTCCTATATAGTATCATTTGAATCCAGACATGCCAGATTTAAAGTGTTTAGCTGACACAATGTGCACGGTAGTTTTGCAACATAGCATTACCTTTTCATTGAACACAATAGGAAAGTCAAACTGCGGCAAGTCAATGTATAAATACAGATTACGGAGTGTAGCAGTTTCGTTCTAAATATTGGATATTCAGCATCACAATTAATGGGTGTTTAGACTCTAGATTGTAGGTGAATAAACCACTTACAGCTTTGATTCGTTCAATTTCACAAAATGTTAGCTGATCAACCCAATCCAGCTTTGGGATGTCATCGCGCTGATATTTACGCATCACCTAATGATGATGTACACGAGGACAAGTTTAAAGCAATGGTTAACTCTTGAGTTGAAAGACAAGTATGCGCAAGGTCAAATCACTCAACATTTTACCTTTTCGATTCGATCCATTTCTGTTGATTTTCCCATTTTTGGTGGAGTTTTTGTTGGTGTGGACCCATCTGCTTCCATCCAAGGCGATAAATAGAGTTTGTGTTTTCCTTTTCGAAGTGTACTAAATTGATTGATCAAGCAAGTTAAACTTGAAGTGTTGGACCATCAACACCCACAGCATAGTTGAACATTTACTATTAGTGATACTCTGCACGTACTTGCTTTTTCCAAATAATGGAAAGGTAGTTCCGCCAATAGCGATCGGCTTTCGTGGAGCATATACATCCCAAAGGGTGAACGCCAGCTGAGTTGTTGCAGGCATATTACTGTACTTTAAAGGCAACTCGATCCATTCGTCCCACCTGGTAGATAGCATAATTGAATGTGTTATATGTTTAGCCAACGGTTGTAGGACTGCCAAGTGCACAACCGGGGGTATTCGGAATGCACTTGACGACTTACTGGACAGTTCTTTCCATAGGTTTAAAGCTTGTTCTGATTGGAAGTGCTAACGGTTTATTTTCAGCAAAAGGTTGAATACTGATGTAGATGTCAGTTCCAGATGCACTGTCTAGACTGGCATCACAATCTGGACCAACTCTCAAGTACGGATCCTTGAGCATTCTGGACAAGGCAACCTTGGGTCTGTAACCCTCAATACTTCCACTACATATGGGTTGAGTTTCAGTGGATATCAGCCATAAACAATGATCCAGCAAGACGAGTTAGTTGTGAATGAGCATGTTTTGCTGAACAGCAGTTCTGTTTCCAATATGGATTACATTTTAAATACAACGTTGATATCCAGCTCAGAGGAAAGACAGTATGAAAAGTCTGATATCTGAGTGCGTTCGGTACTGCTGGCATTGCTGCTGGAAGCAGTACTACTGCCATTAGGCACACCAAACCCTGTGTAGTTTCCAAAAGAGTTGCTAGCAGACATGATTGGATGTTTAATAAACTATCAAGGTTGAAATTTCTAGTTGATCAACAGATGTGTAAAGAACAGATCGAATCCAAGTCAACTCCTGCAATGAATAAATCGTCACGGAGTATTCTATAATAAACTATTATTGATGGTCCTAGTTTCAAGCACGAGATTCAATCATTATCGATTGTTATTGCTGGTTGGATTCAGTTTCTCCAACTCGATACTATCAGGATCCAAATCAGATCTCCGTCTTCTGCTGGATCGTCCGTCTGATCCAGCAGAAGGTCCAGCAGTACTTAATGGAATAGGTTCCAGTTCGCGCCATAAACATAGATACTCACCACCAAAAGAGACCATGGCAGTAGATCCTGCTAGTAAAACCCACCAAATCAAACTGTTTGGAGACCTTCCACTATAGATGGAGACAAGTAGCCAATGAAGGATATGCAGAGTGCATGCAAAGTCCAGACAGAGTCGTGCACGTTCGACGATGATGAGCATAAAAAAGCATCTTTAAAAAGAATGTGTAGAATAAGACATGCAGGATAAGCTAAAAGTGGGTTGAATGGGTCATACATCAACTACAGTGAGTACATACGAGATGGAAGCAGCAACCAGAAAGGCAAAGAACAGACTCCATCCAAGAGCAGTGGAAGGATCGATTTCACTAAAGGACAGCAGTTGATGAAGATTGGTGGGAGCGCCAGTGAGGAGAGCAAACAAGAACACCACAGTTGAGAGACAGAGATAATAGCTGCACTGCATAGCAATTATCTGGCCAACAAGCATGGCAGGATCAAAGGTTCCAGACCGAAAGGATGCGTTACTGGCCATTGAAAGGGTTGAAGTTGGTATGGCTTGGATAATGAAAAGACTGTCAAGTTGGTATTTCTTATCTGACCCACACTCCAAGCTACTCATCAATCTGGTATTGATTCACTTGTTTCTATTCAAATTGTTGGAATGCAGGCATGTCTCATCACTACTGTTTGTAAAACTATACTCATCCTATTGAATCAACTTTACTGGATAAATGAGTTTACTAACTAATCATGGTATAGGTCAAAGTCTTGTTCTTTGCGAGTGGTAGAGAGCTTGTTGGACTGGAAATGGATCATCTCATTCTACCTGGCTCAACTGTATCTATGCCACAGTTGATCGAGGCTCTCACTGCAAAACATCCTTCTATTTTACAGATTTTGGAATCAAGCATGATTGCTGTTAATATGTCTTATGTGGACAAACAGGGATTACTAGAAGATGGTGAATATGTGCAGATCAGAGATGGTGATGAGATTGCTGTAATTCCTCCCGTCAGTGGTGGATGACAAGACTGGTTCACAACATTCATAAGATACAATTAAACTTTTACTTTTTGGCATAGTCATGCATTGCACAATCACCACGTCTGAATCCAGTGATAGATTGACTGTTTTGGCATTCTCAATAAAGATGTGTACATTCATTGTTGTGTTTTGATTCTTTTATTTTACATGAATACACTCGTAACTATCAACCATATCATCTGCTACAATCAAGTCATTCAGATTTGTATCTGATGATTTGTTTATAAGTCTTCCATTTACACTAAATAGCAAGTCAACCATAAAACAATATCCAAATGTTGTATATATTTTGTGTTATTATTACTCATAATTAATCTCAATGCATCTTACAATCGTTTGCAAAATTGCTACGGAAATACTTGCAACCAGTCTTGCAGAAATTCCACGATATAAACCAGAAACCCGCCAAATTGGGTTCCATTCATCAGATTGCTTCTTGAATCTGGTCGTCGATTGTCGATTCCGTTTAAATCGAGAATGTTGTTTTGATAAAGTAGGATTTCTTTTTGATGATCGAGGTCCACCTTCTTCAATAATAATGCGATACACACAGTCCAAGATTCCTACATAAGGAACAGGCGAGGTTTGTACCACAGTTTTGTATTCGCATTCACGCATACCAAGTTTCTGAGGATTGGGCTGCAAATGTGGCATACGACGCACTACTTGACACATGAGTCTTTTACGTACCGTTTCAATAGGAAGCATAACAATCAGTTCCAGCAATCCAAATGCCATTTCACAAAACAAATAGGAAAAAGGACTTTCTTGCTGATCTAAACCAAGTCCCCTGTCAATGATCAACGGACCAAGAAACTTGAAAATTGGATTGAGAGTATGAAATGCAAGAGTAGGAAACAGCAGATTACAAGAAAAAAATATGCCAAAAGGTTTGTCGGGAAACTCTTCCCTCAGTACTGTGTAAAGTGTGCTTGATATATATCTATATTTACGATGATATCTACTTGACGTTTGAACAATTTGTCTAATGATAGCATGTGAATCAGTAAAATAGTACTAAACCATTTGGTTTACACTCACATTTAAAACGAAATGATTGAGCGTGTATGCTATTACCTGGTTTGAATCAATTCTAACGGACTAAATAGTACACCGCAAATAGCGTGGCTAGCTAGTAAAAGACCTGCTTGAGGGATTGGATTTTCAGAATAAGACAACTGGATATCATCCAAGGGAATATTGAGAAACGAAGCCAAAACATCATTTGTAGTAGGTTGTGTCCAAGCAAACAGCAGATCTCTTAAAAAATTTGCATTGTTTCCTAGAGATAAAGCAATGTGTTTAAATGTCAAAACCAATTTCCAAAACAGGCAAGTAAAAGATCTGCAACTACCTTTCCAAAGAGAAGTAAATCCTTCGTCATTGTGTAGTAGAATACGAAAAATGGTATCCAAAGTGCCAGTATCTAGAATAGGAAGCTGATACTGTGGTCGTGTAGGATCGTCATCTGAAAACGAAGTTTGAAGAAGATAACCGGAAGCATCTGCGGCAGATGATTGTAAAATGGAGTTTTTTTCAGTACGATGAAGAGTAGATTCGACAAGACTGTCATTCAATTGTGCAGCGTATTCCTCTGCGTCAAAATAGCTTTGATCATCATCAATATCAGGAACACTACTCTGATCCTCTTTACTGCTACCATCATCGCTAAGACAAGTATCCTATTCAACAGTTTAAAACAGTCAAGATTAAATCAATGTACCAAGACAAGCAACACTACAACAGCGTGAACATACATTAGTGGATTGACGATCGTATTTGTCAGATTGTGGATCGATACGCGGAGAAGTCTGACAATAACGATCCGATGATTGCATTTGCTCAATAAAAGTATCGGATGGAACATATTGAACTTGCTATATGAACAATACCAAGCAAGTGATTCAGTAAAACGCAATAGAAACCAAAACGAATGATCATTCAATACCTTGAGAACAAGAGCATTTTCAATAGGAGTTGATATGGAGATGGCCGAGAATTTTGAGATGCAATACAAAAGGAATTGAATGTAAGAGTGATGACGATAGTTTTCGGTTGAATGAACCGAGTTTAACGGAGTGGAAGAGCCGTAAAGCAATCCAGACAGTTTCTGTAGTTCGTCCCAGTCAGCAGGATGTTTGATGCCAGTCGAGTCCATGTGAGTGCGACCAACTTCAAAAATCAAAAATCAGAAACTTGAAATTCTTCATCGTCCAATCTCAAACTGAGATCGACATCTTGCTACAGTCCAATACATTATCATGTCTAAATCAAACCCTCTTGCAATTGGTGGTCAGAGAGTCTCTGGTGCTGAAGTGCGCCAACAGAATGGTATTCTTGCTTGATTAGATCTGTCCGACTGTCTTGAACTTGCATTGGCTGACGTATCGCTTGCCAATATTCTATATTTACTACCAATGCTTTATAGTCATTGCTGTCCAGTCTATTGCAAACATTGTCAAGAGTTCTCTCGGTCCTGTTGGTCTGGATAAAATGTTGGTCGATGACATTGGTGTAAGTGATGGTCGAGTGTGCTATAGCACGAGTGTGTTATAGCATGAACTAATGTCCTGTGTATGACCTTGATCCTCAATGACTGCTTTACTCATCATCGTCCTGTAGTTGTCAAAAAACTTTAAATCTGCCTTCCGCTTGCTTCTCTCGTCTTCTTGTTGCTATTCCGCTTCCGCTTCTTTTTCTAATTATTCCAGATTCCACTGCTAAACAGTTGTCTGTTCTATCAATCTTTTATCTTTCCATCTATTCAATCTCATTGCATTCATTGTAAACGCTTGTCCGGTTTGAATTCTAATGTTTGTATCTGCGTGCACACCATTAATTTGCTTGTTAGGATGTAACCATCTCTAATGACGGTGCTACAATCCTCAAATTACTCGAGGTCGAACATCCTGCTGCAAAGGTTCTTGTCGAACTTGCTCAACAGCAGGATAAGGAGGTTGGTGATGGCACTACTTCTGTTGTCATTGTTGCTGCCGAATTGCTACGGAGAGCAAACGATCTGGTCAAAAACAAGATCCATCCTACTACCATCATCACTGGTTACAGGCTCGCTAGTAAGGAAGCAGTCAAGTTTATTGCAGAGCAAATGGCCATCAAAGTTGAAAGTCTGGGTCGTGACTGCTTGATCAATGTTGCCAAGACTTCCATGTCCTCCAAGATCATTGGATCGTATGTTTTATTCCTGCTTGACTGATTAATTACTCTATGCTGCTCTGAATATCCCATAAATCTTGTTTAATACTGCCAATCTAACATGTATTGCTCACAAACTCTAGTGATAGCGAATTCTTTTCAAATATGGTTGTTGATGCCATGACTGCTGTCAAGTCTACCTCTGAAAAGGGTGAAGCAAGGTATCCCATCAAAGCTGTCAACATTCTTAAAGCACATGGAAAAAGTGTCAAAGAAAGTACTCTAGTCAAGGGTTATGCTCTCAACTGTACTGTTGCTTCCCAAGGTATATAGGATCTTGCTTACTAGAGCACTTTATCAATTATGCTACTCTACACACATACTGATTACTTTACCTACCTGATTGTAGCTATGAAGACTAGGATCCAAGGTGCCAAAATTGCTTGCCTTGACATCAACTTGCAAAAGGCACGCATGCATCTGGGTGTTCACATTGTAATTGACGATCCCGACAAGCTTGAAGATATTCGTAAACGTGAAATTAAAATTACTACTGAGCGTATTCAAAAGATTTTGGATGCCGGTGCTAATGTGATTCTGACCACTAAAGGTATTGACGATCTTTGTCTCAAACTTTTTGTTGAGGCTGGAGCCATGGCTGTTCGTCGCTGCAAGAAGGACGATCTTAAACGCATTGCCAAGGCAACTGGAGGTAATGATTTGATTTAGTACTGACTGGAATGATTTATTCTTGAATAAGATGGCTCATCAGCTTTGTATGTTTCATTCGTATGTGACCATGATTTTAATGCACATGTTAGCTACTTTTATCTCTACACTCGCAAATCTGGAGGGCGAGGAAACCTTTGAAGCATCTTATCTTGGTCATGCTGAGGAAGTTGTTCAAGAACGCATTTCTGATGATGAATGCATCTTGGTCAAAGGAACCAAGGTTCACTCTTCTGCATCCATCATTCTACGTGGTGCCAATGACTACATGCTGGATGAGATGGAGCGATCTGTACACGATTGTCTCTGTGCTGTAAAGCGCACTCTTGAAAGCAACACTGTTGTTCCTGGAGGTGGTTGTGTAGAAGCTGCTCTTTCAATCTATCTTGAAAACTTTGCCACTACTCTGGTATGTTTGCATCTTGATTCGTTGTCATTTCTATCCCTACTATGTATGCTTTTCCGTCGTTAACACTGCTTTCAAACTAGGCTTCGCGCGAGCAACTTGCTATTGCTGAATTTGCCAATTCTTTGCTTGTCATTCCCAAAACTCTAGCTGTCAATGCCGCCAAAGATTCTACTGATTTGATTGCTAAACTTCGCGCATACCATAATGCTGCTCAGAGTCCAGGAGCTGATGAGGCTAAAAAGGCATTAAAATGGTCGGGTCTGGATTTGATCAATGGTGTGGTTCGCGACAATCTCAAGGCTGGTGTGATTGAGCCTGCCATGTCCAAGGTCAAGTCTTTCAAAGCCGCCACTGAGGCTGCCATTGCGTTGCTGCGTATTGAGTAAGTTGTCATGTATTTGATGATCTGTTGTTATACAAGTACAGATTGACAGGCACTGAACTCGTCAATTTAAATACTGACGACTTTTTACTACTTGTTTTGTAGCGATATGATTAAAATTGACCCCGAACCTCAGCAAGAGGATCCCCACGGTCATTAAGCGATGAATAGGTGTAGACAAGTGAGCAAATGGGTGTTGCATAACCGATGCTATTTGAAATAAAGGCAATACTTCATTTATTATATAAGCAGATTTACATTTACTGTTTTTTATCCAAGTGGTATGATTACAATTGCATTCACGTACAATGTGAACAAGATTGGCATGAAATCAACCGTTGCAGCCTTTACTTTGAATTAGAGCGTATCTGATATTCTAGGATAACAGTTTGATTGAAAACAGCCAAACTCAATATCTGGATTGTACTGTTTGAATGTGTATCATATGATGGGCGAATATCTAAAAGAAACCAATTTTCAGTAGGAAAAATAGCGAATATCAGCCATTGTTGATTCCAAAGCAATCACTGCAAGATAAATACAAAAACGATCCATCTTACATGAATACGATTGCAAATGAATCGAGACTAGCAAACGAAAGCAATTCAAAACAATTGTTATGCTGATATCAAAGTTGAGCGGCTTTTGTTTGTTTTCCTATTGGATTGATATCAACATCAATCTTGCGTGAAAATCATGGACCAACTACCAAAACTACTGAACGAATACTTTGAAATACCCTCTACTTCTTCCCAAAGAAAACAGGAAATAGGTACTACTGTATCATGGTTGAATGGGTATCATATTGACAGTCAATGGTTTAACACGTATACGTATTATGCAGAATCTCATCTGGAGTCGCTTCGAAAACAGCGTAGCAATATTCCAGTCTGCAAGCAGATTCTTCAAAATCCACAGTCTTCTACTTCATATACTCATTGGTTTTGCTTGACAGTGTTTGAGGTATTCATGCAATACAAATTCATACTTGAATGGTTCAAATGGCTGTCAATGTTCGACGTGGCGTATATGTTGATTTGGCGATATGATGTTATGCTATCTTGTGCTGTACCATTCACATTTGCATTTCAATATACATCAGCATATACTCATTTAATATAAAATTCTATTTATAGGAGTTACTGCCTACATGGAATTCCAAAATGACTGTATCTGGACGGCAGCAAGTCAAAGAGTTTTTATGGACGCTATTAATTAATCCACAGTATCCAGAAATGTTTGCTAGTTTTGTTGCTACAAAATTGGCTACTTTGATTGTTCATATTGCACGACAAGAAATGCCTTCTGAATGGCCAACATTTTTTGAGGATGTTTTGGCGCTGCAGACCACAGACCCACAACTATGTCTTAACCTACTTAAACTAGCTGTTGAAGAATTCATGTTTATCCGGCAAGACAGCAATATGATTGATATGCAACAAACTCAATTAAAATCCATTATAGCGTCACGAGCACCGCGAATATGTCATGTCGTGATTCAAGTTCTCGATCATATCTATCAAACTCAAGTTCAACGTATTGGATCCAATTCACCGTCTGTTTCGTCAAGCACCACTTTGAATGTCGGCACTGCCTTTTATTCTCCCTACAAATCTGAATTGGCTTCGTTGTCACCTGGAAGCAAAACATCTGATCTATCTCCATTAAATAGGCATTTATTGAATTCCTACGAATCGCCCTTGAATAGATCTTTGTTGGATGATGCGCATACTGTACCATTGGTATACAATGCATCTTTAGATAGCCACTATATTACACTCTGTCAAACCTCTTTAGATATCATGCACAGTTTGCTGTCATGGATACCCCTGGAAGACCCTTTGCCTGTTCAATCCATTGTAAAAACTCTACTATGCTATTCTCAGTTTACAGATGATAGTATGAGCAATTTGGGATCTCAAAGTCTATCCTGCATAAACGAGGTTTTGCAACGCAAATACACGCCACAGGGGCACAATGAGTTTATTTCATTGCTCATCAATCATATTTCTGAAATTCTACGGTATTTAATGTCTAGTCAAGATTCCAGTGTCGATCATCCGCGTCTTCAAGATATTGATTCAGAGTAGGTTTCAAGACTCGGGCTACTACATGCTTGATTTGAAATCCAGTATCTTGTCAATTGTATTTTAAAATGTTGAAATGGTTTTTTTGGGTTTATCGCTATTGTGAATTACACAGCTATCTATGCAAGTTTACAGACCTTATTGGCCATTTTATATCTCAGCACTCGTATAAAGCAGAAACAGAGAATGGATCCCATTTTTCAGAATTCTTGCGACTATTTTACAACTACACATTTGCTCAAGTGAGTTGCTTTGACTATAACAATAGCCATGCAATCTTGTTGTTACTCATGCTGTTTAATCTTATTGCAATGGATGGGTTTCAAATTCAACGTGAAATGCTCAATTGCAACGTTTTAGCAATCGTCGGAAGACTTTTTAGCATGTCTTGATATTTGGAAGCAATTCATTGGCATCATGCTGGATAGATCGAAAAAAATGGATTCAACCGCGTCTACCGAGTATCTGATCAGGTAGTTTTCTGAATGCTTATATAACAGCAATGCCTCTTTCTACTATAATTGTTAATGCGCATCATTTAAATTGTTGAATGGGATATAGATACCATGGCGGTTTAGTTGGAATTGTCGATGCTTTGTTTAAACTCAAAAGCTCGTCCTCGACTATTTGGGTAATGTCTCGTGTCATTCTTATTTTACAAAGCAACTTTAATAATGTGATGAATGTTTTATAGAATTCTGAAGAACGAAAATTGATTGAGCAGCATTCTTTAGATGTTATTGGTAAGCTGGACTGATTAGATACGTCTTGAACCTGACTTTAGTAATGGTTGTATCTGAATCTTTTTATATCTGTGACAATCAGTAAACGTGGCAGATTTGTTTCCATCAGATATTTTGCAGCGATCATTTGACTTGTTTACCACTCATAGTACCACAATCTTTCAAAGACTAGATGGACAGAGCCCAACTGCTGACACAATGAGAGAATGTAAGCCACATGTGGATTTTTGTGGCATTTCTATTTCAGTGATTTGGGATTATACTCACAGTTTTTGAATATCTAATGATTTGATGGATTATAGGCACACTGTCTATTGAAATGGCGTTGCTTGTTTTTGGACGAATCTCCCACTTGTTTACAAATGACTTTGATAGGACGTTTGCAGCGTCTTTTGCTTTAGTTGATCAGTTTTGCACTTTTCAGGAATTTCTATTAAGACATAATGTCATGCTCAACGAGTCTCTGTAAGTCGTGATTGTATCTGCTTATTTTTATTTGGCACACTATGACTGTTTATGCTAATCAATCCTATTTATTTTTATCTGATGTATGAAATAAATAAAGACCTACAACCGTCATGAATACATTGATTCTATATGTTCACTGGTTCACAAATTTTCACCAAGCAGCACAAACCAACTCTGAGATGTCTTCCAAATTTGACAATCTAGTTTTCAAGATAACGCTCATTTGCACACAATCTCTAACTATAAATGCAAGTACATGGCGTTTTGAGTTGTATACATGGTCGAGGTTAGAAATCTCATTACTTTGTCAATATTTTAGAATCAATTGCTTCAATTTTCATCATCTCGACTGCTTCGTGCCATGTCAGAAACTGTGCGACCGGATTTGTTCAAAATTCCCCATGTGGTAAAATGTCTTTCTGAGCTTCATAATATTGCCTTTAACACTACCTCGTCTACACGAGATGGTTTGTATCAATTTGCTACAAATTTATTTGTGCTACCAGTTTTGAATGCAAAGATTTTTGAAGAGGTATATCTGCAGAGCCTTGAAAAATGACTAGAGTTGACAAAGGTTACTGGTTGCATCAAGGCGTTTCTAACCATTTTATTGTTACCCCAGGAATGGAAAGAGCGATCTAGAATGTATCAGCAGCTTATGCAACCTCTGGTGACTGCGTTTGTTGAACTTGTTCAAGGTCCCAATTTCTCCAACACGGCTCAGCAACCTCAAAGTATGATTTGACTGTTTTCAACTATTCATTACAGTGGTTTATAATGCTTATTCTCACATCATGCTTGACTGATTACTAGTTCAACAGCAAATTGTGTTGTCTATAGAAGCTTTTGTTGGATGCCTTCACGCGATTGAAGCTCAGGGCACGTTTCCCAAGGAAACTGTATTTGAAGCTTTGCAGGCCACCATAGCATCGTCCATGTCACTCCTGAATGTATATTCAAACGACAATGGTGAGTTTGTATTCAATTCATTTTTTCAAGAGTTTAAACGTATATATGGCTAAATGGATTTGGACTAAAACAATTTGATGTATAACAATTCATCCAGCCATGCTATGTGTTTTATTGGATTACATAACGCTACTTTTCAATGCACTTCGAGCCCAGAATGCAAGAGAGAACATGGACTTGTTTACGCAAACCATTCAACTGTTTATGCAAATGCTCAAAGGGGAATCGCTGACAAAGCATATACAACAAAATTTGGGATCTGCTGTGGTGGAAAAAGCCATCAACTTTTTGTCTACAACAATTGATCATCCTCACAAAGGCAGCTCTACCATTTTACCACAAATTATATCTTTCTGTGTCCAGGATCTGTATCCGCAATGCATTGATGGGAACGTGAGTGCATTATACAGACTTATTTTCAAGTCGTGTTTGACCTTGCTCATTTAAGCTAATTTACTCGTGTTTTGTTTTCCGGTTTTTTTCATGCTGAATCTAGAATACGTTTTTTGATTCCATTCGACCTCTGTTTTATGATATGCTTTATCGAATACTGTTGAATCACTGGAGATACTTTTTTAATGCTCGTGTAGGAATAGCTTTGGGTGGCGACCCAACGGATTGCAAGAATGAAACCGAGTTTATGGCAATTATTCAGGTATAATGATTTGATTTGCATTGTTTTTGTATTGATTGGGGATCAAAAAACCATTCCTCTACATAGTAGAATAGAGTTTTGTTGTGTGGATATAAATGGACGTATTGACTGTTGTGGATGCCGATATTTTAGATTTTTATGCTTTCTTTTCAAGGCACACATGTGGATATGATTAAACAAACCATGACCATCTTTGAGCAACTTAATGAAAAATGTCGACTTTTTTCAAGAGTATGTACTTTGTCTTGTATCACCAACCTTTTATGTGTTATTTACCTATTCTTCTGCCATGAACTTCTTGATCTTTTAGCCCGTGTTTGTACAAAACATAGCACCAAGCATCATTAAATGTGTATTGGACATCTTGTTACAAAAAACACTCGAGCTTTTACGTGACGACCTGATTCAATTTATGGGAAATATTGTAACGGCTGATCCCAGTGTGGTATATTCCAAAGTAAATATAATATTGACCTATTACTAGATTGACTCTACAACATAGATGGATGCGTATTGAACATAAACGAGCTGAATGGGATTGATTCTAATGTTATTCATGTGTAGGTTGTTACGCATTTTTTTATTGAAAAATGTAAATCGTTTACCAAAGAGCAGCAGAATATGCTTGGATCACGACTGGAAAATATCAAGGTACTGTAGTTTTAATATGAAGCGATTTGCTAGAGTTTGAATACGTAGCTGCAATCGACTGTGGAAACTAATCGTGTTGAATTCGCATGATAGGATTTGGAATCAAGTAAAGAAGGCTTTGGATTATTTATCAAGGAATATGCTTACTTTCAATCTCATATGAGAAATGAATATGCTCAATGATCCTAACATGATTGAGCACTTGGTGAGATTTATTCATGGCACTTGTTTATTCATTAATAAAATCAAAAGTGTCAACAGGTAAACTTACTTGTATAGAAATGGATATGACCCATTTAAAGGTGAATCACCTATTGATTTACACAGTTGGCTCAAAACAGTCGGTTTTAGCAAACTGTTCATTTTATCTCTATAAAATGATATCCATTACAACCGTATTCGCGTGAAATGAAACGCCAAGGATGCCAACATGTAATAAACAGCCAGTTTTATGGAATGGTGGTTATCAATCCACACCAAAAGTACTGGTTTTTTGTGTTCATCCAATACATGCACTCTTTGGTTTCCTGAATGTATCCGAATTGGGTTGATAGCAGTTGAATCCAATGTCTGGGTTGCAATGAACGAGTGTGGTGATCATATGTTACGAGTATATTAAAAATGAGGGTTAAAACTATAGTTTGATGTGTATTATGATGGTCGTTGTTTACAAAGAATCGAGAATGTCGATTGGAGAAGGCGCAGTTGATGCGAGATAAATACAAGTGCTTCATTCCAAGTGAATATAGCTATAATCAAAACAAGACAAAATTATGCATGTGCTATAAAGCTGTGGTCTCTATTTGCGCTGCAGTAGATTCAGCCGTAAAATGTGATTCAGAAGGCATGCACCAGCACCGATGCATTGTCCATGCTATGCACTGACACGATTTGCTATAGTATATTCATGGATTAAAAGGATGCAACCACTTTAGACACAATTCATGGTAGATATCAACAATAGATGAAACAGTATTGGTTACCTGCAGTAAGTAACTCGACGACACCGAGAGCATTTTGAGAATTCGTGTAAATGGGATTCTGTTTTGGAGCATTTCAGATTACTACAGCGACGAAAGCTATTGGCATCGCCACTCCGTTTGAAGCAACTGCGCATGCAAATAATGGCCCATTTTCGAAGATCGGGTGGAACACTCACATTAGTAAGAGGTTCGATGAGCGAGTAAATATTGACCGAGTAAGCAGTATGCAGAGCATGGCGAGCATTGTAGTATTTTGAAAGATAGGCGATTAGCTTTATAGCCAAAAGAAGATCGTCGGAACACAATGTTTCGACAGACGGTGCAGTGTAAGATTGAGTGTCTGTAGTAATAGCTGAAGGATGGATACGAGAACGACGACGACGTTCATCTCTGGCCAACAGGGGATCGACTGTTACATTGGAGTCAGCCAATGGGGACAAGGTAGGAAAAGGATCGTTATCAGTCAAACCTTGCATTGACGACTCTGCAACTGGTTCTGTCTGTTCTATGGGGGATAGTGCAAGAGCAGTCATGGTGATCAAGGGTAGTGCAGTGTGAGATGAGAGAGTTGTATCTACATCCATGGACATTGATGGTGTGTCTGCAGATGGATGGATCGAAGCATTTGCATTATCGTTGCTGTTGAAATTATAAGCATTGTCATTGTTTGGATGGAATGCAGCTTGCACATCATTCCATCCAGTTGGAAGTTGTTGCAGTGGAAAAGGTGATTGAATGGATTGATGGTCAGTGACAGTAGTGTCAGTCTCTGTATGAGCAGTGATCGCAATAGTTTGTTCATGCTGCATGGCAGCAGCAGCAGATTGCAGCAATGGCAATAATGCAGAAATCACACCAGCAGTGAGCAGTCTTAGACGCAGTGACTGAGTGCCTCTTACAGCCAAACTACTCAAGCATGCAAGAGCAGCAGAAAATGAGATTCGGATGAGAGGCAAGTCACTGCCATGTGTGTTCTTTCCTGTTCCATTTGCATGAGAATTGAGTCGTCCAAGTATTCTAACAACCAACTCTAAACCGCCGTCCTGTTCCAATAAATTTGCAGTTTTGGCTGTAGAAACTGATGCCAAGTATGATAGATGAAGAAGAGAGTTGTTTAGAGCACGAGAGTCTGTAGTAGTTAATGCTCTTTTATCAAACACTCCTGAAATGCCAGTTCCTGGAAGGACTAGAATGGGCTGACAAACTGACCAGTTGGCAATATTATCTTGTCTGACCATCTTGTTAGCCGTATTCACGTAAAAGATAAACAAGTATCAAATTATTAATCTCATGAAATGATAATTTGCATCGACTAAATTGTCTTTTAAACTCTTCAACTGACTATTCTTTTGATGATCAACATGGAAACAACTGTCACATAGAAATGTGTTGTTTTTCTAAACTAGAGCATATTCGACTTTTTAGAATACATTTCACGATCGACAAGTTTGAAGCTAGATATCGAGTCTTGTCAGTACATTTCGTTTGTTTCAGTTTAAACTTATAGTTTTTATTGTAGGATTGAATTGTGTGGATTGAATCCAGCGTAGATTTTTAGTAGGAAAGCAACAACTCTCCAACTACTGCAACATATATTTTATAATAGTTAAATACACAATTATTGGCGAAATTTTAGTTTATTTTGGCCAAACAACACAATCTGTTTTGGCCAAATGTTATGAGAACAGTTTTGGCCATTTGACTCGACTTTCCTCGAGTGTTTATCGCTATGGAGTCGCTGTTCTTCAATGTCGAGGTTGGGTTCCTGGAGGGCATTGTTCGTGGCTACAAGGCTGGCATTCTTACAAATACAAACTACCTCAATTTAATTCAATGCGAAACACTGGAAGGTTGGTTGTTACTCTCATTATCCCCTGGTCATCTGCTCTGGAGTGTATCGAGGCCGTTGATGCCTTGATAATGCATAGATATATGCATGCGGCTTAACTGCATTTATCCATGCTGCTTTCTGCTCTGTACAGAGCAGAGAAACGCATCCCTGTCTGCTTTACTCCAAACAGCCCTTAATCATCTGTCCTTTTACGAGCACATCACCAATCTCAATTCAACTGCTTCTACTTGCATCGCTGTCAACCACACCATACTGGACGACTAGACATCAAATAAGATGATCAAGAATGCATTGCTTGAAATCATAATGCTAATAACCACTCGGTTGAAATGCTCGTTAAACTGTTCACTTGAATTTACCAATATGATCTACTCAATCAACCCTAGATTTCAAGCTGCAACTCGCTGCCACGGATTATGGAAACTTTTTGCAGAATGAGCCTTCTCCAATTGCCACAACAACCATTGCGGAAAAGGCCAGAGAGAAACTCATCTCCGAGTTTAATTATCTTCGTACTAATTCCAATCGACCTTTGTCAACTTTCTTGGACTATTTAACGTATGTGCTGCTGTGTATCAACGTTTTGTCATTTCATTCGAGTCTATTGAGATCCTCCTAGCATATAATGATTATCAAATGATTATCAAATGCTTAACACACTTTGTATATTTCAGGTATGCGTATATGATTGACAATGTCATTTTGTTGATCACTGGAACACTCCATGAGCGTGACACACTCGAACTGCTTGAACGATGCCATCCTCTGGGTATGTTTGACTCTATAGGTGCTCTTTGTGTTGCTACTAGTGTTGCCGAGCTTTACAATACGGTTCTGGTTGACTCTCCCATTGGTAAGATACTCGATTCTTTGTATTACTTTGGTTGCAAATCAATTCATGTTTTGGTTTGATACATTTATTTAAACCAACTTTTTGAAAATTCTTGTTTTTAGCTCCCTACTTTGAAAAATGCTTGTCTGCCCATGATCTGGATGAAATGAATATCGAGATTATTCGCAACACTCTTTACAAGGCATATTTAGAAGACTTTCACTCATACTGCGAGAGCCTTGGTGACCCTACTGCTGAAGTCATGGGAGAGATCCTTCAGGTATAGGATTGTTGGTCAATCCAATCACTTGGAGTCCAACACTAATTATTTACATGCATCAAATTGATTATATACCTAGTTTGAGTCGGATCGTCGTATCATCAACATTACCATTAATTCATTCAACACTGAACTAACCAAGGATGATCGAGCCAAACTATTCCCCACTATTGGCAAGTTGTTTCCTGATGGTGTAGCACGGCTTGCACGAGCTGACGACGTTGATCAAGTGCGACTTACCATCGAAGGCTACCCTGTATGATTAATCTTGCTTTTTTTGATACTCAAACTTGTCCATTATTTCGAATGTTTAGTGCAGCTTTATCAAATGATATAACTCGTGATTTGAGTCAACTAATCCATGTTTAAAATGTAGGAGTATCGACCCTTTTTTGATATCCCTGTTGGCTCTGACCGCTCTCTAGAAGACAAGTTTTTTGAGCACGAAGTGTTTTTGAACAAGAGAGCATTTAACCAGCAGTTTCAATTTGGTGTGTTTTACAGTTATTTGAAACTCAAGGAACAAGAGATTCGCAACATTGTGTGGATTGCAGAGTGCATTGCCCAGCAACAAAAGGATCGAATCAACAGTTTTATTCCCATCTTTTGAATAAAGCAATTTCCTTTTTTATAGTCGAGTGTTTATTATGGCTGTCGTGCATCAAAAAGCATATCTAGTTTAGCTGTCCAATAGTTTTGCAACAAGATTCCGATTTTCAAAATCTCGTCCAAAACTTGCTTATTGTATTCATGCACATCTTGGTGGGCGTAACTGGCAGTGTTGCTACCATCAAACTCCCACTTTTAATAAAACAACTAAAAGAATCCTTTCCAGTAAGTGTGTTTTAGTATTTCTATTACTATACACTTGGTCTAACAGTCATGAATTCAAGACCAACTTGGAAATCAAAATCATTGCTACTCATGCATCTCAGCACTTTATCAACACACATGAGATTGGATCAATATCTGTATTGACTGATAAAGATGAGTGGGATGCATGGAAGAAAATACCTGATCCTGTGCTGCATATCGATGTAAGTGACATGCCATTCGACTGGATCTACTTATTGTCTAGTTGATTCATTATAATGACATTTAATTTATGAAAATGTTCATGATTGGAATTAACCAGTTACGGAATTGGGCCGATCTGTTCATCATTGCACCCTTGGATGCCAATACTATGGCAAAAGCAGTACATGGACTCTGCGATAATCTCTTGGCAAGTATTTAATATGCAGCCATCTGTTAACGTTGCATTGATCAATCTCTAATTCGGTTGTTCATTGACTATATTGCAGACATGCGTTTTGCGAGCATGGGATTCATCTAAACCGGTTGTTGTTTGTCCAGCAATGAACACTCATATGTGGTCACATCCTATCACTTCAAAGCAACTTACTGTCTTAAGCCAAGAACTTGGATATGTGATTGTTCATCCTATTTCAAAGCAACTTGCTTGTGGTGATGTTGGTATAGGCGCAATGGCAGATGTGTCTGATATTGTTGCTGTTGCTTTGAAAACCTTAAATGGCCAGTAGCTTGATCTGCTCAACAGTGCATAATGTACCAAGATCTTGATAGAATTTCTGCATCTATTTTTTACCAACTCACAGCAAATGTCCATCTACAATAAACAAATTGGCCTTTATTCCAAGACTTGGTTTGAATATAATTCATCAATCCAATATAGTCAAAATTTAGGAATCTTGCTGATTCTGATCAATGACAATGGCAATGTTATCGCGATGAATCACATAGTCAGAATCACTGTATCCAAGCAGGTCAGCAATCTTGGAGCTCTGAACACCAACGATACGCTGCATTTCGACTGCCGAGTAATTGGCAAGACCTCGAGCAACTTCGACTGTTTGTTCTACAACTTCGCCACGTGGGAGTGTTTTTTTAACAACAGTCATGATTTGAACACTCTGTTGAGCGTTGAATGTTCCCTCTACCTTGACAATGCCAGCAGCAAAAAGTGAACTCTTTTGCTTTGTGATGGCAAGAACTGCACCAGCATCAATGTAAACCGATCCAGAGACTGCAAGACCATGCAAGATCCACCATTTACGATCTACCATTGGATTGGGTTTGGCCAGAAAATGCGTACCAATTGTAGGGGAAAACACTGTGCCAGGTGGAGCTGCGCGTTGGGTTTGGATTTCTTGGATGATATCAAGAATGACTTGCGGCTTGGAACCTAGACTAATTACCGTGCTACAGCCAACTGCAGTAGCAAGCTCAGCAGCAATCAGTTTAGTTACCATTCCTCCAGTTCCAATAGACGATCCAAGAGATGTAACAGTCACTGCAAGAGTATATCAATGTCAAGTTAGTTCAACTGCTTTATGCTATAATGCAGCTCTTCTTCCAGTGTATCAACAATCTTGCCTTGTTCTCGAAGTTGTTTGATATTGTCTACAACTCGAACTGCCTTGACATCTGGATTGGTGCGTGGATTATCGGTATAAAGAGCATCCACATCAGTCAGCAAAAACAGTACATCTGCATTGATCATTCCTGCAGCAATGGCAGATAGAGTGTCATTGTCTCCAAATCGAATCTCTGCGTTGGAAACAGAGTCATTTTCGTTAATGATGGGCACAACATTCATCTGCAATAGCTCGCGAAGCGTGGATCTAGCATTCAAGTATTGCGATCTCTACATAACAGAATCAAAAGATACAACTAAGTCTTGTTTGTTCAAATGACTAACGATGTGTGCAATGATTGTATCTTTATCATGCATTATAACTAGCTTGATCAATAATGGTCAATCATTTACCTCTGCCAAGTTATCTCTGGTAAGTAAAATCTGTGCAATTGGAACTTCGAATTGTGAAAAAAGCGTATCATATAAAGCCATAAGTCGTCCTTGACCAACAGCTGCCACAGCCTATATAGAGCAGATGAATGGTTAGCACAGCATGAATTTATAGAATGACTGAACCAGTTTGACAGAATTGAACGAGTCAAGATAACCAGCACACATGCCTGCACTTGGGATAAATGTTTTGGTTTCTTTAACAAAGCCAGTCGACGCAAGCCAACACCCACAGCACCACTGGACACAATCATGACATTGTGGCCCAATGACCGTAATGCCACAACTGTTTCAACCAGCAAGGACAGGTTGGCTAGTTTAGGCTTGAACGTCTGCTCGTCACATATGGAAGAAGTGCCGAGTTTAATGACCAGGGTAAGACTACGTTTGTTGGAATTCAATCCCACATCCTTGCATTCAAGGATAGGAGTATCTTTGATTTGCATCAACTGTTCCTTTAGTTCATCCATTTCAACCAATATTAGATCCGTATTCACGTAAAATAAAACACTTGTATCGTGCAATGACTGGAATAAATACTCAAAACACAATATTGTAATACAAACTATTCTTTTTTCTTGACATAACCACACATTGTACAATCACCAAAACTCGTACAATTCCATCATGGTGTTCTAAAATCACACAAATACGCTTTCAAAAAAAAGTAATCTTGGGAATATACTGTTGCTTTCATATCAATCATCAAAAAACAATCTTATTACAAACATCCTTGACATTTCATTTTACATGAATACGACTGCAAATTAAGCAATTGTGTGGTGTTGGCTGCAATTTCAGCCTATTTTATATTTTATATTTTTGGTAAAAATATCCAAAATTATACAAAAACCAACTCAAGGTTTTACCAGCATCTTAACAACATCAAATGCCAATTCTTGTAACCAGTGGTGATCCAGAAATTCAAGCACCTGAAGCGTCATATTCAGGCAATACTTCAAGGAATATTGCTTTGCATATTCAAAAAAATGTGAAATTGGCTTTCGATCCTGTGCTCGCTGGTATGTCTATTCCACCAAAAGGTGACCTCTATATAACTCAAAGGTAGCTATCGAGTAATCTGCTTGAAAGAGTTTCCATTTATTTTATTAAATTCAACTATACTTGTTGCTGACGTTTATGATTCAACTGCTGGTTTTATGATTTGATGCACCTTTGAAAAGTCAACTACTATGGTTTGATCCAGCCACAAAAATCAATGTATCAATCGACTATCCTTCTATTATGATACATGCCATTTCTCGTCAGGGTGATCTCATTGCTGAAGGTCCTTATATTTACTGTCAAATATCTGGATCCGCTTGTACTGAAAATACAGGCACTGCCGCTTCTGTTAACGATCCCTCTACAGAAGCAAGTATTGCTGATGGTGATTCATCAATTGAAATGCGATTGGTTCCAGACGATCCAACATCATGTATGTACTCTACTCTTGGATGCCTATTTGATTCCCTGGATGACTCCATCTAACATATGTATACTCAGTGGATGCAATTTATCAAGCCATGTCAGACTGTGCTGCCTTGCATCCTGATCCTGACATGGACATGGATGAAGACGAATCAGACAATGAAGCCTGGACATTTGATCCAGCCACTGCAGAAGATCTCCAGTTTAGCGAAGTTGGAAGGGTTAGTAATGTAGCGTATACTTTAAAGTTGAGCGGTTTTCTAAAATTTGTAAATATAGGCTGCATTGGAACATCTTGAATCAGTGTTTGGAATCACAACACGACCTGATATTCCTGAAACAGATGTTCCTGAAACCGAGTCTGAGCAAATAATTCAAGATGCCAATGGAAATATAACTTCAAATGCAACAGGTTTGACTGACAGTAAAGAACATGTGTTGGCTGCTTCTAGAACTGCTGTGACAAATCAAAACACTAACCAGTTTGATGATGCCGAGGAAAATCGCTAGTCTACTTACTGATAGTGTCAAATAGATTCAAATTTGTCTACTACTTGATTGATTTTTTAATAAAAACAACGAGTTTTTCAGTTTATATCTCTGATGTTCTGTTATGCTTTGTCGCAGCCATGACGTGTCATCTCAGCATATCTGCTGCTGAACGCGTTTAACATGTTTACCAAAACTAGCATGAGTGATGTATCTAGCAAAGTATCTGGGATATCTCCATCTTCGTCAATACTCCAAAACAAGAATGGAAATAGCAAATTAACAAACTTTGGCAGTAAACTAAAACAGCAAGTTATTCAACCCAAGGCCATTGAGAGTAAGCTGTATTGTCATTGAGTTCAACATATAAACGGTGTTTTTAACTCTTTTGGAGTGCAGCAAGTGATAGCGAGTATGAAGACAAATCTGATGATGAAGACAGCACAGACGGCACTTGGCAGCCTACAAAGGGAAGCACCGATGATCTTCACAAAAGTTCGGGACTAAGTGCAGGCGATACCAGCAAATGGAACGCAGAGGAACAGGCTGCAGGTATAAATAAACTATTTTTTGAATCTAGTTTGTATTTCTACTAATAGTATGGTCAAAAAATCATGTTGGTACGCATTGCATGCATGGTTAGTCCTTAATTTTTATGGCCTTGACACTCTTTTCCCTCGAAAATGGGTAAACGACCCGAGTCTAGCACTTGTCACGACTCCCATGTCAAGCAATGCATCCAATCCTCTTGCTTTGGGGTCGGAATCTCCAACCAAACTGATTCAGACGCAGCGTGTCACACCCGATGGTCGCTTGGATACATCAGATCCACTAGGAATTAAAGAAACAATTTTGAGGTATTGATTGGATTTCACATTTAATGTCAACCTGACACCATACATTGCAAAACTAATGATTAATCGTGTAAAGACGAGGAAAGCGAAGAGAATCCACTGCATTCCAGCCAGGAGGTATCGTTTCTTGAACATGCTACTTGCATCAATACTTTTCATTGGCATGCAAACATCACCCCGTACTAAACCAAAAACAGTCCCATCTATTTTTATTTCTGAAAAATCCTTTGATCCAAATCTTTTTTTAAAGGAGGTGCACCGACTCACTCTTTACAAGGAATTTGAACAAGGAGCAGTGCATTTAAAAATGTCGATTGAGCAGCGAAATGAAATCATCAAAGGGCTTGTAAAAAAACACTTTGCAAAATTTGTGAGCGCTAAAGGAACAATCGATAGTAGGTACCAATTTAATTGTCTTTGTATTTACAAACCATACTCATGTGTTTTTAATTAGCTTTCTATCGTGAAATGTGTCAAAAGAATCTCGTCTCGTCGTCAAATTATGGAATAGCCCCTTTTGCAAAAGCCTTGGAAGGTATGTCAATCACTTTTAAAACAGACTACAGTTTACAATACTGACTTGGTATGGTTTAGAGTTGGAGTCAAATGCAAACAATCTGTATGGACCAGTTCTTGGTCGTCGTTCAAACGGTGACAAAATCCGTATCACTCTGGGAATTCTTGAAGGATGGAAATTCTTTTTTAATTTGCCTAGCTCATTAATCGATCAAATCAACAAGGTACACAATTACAAGGTCTATTGCATATAAGAAATAGGATCAGTGCTAACCTTGCTTATGTGGCCAGGACAAATATGATGGTGCAGTTCGCGATTATAAAAAGGGAAAATATTTGATGCATTCGTCGTTTTCAGATGTGGTGCAGCCTGGAAAAGACTTTCGTGGTACCAAAGATTCGTCTGCACTGCTTCCAAAAACCCACCAGGCTGTATTTGAAAAAGTATGGAACGAAGTGGAACGGATTGTTGGTCAATTTCGAACTGAGCTGTTTGCTAAACTTGGAGATTCTTCAAATTCAGTCGATGCCCAGGAGAAACTTATCAGGTACAGTACTCATGAATCAATACAGTATTTGTATTTGAATCTAACTCTACAACTATAAAATACAGTTATTTGGTAGATTTAGATTCAGAAAAAAGCCCCATCATGTGCTTTTTGGAACGTCAGTATCTGTGGCTTGTAGACAAGATTAAAGATTGCCACAAAACATATATATCCAAGCTATATGGTAATTTAAGTTGATACAATTTAGTCTGTTTGGCCATCTGAAAGTTTACATTTGATTTATACAACATAGGTGTTCGTCAAGCTTTTCCAAGTAGATGCAATGTTGGGCAAAATTATGACACCTTGACAAGCTTTTTGAATCAGGACACCCAAAATGAATCGGATGACAAGGTTGCTGAACACAAATCAACCAATGAAGGAAGCTCGATGGGCATCAACACAAACAATCAAAAGGCTCCTATTGCATTTAGACGCAGCACAGATTACCTGAGTTTGTATGATCTTAAACAAGGACTTAGTCAATCTATCTTTCACAACTTTGAGTTGTTGTTTTGTAAGTATCACGGAAATCACTTGATTGCTCACTACACCCACAGTTTAACGTGTCTTGCTCACGAATTTCTATATACCATCTGTTGGTCAAATTACTGCAGCCAATAATGATGACGCACAGGCTTGGAAACTTACCCTACGCTTCATTCAAGAAGTGTGCTCACTACTATGCAGCCGCTTGCCAGACTTTTGTAGAATTTGCAAGTTATATATTGATGGAAAGCTTAGCAAAGTATGTTCTCATTGTTCATAAAGTTTAAGATATAGTTGGCAGTCTAATGCTTATTATTGTTAGACTAAAGCAAATGACTCTAATCGCAAAGCTACTCAAGCGTCTCGAATTCAAATGGTGGATAAAATATTTAAAAGTATCACTGATTTGATAGCAGCCATATTGGAAGATACATTTGGATTGAAAATGTCGTTTTCAGAGCTGATACTCATGCTTGAAACTCAAGATATGAGTAAAGGCAATTTCCAAGATAACGATACACCTCAAGATACACCTCCAATTAATATACAGGGAATCAGCATAGATACACTAAATACGGATACAAAGAGAGGAAGCGAGTCAAACGCAAACAAATTTGATGCAGTGTTTGAAGAATGTCTGATACATTTAGAGCCTTTGGCCGTTTCTCATCATCCAAGTCGATTCGCTCATCTAATATCTCATCCACTGATCGCTACTCATTATTCAACAAAAATCGTATCGGTTCTTTCACAAATGTACTCTGAAATTCGTCATTTGTTGTTTATACGCGAGGATGCTGCCATTAGTGGTCTTTCGATTGCTCTGACTCAATCTCAAAACAGATTGGTGGAGTGTATTTGCGAAGGATTCCAAACAAGTATGAATCTATAAAAACTGTTTTGATATTTTTGTATCGTTGAGCTTGATAATGCTAAAATTGAACTGTGTACCAATTTGCAACACAGCAAGTGCGCAGTTTTACATGTACGAGGATTGGTCTTATGAAGCGAATTCAGCCATGTCGACACGGTCGACCGAATCAGTATTATCAGACTCGACTTCTATGGTCAAACTATTTTATCGGCTGTCGAAATTTTTAGTTCGCACTCTTGGCTATATTCACTCGGCGCTATTCTATCCATCAACCACGGAAACATTAGGTACCGTGACAAATACGTCTCAATTATCAAAAGAATCTCGAGGGTATACAGCGATAACAACATCAAGACAGTCCATGGTTGATAAAATCAAATTTGCTTGCTTTGAGTCACAGTATCTTTTTCTTGATGGACTCCAATGCCTTGCAACTCAACAAAGCATAGACAACTCATCTTTTGTAAGACTAGATGAACAATATTCGGTAATCCATCCACAATGGGTTTCTGGAAATTTTGGAACTCGCCTTCCATTTTCCAGTAAAAACGCCGACAGTCGATGGACAAACAAAAAGAATAGAAAGTTGATCATGCATAGTATTGTAAGTTTTTATCACTGATTGAACCAGTCAATAGCTGTATGGACGAATTCTGACTTTGCACCATTTGTAGGAGACACGTAGCTTTGTGATTCTGGGAAATCTTGCATTTATAAAAACAGTATTTATTCCCAAAATGTCAAACATGCTTGAACAAAAGCTTCGAACTCTTGTTCGAACAGAAGTAAAAGTACGCTTTGTTTTAGATCAAGCTATTGACTTGAAACAAAAATGTATTGATGACTAATCAAATGTGCGATCATCGACACTAGAGTTTATGCGACACAGTGGACTATCTTGATAGTCTTTTGGTAAAAAACTATGTTCGTCGCCAAATGATAACTATCAAGCCCCTTTTGGAATCGGGTATACTGTCATCAGGACTAGATTGGCAGACATTGGCAAAAACACAAGGTGAGAACATGCCAACTGGACTGATCAAGTATATGTGTGTGATCCAATAGATTTCTCATCTGCTTATATGTTCCTGGCAGATGTGCGTTCATACTGTCACCAAGTTCTTTTACATTTGGTTCTGGTTCATGCAGCAATTAGTGAGGTATCCAAATCACATGTGCAGCGCATAATGAGTGAAATGCTGCTCTCGCTTTCAAACTGTATTCTGATGGCATATCGATCCGTTGACTCTTTTAGCACAAGTGGAATGCTACAGGTAAAACACCGAGTTATTTTAAAAGGCGATATCTACAAGACTGATAATATTTTGCAACTATTGGTATACCAAAATTTAGGCTACGCTTGAAACCGAGTTTTTTCATCACACACTCAAGGCATATGATACACCAGAAACCATTTCGGTTATGGGGATGATATATGACACTGTAGAACGTAGTACCGTGCGTGCAGATCAGTCACAAACACTCTTAAATGATGCTTTGCTTCGTGTAAAAGGATACCTTCAACAATCGAAAAAGTCTACAGAAGTACAGTTTGCTTGCTTTCGGGATGGCACGAATGCAGAAAGAGACGATTGAACGTGTCTTGATAATGACATGCATTTTTCTTGAAAGAAAATATAAAATCTATTTGAGGAACAAATAAAGTATGGAAACCAGCGAGTTGAAACGTTTTGGACGTCATTGGATTCAATAAATTATCACTTCAACTCATCGCTGCCAATAAACAGAAAAATATCAATTGCTTTAGTTTAAATCTTGATAGGTTCCATAAAAGTATTACACAGAACGTTTTAGTAGAATCAGAATAATAGGCAGATCCAAAGGGGTGGAGATTTTGGCTAGTGGAAACTCGGTCAAACACGTGGCTGTTTAAACTATTTTGGTCAAATTAGTCGAGTTACCCATACTCAAAATAGCAAGAGGATAGACAACTATGAGTACAAATTGGTTTCTAAATGATGAGCTTTCAACAGATTCATGCAAGTACTTTGAGGAACAGCGAATGCGACAAATACTGGAGGTGAGCAATCGAGTAGCGTTTGAATTTAGGTTTCAAAAATACAACTCGATCAACACGCTAAAAGAATATGGCTAATGAACCATTCGGTTGGTAGAGTATTGTAGCAGGAATCACATATAATAAACCTTCAGATCCCTTAGAGTACATGGAATGCTGTATTCAAAAAATACGAGCCAACGAGTTGCTTTCTGCGCAACCAACACTGCGATGGGATACATTTTTACCACCCATTGTACTTTTATCACGCAACTCCAGACAGGACAGTATTGTTGTCCGTAAGAGTAAGATTGGAAACACAGTACTACCACGCATATCCACCACTCATGCGCATCAGAGTAATGAGCATCAAGCACCCAGTTTGATTACGGAGATTGGTGTACAGAAGCGCATATCCATAGTGCTTCCGCCTATTCAATCTGCAACCGATCGTGCTTTCAAGGATACTTCCATCACAACCACACCCCAGATAACAAGTCGAGGACAAGCATGGAATAATATCGTATTTGTTTTAGGTGAGATATTTTTAAAGCCAAATGCAGCGGCATCAACCCGATTGTAGTTAAATCTAACACTACATCTTCACCAATTACTGTTTAAAACTACAGGAGGGCCAGGATCGGGTAGGAAATGGAATCTATGTATTTTAGCTGAAGGCGACCGAGTTGACTAATCGCTTCTTATGTATAGGGAAAGGAACTCAATGTGTTCGCATAGCCAAAGAATTCAATTACACGCATCTATCAGCTGGGGATCTTCTCAGAAATGAAGTGGCTACAGGCTCAAGCTTAGGAAAGCAACTCGACTCGATGATGAAGGAGGGAAAAATAGTGCCCACGGTGAGTGTGAAACTTTGATTAAGCGGACAGTGGAGTGGATCGGTCCTCTGCTATTGTAAAGCAGCAATGGTGGTTACAAGTGTATGTATTCAAAGTCTAAGCCATATTTTAATGTGTAGGATATCACACTGCGGTTGCTCACTGAAGCCATGGAGACGGCGCCTGCAGCAAAAGGATTCTTGATTGATGGATTTCCCCGTCAATTGGACCAAGCAGAAGCGTTTGAAAGCAAGGTGAGTTGAAGGCTAATGAGAGTGGCCGAAAAGCTAAATCCTTATTGCCGATAAAGAGGCGTATTCACGACCAAGTGATGAACACAAAAGGTTTCTAACTACCTCAAGTTCACCAACAGATTGCTCGGTGCAGGTTTGTTCTCTACTTTGAGTGTTCTGAATCCGTTCTTGAACAACGACTACTTGAAAGAGGGAAAAGCAGCGGCAGAGCAGACGATAACATGGAAACCATCAAGAAACGATTCCATACATTTGTGGAAACCAGCTATCCTGTCATTGAATTTTTCAAAAATGCAGGAAGATGCTTCAAGGTTGGTTGACATTCAGAAATGAGCAAGATGTCATCAAATAACCGGCCCAATCTCAATACTCACTAGTTTATTTTAACAGATTTCATCCGAACAATCTCCTGACGAAGTATATGACGAGGTTCAACAGTGTTTTGTTGATCCCCCGCTCTACCATCCAAATATTGTTTTCATATTGGGTAACTGCAATTGATTGTTGAATATGCTCTTATTTACACCAACCAAACTAAGACATGCTTGCCACGACTGATAAATTTGGTATTGGTAATGTTGATTATAGGTGGTCCTGGATCAGGTAGGTTGTCGACTGATTGCAGATGTATCATTCGACACGAGTTGTCTATTGATTTACACGCACAACTTTGTTTTATATAGGAAAGGGAACTCAATGTGAACGGCTTGTCAAAGAGTTTCAGCTTACTCATTTATCTGCTGGCGATTTGCTACGAGGTGAAGTGGAGCGTGGTACTGAGGTCGGAATCCTAGCAAGTGAGCTGATGAAAGAAGGAAAAATTGTTCCAATGGTAATGGTGTTGTACCAATTTTTAATCATTCTCGTCATTGCTCTACTTACAGTATGGTTTTATTGACTGTAGGATTTGATTCTGTCGCTTCTACGAAAGGAGATTGAAAAAAATATTGCATCAATTGGATTTCTAATTGGTATGGATTGATTAGATTGTATAGAGTGTCCATCTTTTTAGCATCAATCGTGTAGTTTTAAAATGGCCATGGCTAATGGTACTTTGTAATTTACATAGATGGATTTCCTCGTGCAATGGATCAGGCATTGGAGTTTGAAAAAACGGTAGCATTTCAATGTTTTAAAACGTTGTATTATTACGTTTGCTAGATATGATTTTTACTTATTTGAGGTATATCGCTGCTAGATTGGACCATGCCGTGCTGTATTGGCATTCACGTGCAGTCTCCCAGTTTTAGAACAAAGACTGCTGGAGCGTGGAAAGACAAGCGGGCGTGCAGACGATAATCTGGACACGATCAAAAAAAGATTTCATACTTTTAATGAGCAGAGTTTGCCCGTTATCGAATACTATAAAAGCAAGGGGAAATGTGTCGAGGTATGGTTATGGATAGCCTATTAGTTCAATCATTTATTTTGAATTTAACAGTCGACTGTATAATCAATTAGATTTCTTCAGAAAATGCCATTGATAGGGTTTATGACGATGCCAGATTGGTGTTTATTCCTCCCGAACCCCTTCACCACCCAAATCTTGTCTTTATTTTAGGTTAGTGATCATTACTCGTTTAATCCAATTGTTTATACTTGAGCAAATGCTTCTGACTGTTTGTGCATGCTTGCTGACTGATTTTGTGTTGCAGGTGGTCCTGGATCTGGTGAGAAGTCAATATTTCAAGTTTAACTTGTGAAATAATACAATTCTGATACTTGTGTTTTTAGGAAAGGGCACCCTGTGCGAAAAAATTGTAAAGGAGTTTGACTTTATCCATATTTCTACGGGTGATCTCCTTCGACGAGAAATTGAAAACAAAACTGCCATAGGCCAATTGGTTGAGCAATGCATTCTAGTTGGAGCAATGGCACCTAGTGTAAGCTTAAAGTTGGTTTAAATCAATTATAGATGTGATCAACACAGTAGTTTGACCAACTATACTGTAGCATATTATTCTGGAATTGTTGATACGTGAAATCATGGGAAATTTTGCAGCACCTGGATTTTTGATTGGTATGCACGTTTTTTACATTAATGATATGCTTTTTTAGACTGATTGTTTGTGATGAGAAACTTATTTGTTATTGTATATAGATGGATTTCCTCGAGCAATGGATCAGGCTTTGAATTTCGAGCGTGTGGTAAATCATCACTACTTTACTATAGCGTCACATGTAATCTTTGGATCAAATTCTGTTGAGCTGATCTAAATTGATTGATAAATATGTATAGGTTGGAAGCCCCAAGTTTGTACTTTTCCTTGAATGTCCGCTCAATATTTTGGAAAAAAGATTGGTTGAACGTGGGCGTACTAGTGGTCGTGCAGATGACAACATTGATACGATCCGAAAGCGATTCATTACGTATCACGATGAAAGTTTGCCCGTCATTAGATACTACACTTCAAAGAGCATTGCTTTGAAAGTAATATTCCTTGCTTTAGAATTTGATCTTGGATTACCTAAACATTAACTGCTAATATGATGTTTGAATTTTGTAGATATCATCTATTCGAGCACCAGACGAGGTATTTGATCAAGTAAAAGTGAATTTTGCTTACATGAAAACCAAACAGCCATTTGAAGGACAGTTGATTATTTTTGTTCTGGGTGGTCCTGGAAGTGGAAAGGGTAATAACTACTGAAAGTAATGTACCTTGTGATTTTGAAACTGTATCAATTGATGCGATAAATTCATTGAATGACTCTAGGCACACAATGCGACAGATTGGTTGCAAAGTATGGTCTGACCCATTTATCAACTGGAGACCTGCTACGCGATGAAGTTAAAAAAGGTTCTCCGCTTGGTGCTCAGCTTGAATCCGACATGACTCAGGGAAAAATGGTTTCCATGGTATGTCAACACTTGATCAAGTGCCATTAAACCAGTAATAAGTAGGCTAAGATATGTATCGAATGTAGGAAGTCATCATGAAGCTTTTGTTGGCAGAAATGAATCAAAAAAAAGATGGTCCTGGATACCTCATTGATGGATTTCCACGTACAATTGAGCAAGCACATTTGGTAAGGGTGATCATTGATTTTGTAATATCAATAGCAGTTTACTAAATCTGAGTCTATTTTTATCATTCCTTCACTGGTGTTATAAACATGTGCTGACTCTAGTTTGAGTCGGTGATTGGAAGATGCACGTTCGTATTGTACTTTGAAGCATCAAATGAAATTCTTACGACTCGTTTACTCAAGCGCGGTGAGACGAGTGGGCGTGCTGATGACAATCTAGAAAGTATTGGCAAGAGACTTGTGACATTTGAGAACGCTAGTTTGCCCGTGATACGGTATTATGAGCGAACAAACCGAGTCAAAAAGATCAACTCGGAAGCACATGTAGACGAAGTCACTGCTAAAACTGTGCTACTTTTTGAAGAAAACCATACCTTTTCTACCACAAAAGATCTGCAATAAACATCTCTTCATTACAATTCTTGACAGTCGTATTGAGTGCTAACATGCTTTTACCACTAGTTGTGTTGGCTAGTTCAGCTAAATGATCCAGTGGAAATATTTAAAATAAAAAGTAGTCTTAAAGTATTGTTTAATAGTTTATCTACTTGGCAAAATCTATAGGTACAAATGCACTGCTACCTGACAAGCATTACTAAAACATGTGTTCATACACGTATTAGATGACCTTGCAGTACTTTTACTGCTTTAATTGCCATTTATATTGATTCATTTTCATTTTTTGTCTGGTTTATATCTACTGATGGGCTACTTTTATCAATTATAACCTGTCGATTATTTTTTACAAATAAAAATATTCAACATAGCCCATAGCACATGCATAATCATGAATCCATTGTTGAGTTGTTTATTGATGGTTGTACGACTGCATTGGTGTTCAACGACCAGTATAGACTGGTGTTCGTTTCTCTCTGAATGCTGCAAGACCTATGTAATCAACACGATTCACCGCATCCAAATCAGTCATCATATGTAACATCCAATCACATCAAATACATCCATCCAATCACATCAAATTGTCAATCGACATTACCTTCCAATCGGTCCTGCGTCGGAATCACTTGGGCGTAGCAAGTTTGCTCAAATGCCAGACCTGATGCAAGATCCAGTTGTGATCCATGATGAACTGCCAACTTGGCCATACGCATTGCAACTGGTCCATTAGGAATCATTGTACGCGCAACCTCGAGTGCTTTGGAGTATGCTGATTCATTCACTGTATAGTTGACAATACCTGGACCATCCATGCATCTATTCATTAGTATCTATCAATATGCATCAATATCTATCAATATGCACCATTGTGCATTTGTTGAACCCATTATACCATGCCAAAATGTTTTCAATCACAAACACTACAATAACAATCCAACCATTTGTAATCCATCTACATCACTTACCATAATCAAACGCTTCACTCGATGTCAAGACTCGACTCGTAAAAATAAGCTCTTTGGCACGAGAAACTCCAATCAAACGACAAAGTCGCTGAGTACCACCAGCACTATGACATGCAGTCAATATTCCAACATTCAGCTCCAATTACAACTCAAACATTGATACTGCTTTGATAATCATAACTTGGACAGTTTGATTGGACAAGTGTACCAATCTATCGTTGAAAATAACGTTACCAATATGCTACTTACCCAGGAATAATTGCCAGTTTTGTTTCTGGAAGCCCAACCTTGGCTTTTTGTCCACCGACACGCAGATCGGTGCATAGAGCCAGTTCAAGACCACCTCCTAATGCAAATCCATCAACGACTGCAATCGTTGGCATTGGTAACGACTAATGTATTGATGCATGACCAACACCACACAATACACCTGTTAGATTGGCCATTACATTCTTCATATTTGTAATAAACTCAACATCACCAACCTCTAGTTCAGAAAAGGCTGCACGAAGTGAGTTTACAAATGCTGCCACTTCAGACGGTTGCATCTGAGCTCGCTCCTACAATAGATTGCACATTGTCATGCAGTGAATACGCTGCCAATCAAATGGTTTGGTTGTAACATGACATCTGATGATGCAGTGATACGAGTTGGATGGATTGACAGTTCATCTTATTGATTATGCGTTGCATAACACTTTGACTCTACCTTTAGATCGGCTCCTGCACAAAACACTCCATCCACTGCACTCTTGACAATCACCACACGAGCCTGACTAGATTGATAATCCAGCACATTGCAAATCATCAATTAGTCGAATAGTGTCAGAATCAATACAGCTGTTTAGTCCATGTTCAGTCACATACTCGTTAAAACGTAGATCATTGATGGATTGACGAAACTGTGACAAGAGAGTGCGACCTAAAGCATTCTTGGCTGCAGGACGATCCAATGTCAGGACAAAGATGCCTAGTAAACATGTATGCGTAGATGCATACGTAGATGCATGCGTAGTTGCAACCATTGCATTATAACAGATTAGAGTCATGGCATGACACTATACATCAACATATTGACTTTTTGGTTGCATTTACCTTTGTCGTTGCCGTGCAAAGCTTCTACATTGCATTCTCGGGCAGTTGACAACAAGCGAGAAAAGCCAAGCGATTGTCCTGTTGGTAGAAATGAGTGTTTGCATGATCGCAGTCTGATGGCAGTCAAAAGTTTCATGCTGTTTGCAGTGTATTCATGTACGTTGCGAATCATATTATCAGATTGGAATGAATATCAACTGTCAAAATCACTTGAATTCAACTGTTTTTTGGGTGTAAAAATCACTCGTTCATCACATTGTATTCACGCAAAATAAAACACTAAAACTGGAAATTACTAATACAAATGGCAGATGAAACTACCGATTATAGTATATGCACTGTGCAGTCTGATCAATGATTAATTGGAATGACTGGATCACATCTGTTGGATGGAACAATCGTACAAATAAACAGAAATAAAATAGATGATTCATGTATGAGCAAAAAGATATAGTTTAATCAGTAGAACGATGTGCAGCAGTTTGTTCTCGAATGCGTTTATCATATGCAGCACGATCACGTTTAAACAACACATATGCATCGCTTTGAGCTGGCGAGTTTGGGTTAGGGTCGTTGAGCAAATCTTGGATGCCTAGCAGTATTTGCTTAAGAGTAATTGCTGGTTTCCAATCTTGATCTTCATTGACAATACTAAGACAGACAGTTCCTGATGGATATACATTTGGATGGAACAGTGGTGGAACAAACTGACACTTTGGTGGTTTTTGAGGGTAATCGTCTGGAAAGATGATTCTCAGTTTGAAAACACCGCCTTCCCATAGTGTTCCGACCTTTCCTGAGATTCGCGTAGTAATGATATAAGTGTTGGTAGCAGAACATTAAAAAGGATACCATGATTTGTTTTTAAAGTTTGATTAGAATAAAAGTTGATATTCAAGTTGGTTGACCGAGCAACAGGGTTACGAACCTGGAATTCCGACTTCCCAGAGCATGAGATTCAGAGAGCTATCTGTAGGATTTTTTGTTGGTCTTGCCCAAAATCCAAAGGCTTGCATAGTATCCAGATACAAGGTCCAACATGCAATGACATTGGTATTTGAAAGTGTATAAAGCGGTTAGCATCAGCGACCAAGAATTTGACCGTCCAAGGTTTATAACAGTAGCAACTACTTTTACTACAATTAAAGAGTAGAGCATGGCCCATCTATCCAGCAGCAATACCATCTAATCCATTGGTGTGGCATGCATGCAATTTGTAATAAGCAGCTTGATAATTCCAATGGAAACAAAAGACTACAGGACGTATACTCTAGAGCAATAAGCGATACTCACGATGGTCCTTTCTCCATAGTTTACGTTCTTCTGCCAACCTGGCCTTGCAAATAGCAGACATGATGAGAAAACTGCAGACAAAAGTTTCAAAAATCAACTTGCTGATTTTTAATGTCTTGTTCATTCAGTGATTCGGTATTATAAACAGTCGATTGCAGCAAATAACCGCATGTGCGGAATCAACTTGCAAATCTAGTATTACTGTGCTCGGTCGAGTATACTACTTATAAATATTAAATGTAGTGTTCAACTAGAGCCATCAGCGTATCCCCAGCGAGTTGGATAACGATCGGATGTGTCGATTACTTGGAAAAAGGTAGATTCATGTAGTCTACAAAAGCATTCGTCTGTTGATAGTGTGGTTCAGTTTACCGCTTCCTCATCAGCTGATGAGTGTCAATCCAAGGGTAATTGAAATCATGCACGGACAAGTGGATGTAAAAAGCGAATTGTTTTATTTTTCGAATCTTTTCCAATAATTAGCTTCCTACTCGAAATGTGTCGTCGTGTTGATTGCTCCAAATGCGGTAAACCTACCTGGGCTGGTTGGTGAGTTGGTATTGACTGTCTTTTCATCTTGTTGGAGTTCAACCGACTTTCTGTTCATAGACTCTTAATGCTCATTGACTCCTGCTTTCAATTTCAATTCTACTTGTACACCATCATCTTGATGAGTAGCGGTATGCACATTGAAACTGCTCTTGCTGGTGTTCCCAAGGAACAACGTTGTGTTTGTCCTCGCAATGAATCAAGGTAATTAGCCATCAAACCTGTGCTTTTGTCAAGGTTGATGTTGGTATAGTTTTATATGCAAATGAGTTACTGCATTGTAACTCATTCTTGGTAGTCGAGATGCATACTGTGACTGGCTTTACTAACAGCTGTTAGTTGCCAGTTAACGTAAATTGAACTTGACAGCAATACTGCACTGACCTGCTACTCTTCTGAATCCATGGCATTGGGCTATACTGGTAAACTTACTAAAGACCAATAAAATCAAGATAAAGAGTTTATTGCATATAGTTTCAAACTGCTAGTGGGAGAATCCTAAAAATCATTGCAACTCGTGCTATTATGGACTAGTGAAAGCAGTATTGCATGGAGAAGTCAAATACATGGGATTGGTTTGTTGTAGCACGTCTAACGAATGGTAGTCTTGATTCAAGCGCAACGTGTTTCGGTCAAACAGACTCTTCTAAATGTTCTCTGCTCCTGCGACAAAAAACCGTATGGTATCCGACACATTTGATCTGCAGATAGGACAACCAACATTGAATTCTGTATGGCTAAAGCAAACTTTGCAAATGGTGATATGGCCACATGGAATAAGCACAATATCAATATCTCTTAATAAACACACTGAACAAACGATCTGCTCTAATTTGAGTGGTTGTGAGACAGATGGGCTGGTAGGCGGAGTGCGCTTTACATTGCAAGTATGAGATTTCGTTCTAGGGCTCATCAATAGCGATATAGTATGTAGGGTCGAGGATGAATGAGAAAAGTGCTGAAGAGACTGTCGAGTTTGAATCAACGAGTGAGATTCGTTTGGTAAGAGTTGAGTAATCTGTTCAGTCACATTAGCCATTTCTGTATTGTGTAGAATAGCGTGAGACATATTTGAATGCAAGTTCACACTCGGGTCGGTCATCTGTCGATGAACTCGATCGTGGTTGGCAGTGAGGGTCGAAGCATGAGTTGAATCATGCATGGCACGAGCAGACTCACGAGACATTTGCAGTACAAGCGATATGGCATCAAGTAAAGTCATGGTTTTAGATTTATTACAGTAAGTTGAAGACATCAAACTTTCCATTTTTAACAATCTAATTTATTGTTCACAAAATATTTCATTTGTTTCATCAATCAGAATTAAATTGCTATTTAAGCTTTAAATCCTTGTCTTGGTTTGAAAAAAAGAAAAATAGGCTTGATATTCATGTGTTGAAAGATGAGTAGACTTGTATGATTCAGCCAGTTTTACAAAAATATGCTTTCCAAATACTAGATTATATGCAATCAATAATCTGATGAAAGTGACATGGCTTGTGGTGAATGTGGGGTTACACTGAATGTAAAAGGTTATCTAGATTCTCAGTCGCTGTTTTGTTGAAACACGCTCATGACTGAGTATGTTTCAATAATGCAAGCTGACGAGCAATTCGTTTAGATACAATAGATGGCTGACAACTCGATGGATTTTCTTGTATGGTTTTTTGTGGCTGAGGCTGTTTATCAGGAGATGGCTCGGATGTCAGACTATAGTCTGCTGTATGCGCTGGTTTTTTTGAAAATAGGTTTTTACTTGGTGTAGTAGATGAAGCCAGTTTAGTATCAGAGCTATCCGTGTATAGTGTTGTGCCTGATCGTGTCTCTAATGACGCCTCAGTATCAATCACCAATTGGTCTGAAATACCAAGTCTAAACTCATTAAATAACTTCAATCAGCACTTGTTCATCAGCATTTCAATAAATATCATTTTGAACGTACATGTCTTTTAATACACTCGCTTTGATGCATTCACCACGAAAACACGAGTTGATCAAACTATGTTCAAAACCGTGCGGTTCGTAGACTATTTCTTTGGATTTAGACAGCTTCAAAAATCTTCTTGCTCTTTCAAAAGTATTCACTAGACAGCTATGGCCCAGTTCAGCAAGAATAACACCTATACTGCCAAATAAAATGCCCATGTGTTCAGTATGTGCTTGTAATCTACCATGAAGTTCTGTAAGAATAACATTCGACTGGAGCTCAGTTAGCGCAATCGTAGAAAAATAATTTGCTTCGGCACTTGGCTATAATGACAATACGTATTACATAGGTATTAGCTTTAAAACAAGTACTAGGTTATTTGATGGATATCAGTCCATAGTCTCAAATTATCAAACACATGCCTTGCCAAACAGCACAAGCATACGCATCCAAAATTGCGTTGCGATTCCCAGTGGTCGACATATAAACATAAAGCCTGTCTTGATCTTAGATATAGGATTTGAGGCAGTATTATTGCGTTTAGAAAGTTGCTCGTGGATACGTCGCTCAAGACACATAATTATCATAAAAACTTCCATGTCAGCAATAGTTGCTATCGTTCTACTGTTTTGTCTAGTAACTTTTTCTGGAGATGAAAAAACAGACTCTTCAAGCATTCTTGGAAAAAGCAGGCGTAAAAACTTTCGAAGGTTATTGTTGTAAAGGTTCCAAGAAGCAACCGTTATAAACAGTTCCAAATCCCATGGATTCTCCAAGATACCTTCAGTAGTCATTTCATTGAATGAGCTGCTCAGCCACGTATGATTTTTGAGTACAGATGAACAAACATCACCAATATCAAGCGGATTAGGTGAAATTTTAGAAATAATGGTTTTGGAAAAAGGTTCATCATCGGTTTCTAAAACCCTAAATGCAGCAACTAGATGAACTGCTTGAATTATACGAGCAACATTTCGATATTTTGGCAAGGTTGATGGTGCATCTAAAAGTAAATGTATTAGTAAGTTAAAAAAATCCAAGCAGCAAACAAGCACATGCTACCTGACAAACTAAGTAGTAGCATTCTCATAATATCAAAGTGTAGATTCGTATCTGCTGGTGTATCTCTCAAATCCTGATAAAATAGAGCATCGTTGTTTGATGAAGGCAGTCTCCAAAGTAAAGACAATCCTTTTAAAAAGTAAAGTCGAGCAAGGTGTTCCTGAAAATATAAAGACCATCAGTTTTATGAAAATCAACACATTCATAAACTGGAAATTCATGTTGGTACCATTCGCATATGTGCCCATTCTTGCTGGCTTGAGAATGACTTCAAATTCGTCAGCATCGAGTCAGACTCCTCAATAAGCTGAGCATACTCTTCAAATAAATCACTCGGTAACTCGGTCGTCTCACTGATGTATGTTACAAAGGGAGTGAGTTTACTGAAATACAGTCATCAAGATAGCATTTAGTACAAACATGGTCAACATACATGTTTTTGACAAGTGTGTGAATTAAGTGAAATACAATGTCTAGCTGCAATTCAATCTGGCGAAGAGATACCGAATGTTGAAACGGTTTCTTTTCAATTTGGTGTGAGATGAGAGCAAGAGAACTCTTTGCTGCGAATAGCCAATCTTTGCAATATCGCATTAAACTATTGTTTGCTTCAATTAATGCATACATCCTATTGAGCAGAAAATGTTAAAAGTAGTACTAAAAATGCAATAGATTTGATGTAAACCATGAGCAAATCTACCTTTGTATATCCTTTTGTGCGGTGTAGTATTTCAACAACGCAATATGTATTATAGGCGATGAAGCAAAACCATTCAGAGAAGAAAGAAATACAATTTCCTTTAGCAAGGCATCACAATTCAGTGTGGATTTTTTCACTGGATCAAGATTGACAAGATACTCCAATAGATCTTTAATTGCAGTAAAAGGTGGAGTGTTCATTCTTCCTTCTTTGAAAATTGAGCAAAGCCTATTGGTGTAATTAAAATAGAACATTTGGTTAGTCGAGTTACCAAAACAGTAAATCATTCGAGTTTATTCATTCAACAGCAATTATATTACCTGACAATGATAGACATGATTGAATCTAATATTTCCAAATCGCCTGTTTCCTTTAAAAGCTCAACAAACAGCTCTATAGCTAGATATTGAGTTTATTAGTTTGTATCAAGAGTCTAACATGTTTTAAAAAGCAACCAAGATTCATTTAATTGTACAGCCTACCGTTTGTCAATTGGCTATTGGAATCTGATAAATCGACCAATCTAAAAAGCAGTTAGCAGTCTTGCTGCTAGGATTGATCATGGCTATATACAACAAACATCACAAACTTTGAACAAGTGACTTTTGCCAATGCAAGATCTCCTTTTTGCTGATATACTCGAGCAAGTAAAACTAGTCCCTAAATTGATAAATCGAGATTGCATAGTTATAGATATATAATTTGCAGATCTATTTGATTTTATTAGCAAATGGTATCATACCTCTGCAGCAGTTGAAGCTATAGCAACATGTTTGGTAAGACATCCTGCAGCTTCTTCCAGACAATTCAGCTTCATGTATGCTTTTGCAGCAATAAGCAGAGCACCTGGAGGCTGACAGTTTAAACAAGCAGACATGGCAGATGTTAATTCCGAATACTTGTAAAGATAGCTTAAAATAAGAGTATGAAATAGTATTCACCTCGGTTGATACAGACAGATTTGCAGTAGAATTTGCATCAGTCGAAGCAGACAGCGAATACCGCGGAGAAACAAACAAAGACCGAGAGTTTCTACGAGAAGAACTCTCCAGAAACGACACGATTTGCTCAGGCGTCTGCAAGTCTGGCTGAGCAAGACGCATTCTGGCAGTTGAAGCTCAAAAATTCATTCAATTCAAATTTTGAGGTTTCATCAATCACGTGGCTTACTATTTTGATTCCAGAAAATTGCAAAATAAATTGTCAAGCAATTATAGATTCGATAGTTAAAATGAGTTCTATTCGACTTAATGTTACTGTCCATGTGGCCAGCACTGCACACGAAGCTTTTAATTATATAAAAGAAACAAACTGTTCGTGGATTTCATCCACACATCTACTTGCTATTGTCTCGTCTCAGAGCAAAGTATCCGCACTTTCAAAATTCTTGTTACCATTATGGATCGAAGTTCAAGAGCAATGCCGGAGTCCTATTCTCGAGTAAAGTCTGGTTTCTTGTTTATACAATCTAATCTACTGTCATTATTATAGAAACCTAATGTTTTACTGGGCTTTTTTAATCTACAGGTTGTCTAAAGAATTCATCATAAAAAATGCTGTTGGGAGTATTGTACCTCTATCGCTGATTGTGTCGAATGCATTCGATAATGACGAGAGAATCACTGCTATTACATGGCTTGAATCTATACACACTGATCTAGATCAAACAACTGACAACATAGCCGGAGTCAAGCGAAAACGATTCGTTTTAAATGCAACAGAGGATGCTGCCGAGTTTATCGTAAGAATTTATCTGTCTGATTTCATCATGTACATGAAATGGATCAATTCATATCAGTGTGTATAATACGCTAGTATGGTTGAGTTGATGTTAACCATTAATTTTATATTTATTCATGACATAGACATGCAACAACGAGACGAACAACGAAAGCAAGACCAAATACTCGAATACACGTTGCATTGAAAATACAGATGTTTTTAATTACTCGAGTGATGAACAGTCTGAACAGTCAAAGGTATTGAATGCTATGATGGGAATCATTTTCTGAAAACACATGTGGGCTTGTGAATACTATCAAATGTACTAATCTAGCACAGAATACATGCCTCAATATTCAAAAGGATAATCATTCACCCGCCAAAGTACATGACGATATTGATCACCATACAGTTAGTCCATTGAATAAACCGACAGTGATCGACACTATTGTTCAAATTCCGGCCCAACTAAAAGTGATGCCAGTGCTTTCCACTCAAAACCATCAAGAAACTACACCCAAAGCTCTCATTTCACCGACTAAAGTGGATGCATGTAAAGGCTTTAAACTATTTTTTTTATTTTCAAAACTTGGATTTGATCAAATATCTCACTCTATTTTGTCATCAATGCAGATCCGGTCAATAGCTGTGCTCCTTTTGAAACTGAAACTGACTTACCTATGCAGAAATCAGAATCATCAACGAGCTCTGAGGTTGATGCCAACACTCGAGTGGTTGCTGACTTGGAAGTCATGGAAAAATCTGACGATATGGACACCGATACGCATACTAATGAGCATATGGGCGAACAGATAATAGATTCCATGTATAATGACGGTGAGCTCGATGAAAAAGAAGTGGCGGATTCAAACATGAGCGATCCTGCATTGGAAAATCTAGAAAAATCATACGAATCAACAAGTGCTATTACAGTGGAAGAAATCACCAATGACACCATTAGTGAAAACAGTTCAATCAACAATCTATCGACAACTCAGGAACAAAATTTACTTGACACTGAACCTAATGCCTCTGACGAAGATTCATCAGAAGAAAATGATATCAAAGACAATCCTCAAGATTTAAACACTGAATCTAATGTTTCTGACGAAGATTCATCAGAAGAGAATGATATCAAAGACAATCCTCAAGATTTAAACACTGAACCTAATGTTTCTGACGAAGATTCATCAGAAGAAAATGATATCAAAGACAACCCTCAAGATTTAAACACTGAACATCAAAATATATCCAATCATCAAAAAACCGCAGATGAAACCAGTGATACTGCAGAGAATTCTTCATTTGGTTCCAACATTGCTGCTACCAAACACGCCGCTTTGAAAATCGACTCATTGGCATTGACTGATAATGAAGACAGCGACAAGCGCGATTCAGTCAGCACTACTTCAAATGATTCTGAAACTTTTGTTGAGAAATCTACTCAATTGTACTCTCAACCTTTAGCACAATTAACACAAGCTACACCACTCAAGTCGCCAGCAAAACCTTTAGTCTCTATCAAGGCCGCTACGTCACTTAAACATCAACGATCTTTTATTTCACTAAACGATATAGCAATGCCTTCGTTTTCATCTCAAAATACAACAGATCAAAAGTCCGATATGGATGACAAAGCATCTGGCGAAGACAACTCTGATGAGGATGCTTCTGATAGTAGTTTGAGTGACGACAATTCACTTAGCGACAAGTCTGATGCTTCAGTAGACAAACCCAAAGTTCGTTTAGCGGGGAAACCTGCTAAAAAACGAATGTCGCTACTAATGAAATTAGCCAAAGATGGTAAATAACTATGTAATGTGATTTGATAAACCATTTGATAAGTCGACTCATTTTTTTGTGGGTTTAGCTGAACTGCCTTCAACTCACAGACCTCAGCCCAAAAGTACATCTCGGCTAGCGACTCGTCAAACACGTCAAACACGAAGTAGGATCAGCACAAGAGCCTCAAAATCCTGATGCTTATCTACCATTGCGGTGGATGACAAAAAGCGTGAACATGGAGAAATGAATGAAATGAAAATCGTCAACCATTACTTTTGGCGCTGTTCTTTTGCAAATATCAATAGATTGTTGATTTGAATGGTAGGATTGTCTATCAATCGTATCACCAGTATCACGTCAACAATCTGACTTGTTGACACGACCAGTTTGATCATCTTTTCGATTGAAATAAATGGTTTCAAAACATGATGAAATATAATGTTGCCCATTTCTTTTGTTTCGAATCTTAATGTTCAAAATAATTACGTTTATGAAATGAAAATTGTTATTTTAACACCGATATTATCCATCGCATCCGGCCGGACATTCCGAATTGTATCTATACCATTCTAAAATCATGTATTCGTACCAAGTCAGTACCATGCCACAATGATTCCAAAAGTACAACGTTTTACCTTGAAGGCAATGCGCATGACCACCATGACTGCATCGTTGATTCCATGTGAAAAGCCCTCGAACAGGTTGTCGGCTATTCAAGATATATCAAAAAAAGTAGGTTCAAGTATAAATCAGTACTATGCAGATTATATTTCCTAGAAATGCGAATAAAATCATTTAATACAGCAGTTTACCAGATTACACATCCATCCAATTGTTTACAGCATTTTTCGCATGACCATCCAGGACTTGCTGAGCTTGGTAGAATGGGTTTCAAGCATCTGGGACATGATGTGTGAATCTCTGTAGATTCCTATCAATACAAAAACACAAGATTTTAGTATTCAAATACCTAACCCGAGTTCATTCATATGCCCAATAGTTACCTGATTCAACTTTCTTAAAGATAAAAATGGGCATGCGCCAATAATTTCTACAGCCAAGTTCCACAAACGATACCGTTGAAGTAGATCTATTACAAGCACAGAAAATAATCGTGAGATATGATGATGCCAACAGTATCTACTATTTAAAGGGTATAAACGACTCTACTAACCTATGTAAGCCCAAAAGCAAGCCTCTGCACGATTCGCATCAATTTCAACGTGACCCCAAAGAACCAATACGACAGCCACACACATTTGTACGTTTCCCACATCAGCATAGTATTCAATAATATCATTCACCAGATTACTTGGTTCCCAATTAAGCAAAAGTGACTCTGAGTAAAAGTTTGCATTCGAGATTGGCGCTGTAAAATTTGAATGGGTTGATAATCATATGTATTTAGACTGGTATCATTATCTTGTGAACAAACTATTTTTACAGTTTTGGATGGGTAAAACCCCTGTTCCTGATAAAAAATGGCAATGCTTGTTTTCAAATGATGCATGGTTACCTTTGGATGATATGGGCAAAGGTGTAGTGTTGGAAATACATGCTTTTCGATCTGGTGTAGAATGACCGGTATTGGCATTAGAAGACGTGACATTGTAGCATCTGGAGGGTGCGCTTGATACGCCGCATGTAAAATTGTTGAAAAGTAATCTTTTAGATTTCATTCAAACCAATCTTTTAACCAACAGTATATTTATAATAGACGCTGCTTACTTGGGAGTATCGCAAGACTGTGTAGTACTTTGTGGTTTCATGATATCATCTGATATACTACTTAGATTAAATAATATTTGTATGAGTTTCCAGGTTTGTGCAGAACGCGGAAATCCTAGTTGTGCAGCCAGCTAAAGGTTTCAAGTTTAGCGCAATCATTCAAAATAGCTTAACGATGAAAAATCGGTTTAATACCAACACATTTTACCTTGGCGTTGTGTTCGCATGATTCCCAGACATTTGAATTCACCATTGAATACATGATTGCCAGCTGAACAAATGCAGAATGTTCAAGCGTATTGTGCAGCATAATCCCTTCTACTTGTCTTATATTGGGAATATGTTCCTCTGCATTTAGAGCAAGCTCATTGCAGTCAGCTACTATCAAAATGAATTTAGTTTTAATGCCACACGGTAACAAGAGAAAACTCGAATCAAACAATCAGTAATTTAACCTATTACCGTCTATATTGTCATTGCACTCGTTAGATATATCCATAGCAAATGCCATGTTTCCATGCACGTTCCAAGCATGCGCAGAAGTAGTAAGAAGTGTGGAGGGCTTATAACCATGCTGAATATCCTGCACACAAAACCTCTTATCTTTTGAACAAGTCCAAAGGGTGTACGGATTGCTCCAAAGGAATCCTGATATGGAGAATGGAGTAAAAGTATAGCACGAGTGATTAACAACGGATTTCTCATAAACACCATCAATATGGTATTACAATAAGTAAAGTTTGAAACGGGTTTACCTGTAGTGATATTAGCATGTTCTTCAATGGATACCAAAGGTACAAAGGAACGAGAAATATCCCAAATATGTACTCGATTATCAGCAGATAAAGCACATGAAGCCAATTGTGTGCTAAACCCAGGTCTCCATTTTAACCGAGATACTGGAGCACTTGTTGGAATGTTATGTATTGCTTTGCGATTTTCAGATTTAGTATCCCACACCTAACGGACCAGTACATTGAGCGTCATTCAAACGATACAACAAACAATAGTGTTAAAGCGAGTCATGTATGAGAAATCAAGAGATTGAAGCGTAGATGCATCCAGTTTTAAATACCTTTATCACACGATCTCTACTTCCACTAGCTAGAAAACGGCCATTTGAACTCCAATCGATTGTCAGTGCCAAGCCATTGTGAGCGTTCCATTTACGCTCGTATTGGCTTGTGTTTCGGATATCCCATTTTTGGACACTTCCATTTTCAAATGCAGCAGCAAATTCAAATACTCCAGTAGGAACGAATTGCACATCCCGGACACTTTCTGCGCGACCATCGAATGTATGCCTTGCCACACCCTTGATTCGTAGATCCTATTTTATGTGCATAGACAGTGAGTGAGTAATATAAAACAGAATAAAAGTTGGAGTGAGTATAAATTACCCATAATTTCACACTTCCATCTTGTGAAGCAGTCAACAATAAAGGATCAGTAGGATGAAAGCTAATTCTATTAACTGCACGTGCGTGTTCTGTAATCACTCGATCTAAAGAACAGAATAAAAGTTAGAGTGGTGAGATGTAGCCATCAAGAACAGACATGTTGAGATACCCAATTTTTCTTTTGAAGATTTGCGAAGATCCCACAGAATAACACCACTGTTTGTTGCAGCTGTAGCAAACACACTTTTTGAATCTAGAATGAGATTGTAAGAATAATCCAAGATGAGTAGTTTGTAATTTAAATGGAATTTAATGGAATTTAAAGCGTCTTACATGCACCAGCCCATTGAACATCATTGCTGCTAAAATTTTGATTAAGTCTTACACCAGCTCTTAGATTTAATCGTTCCTGTACTTCATCCTGCCTAACTCTTAATGTCATGAGTACTTCACGACCAGCAACAACAGCGATATCACCATCTGTAGAAGCAGCCACGGCATTCATTGCACCATTGAGTGAGATGGACAGAAGAGGTTGTTTTGACAACCTTGGATAGATGGTAGGATCGATAACAGAAGTACGATGACGGAAAGCAAAGTCATTGGATAACAAAGCAGGGTCTAGTTGTGAATGAATCTGAGCAGAAGGAATGTGTTGACCAGGGTTTATGATTGAAGTGAGTTTATCAGTAGGATTCATAGTAATAGGTTTTTGAATGGGAGTGGTAGAAGCAGCAACGATACTAGCATACGTGGTGAATAGATTTTGCAAGTTGCTGGTAACAGGCTGAACAAACGAAGTGTGAAGAGTGGAACCAGAACTGCTGTTTGTCAGAGAAGCACAGGCGGAGTGGTGAGACCGGAAGAAATGGCTTCATCATGAATAGGTTTCCTTGCCATTGACAATCCAACTGTTGGTCTTGCAATAGTAATTCCAAGCCAACCCCGAATTCAGCCTTGACTTGACACTTCTATCTTTGGAATGAATCCTGAGCTTACTCCAGTCAACCCTGAGCTTACTTCACTTCATCCTAAGCTTACTTCACTCCATCCTGAGCTTACTCTATCAACAGTAAACTCTCTGATTTACGATCCAATATCTCTTCCTCCTGCCATGACCACTCTCTCTGTTAGTACGAGTTCTTTATTGTCTGAACAATCTTGTCCTGCTGGTCTAACTCCTAAAATTCAAGTAAGTTGCCAATCTACTCGCTTATATAACTTGTAATCTACTAATGTCTTGACTGTCATTCTACTGACTGTATTGTTGTCTTGCATTGACTCGGATCTACACGTTTATCAATTCACAGGTTTATCCCAATGAGAGTTATGTTCATCTGCCATGGAAGAACGGACTGGGCGAGACTGCTGAGATTGCTGTTTATCCTCCTAATAGAAACTTTCGCAAGGATCCATTCATGTGGCGACTGTCGTTGTCCGAGGTTCGGGATTCGTGTTCATTTTCACTGTTTCCTGGCTACGATATTGCTTTGTTTTTACTCCCTGAAAGTGGTGCAAATGCTCCCATAAGAGGAAATCTATCCGCTCCCGCTGTTCTCTATCACAACGATCAAGCTACTCCAGTTCCTATCAAACCTTTGGTCCCATATACCTATAAAGGTGAATGGCCCACTACGTGCAGTGTCAATGCATCTCCTCTCAAACATTTGACTTTCACTTCCAATCGTCGTGTCGCAAAGGTCTCGATGAGTTTGGAAACAATCAGTCGTCATGGTGCAAATGGTGATGATGGAGTGGGCGATGAAGATGAAAATAGTAGTGATGATGAATTGTTGGAATTGTCCAGTAAAGACTCGGCACATCCACCCATCTCCAATCTTGGCTCTCAACCTACTACCAACCCTCAAACCACTGCTGAAACTACCACTTCACCAACAAACAGACTTTTACTTGGCAACTTTACTATCGTCTATGTTGTGTCGGGTTCCATCAAGGTTACCATTGAAGGCGATTCAGAACCGCGTACATTACTACAGGGTCAGACTCTTGTTTGCGAACGTGATGACGATTGTACTCCCTCCGATCTCATCATGACTCCAATTTTAAAACCTATGGGTTTAACCACTCTACCATCTCATACTCCGCTCGTTGTCGGTAGTTTGAATATCTCGGAACTCCCTGGAGCTTCACAACTTAAAGGTATTGTCCTCGACTCTTGAATATATTTCATTCATGTTGCGTTACTAATGATCATCCGTTCATTGTTTTAATCAGAACCTCGTGAAGCAAAAATCCTGCTCATTGATATCCACTTGTTCCATCCAGACCGCCAGGGCAGTTATATATTTGATTCTTCTGCAACAGATCTGTTCAACCTAGCTGCCTCATCAACTGCAGCTCAAAATACTACTACAATTTCTCATGGTATAACCAATGTCATGGCACAGGCTGCTCAACCGCCACTTCCTGATGTATCCAACTTTCAACGAGGACGTAGTGGATCTATTATTGTATATGATGATCAGCCTTTATGGGTGGTTCCCAAGGAAATGGATAAACCTGCTATGCTTGCAGATGCCAACGCGCATAAATCCAACCTGACTACACAATATTGGGAATCTGCTCATCAGTATCGTCCTCCAGTGTTTTCTGCCAGATATCAAAACGAAAGTGACGTTCCTCCTCCTGTCATTCGGGATAGTCTGGTCATTGAAGAGTTTCCTACTGGAAAAATAAGCACTGTTTGGATTAATATGGTAAAACAAGGTCTTTCGGAATGGTTAAGAGTGCCTGTGATTATTGCGCGCGGAACAGAATCTGGGTAGGCCACTGAGTTGAATACTTTGAATTTTAATTCACATAGCTAACCATGTTTTTTTAAACTTGGTTTGACATCTTGCTTCTAGACCTGTGGTACGTTTGATCATCTAAACTTATTTGATATTTCATTTCAAGGTACTGCGTAGTAATCTATGCATGGCATAATACATTATAGGTTGGCATCACTGCTGTTGTCCACGGGAATGAGTTGAATGGTGTTCCATGTATACATCGGGTAATTAGCGATATTGATGTGAACCATTTAAAAGGCACGGTTGTTGCAGTACCTTGTGTTAATGTGCCAGGCTATCTTCGATTTTCTCGCGAGTTTTCTGATGGAAAGGATTTAAATCGTTTGTTTCCTGGACAAGAAAGTGGAACTGCATCGCAAATGTACAACTACCATCTCATGAACAAAATCATCAATCGTTTCAACTATCTGATTGATCTTCATACCGCGAGTTTTGGAAGAGTTAATTCGTACTATGTTCGTAGTGACATGAACGATCCTGTATCTGCTGTGCTTGCCAAACTACAGCAACCACAAGTTATTTTGCACAACAGTGGTCAAGATGGTAAGTTTGACTAGGTGTATTGAGATTATGAAATAGACAATAGCTGCTTTGTTGTGGTTTGACTTTTGACTTGTTAGGTACACTTCGATCTGCTGCGAGCTCCCGCGGCATTAAAGCCATAACTGTTGAAATTGGAAACCCACAACTTTTTCAAAACCAATACGTGCAATGGTCGTACATGGGAGTCATGAGAATCTTGTCCTATTTAAATATGTTTACCAGCAACACCCCTGAGCCCAACACACCTCAACCAAAAACAATCTTATGTTCCAAAGGATTCTGGATTTATACTCACACTGGCGGAGTTTTGGAAGTATATCCGCAAGTCAATAGTGTCATTCGCAAGGGAGATTTGATTGCACGCATCAAGAATATTTTTGGAAATATTGTCGACGAGATCTTTGCTTCAAGCCACGGAGTGGTAAGTAACTGGACCCAAACCATCTGTTTAAACGTTTGATCTTTATTGCTGCCCATGTATTTAAAAGCAGCTGAACTCTTTAAACCCCAGTGAAGATTCAGATATCGCTAACTATACTTTTTAAAACTGTAGACGATTGGTAGAAGCTCAAACCCTGTTGCGATGGCAGGCGATCGTGTACTGCATCTTGGAATCATCAAAAAGGAAAACGAAGTGCTTGCTAGAGAGGCCAAAGAAAATTACTAAAATGAGAATGATGGTAAAAGCTTATGTTTATTTTTCAAACACGGACAACCATGGATTCTGATGTCAGCAGGTTTAGGCATTACGTTGTGATTGTTCGCTGTTCCATCTTTTGACCTCGATGCTGTTTTCACTCCATCCCCAGAATCGAACTAATGTGGCGAAATATGGATAGTGGTGTAAATGGTATGAAATAAAAACACATGGTCTTGCCAACATGCACAATAAACAGGAGCCTCGAATGTCTTGAATCTTCAAGATTAGAATATTCAACATAGTAAACTTACACAAGGATCTCTGATAGCCATGCAAGACACCCATTGCCATGAAAAAAGGGATTTGAACTGCCATGATTTTGGGCAAAGTCCTTGGATTGATAGTTGGAGAGTATTTTTCTGAAAGGTTGATAGATTCAGAATCCGACACCGGCCAGATCACATTGATAAATGATGCCCGTAATTCAAGTGAACATGACAACATTGCAAACATTGGATATCAGTCAGTATCAAGTGTCTAACAGCCATTCGTCCATCCTAGTCTATTCTCTTTATAAAAACATGCAAAAGGAACAGAGCAACAGCCAACTACACAACAAACGCAGTTTAGGATCGAAGAGTTGACCTACCCAAAGCATAGAGAGCACCAGGGAAAACAGTTGCAAAGCCAGTCATGGCAACATAATCAGATGTTCTAAAGTAGCGAGCCATGGTCTTCAAGTCAGGTTCATCAGTGATGAATGGATACGGAATATCGTCCCCTTGTGGAAGGTTTGAAACCCATTTCATTGTGCAAGAATAACTGTTTGAATGTTTGGATTCAATAAAGGAAATCAACAGCAAAATAGCAAAAACTGGCCTAAAATATTATTGAAAATTGGGTATAAAATAGACTTGAAATGCTCGAGTTGGCTCTTCAAAGAATCTTTTACAGTTTAATTGATGCCTTCCTGTGATCGATTCTTTGAAGACTTGGCCGAGTGTCTGATGGCATCCGACTGTGTAGTAAAGTATGGAAAGCGACCTCAAGAGTGTGTTGAAGCCATTATGAGAGCAAAGCTGTATGATCGATCCATTTCCCAACCAGAAACTATCCTAGTTGACAACGTCATTCCTCCTCCAGATTCTTACACTCCGTCTGAATGCATGTTGAAGCATCAGGCATATCAAGAATGCAAAGTCCACCTGGTAAACCCTCTGTTGTTCATCTCTTGTATTATAAACAGCTTGTAGTGTTCCATCTGCTCACTCTTGGTCATTTCTTGTCATAGATGAATCCAAGAAGACGATTCCGAACACCATATGGAGGACCTGCACCTAAAAATGATTCAAACGTGTCCAACGACACACTTGGTGCCGGTGCGGAAAACTCTCCCCAGCAGTATTGATGTTGGATACATATCTAATAAAACCAGCTATTTTTATTCTGGGTTGGATTGGGTTCGAGTGTCCATTTTATTCTGCCTCATTACAGACTCGGTTGGTTACGCCGTAATGTCAAGAGCTCTTATCCTTTCAATAATTCTATGCGATCGGGCAATAGTTAATCCTTTTTCTGATCTCGGGTGTGTTTAGGTGTAACCAAGTCGGCAAGATATTCGCAATTCCAAACAAGTAGAATTGAAATCAGCAAGTATTTTTGCAAATTAAACCAAAAAACAAGAGTTAGAATGTTCCTAGACCCATGCAGGTTTAGTCTAATTAAGCTATAATGGCTGATCATGGTTCACCTGTTTTAGACAACAGCGCGCAACATATGGCTATATTCTTTAAAATCGCTGTATCATTGGTGTGATCCATATGATAAACTAGACTCTTAATCACTCCAAGATCAACAAGACGCTCAGCACAACTCTCTAGATGTGTTTGAAACATATTAGTGATTATCAGCAAAGTACTCGGCAACTTCACGGTCAAGCACATTGCTTAAACAGTCGCGAATTCAATACAAACAGTAGTCGATATATGGTGAATCAATCAAGCTACTTACTACGCCTTGCACATTCTGATGCACAAAAAGTAGCATTTCCAATAAGACGGGGTAGTTGGACTTGCGTCGATTCTAATATGCTTGCCAATACTTGTAGTCCACCACAGTTGTACCACCTATCAATTCGTGATTCAATATCCATTTGATTTCCATACTGTAGCCAAATGCACATGCTTTGAAGAATATTGGCACGCAAATCATCGGATTTGGACTCGTCAGTTAAATATGCTAACCAGTCAAGTTTCTTCCAGTCAGCATCCAACAATCTCGATGCAATCACGGGATACTTTTGAGCAAGCTTGGGAAGAATTCGGTACACATCAGATACAAACATCCCTTGATTTCTACTAGCAAGATCAATCAAATCAAACATGAGCAATTGGAATCTGGCAAGATCATACTCTACTTTTTTTTGCATGGTGACAAGATTGTGAAGAATAGCAAGCAATGTTTCAATGTTTCTAATACAACTTTCTAAAAGTGGAGTAGATTCAATCAAGACATGTAGCATACTAGAGAGTTGATCCATCATTGTATGCATGTGTTCATCTAGTGCAACACGAGCATTAGGCAGTAAAGTGACTTGAAACAAGCATTTTTGTGCCAGCAGTATGGAATCTATATCCGATCTTTCTTTAATAGTGCTGTTTGCTGTTGCTGACAAAAATGAAAACGTACAGAGCCGAGACACCAACAATGAATTTTGAATATCCCAAGTTTTCAAAATAGCAACACATTTACAAGTGGGCAGTGAAAGAATACTGTGTGCAATGGATAGTCCGTATCCACAAATATATTCAGGTTGCTTTGGATCAAGGGAGCGCAGCAGTAAAGCGCCTAATTCTTTAGCATGATCACCAGCCTGACTAAACTGTTGTCCCGACACGGTTGTATCTGCTGCAAGCATATATAAAAGTTCCATCACCATCCAAGGCAGTTTTGGGTCTTTTGTATTATAAAGTATGGACGAGATGTATCGCATATGACCTCCTACTAGGACGATATTTTGTGTACAGTCGTAGCATGACTTGATCAGCAGAGGAATAAGCAAGGTTGCAAATTCGTTGCAATGTGTGGAATCGTAAATAATAAACTGTCCAATCCAGTCGCAAAATCCATCTTGAAATCTGATCTCATTATGCTCCTCAATCATGGCCATAACTGTGGCAAACTGTGCTTGAATCTCGATAATCTGATTAGCTTTTACCTTTTCATCAATTGGTAAATTAGAATTTAAGCATGTAGCATACGCTGAAAGTTGTGTTGAAAGTCGTGCAAACTCATTATTGCATTTCACTTTAATTGAGGATGAGTTATTCGACTTGCTGCTACTTTGAATTCGATTCAAAATACCATCGATATCTTTTTCGGAAATATCGGTTCGAGTATGGCTACCGTCCAAAATGATTTGACGAAGTGTATGCGCATCTTTTATTGCCAATTCGGATTGTCCAAGTCGCCAACGAGCCTCTATGCGTCGCCAAAGTCCTTTAGTGTTTGTTGGATCCACATTCAAGGCAAGACAACAATCAGCTTCTGCTTCTGCCCATTTGCACAATTTCAGAAATGCGAAAGCGCGATTAGTGTATAAACTGGTATTGACCAAAATAGGTACAGGTTTCAAGATTCTGTCGAGAAAGGAAAAAGGATCATTTGAAGCAACTTGAGAGTCAGTTTGGGTGTCAAGTAAATCTTTGGAAGGCGACAGACTTGTTTCAATTGCGACAGAGTAGTGAGAGATGGCTTGTTCATAATCGCCTTTTTTAAACGCTGCATTTCCCATCTGTCGAGAGCGATTTACCGCATCATGCACAACTTGAATGTGTCGTGGAAGCACCGACTGATTTGAGCAGTCAGAGGTTGCAGATTTAGAAGCAGAAACTAGATTGGAAAGTGGTGCGGTTTTTTGCGTATGATTCTTTGCGTCCTTGTTTGATTCAAGCTTTTTAAATGATGTTTTGTCATCAGTCTGGTTTAGGGAAGTGTTGCATGTCACATCAGTGTCAACATCAATATTCTCCCATTTGGAGTAGTCAATCGTGTTGGATGGTTTACTTGTGATATTCAAGCTATTTTTGGTATTACCGAGGTTAATCTGGTCAATACTCTTGTTGACTTTGTGTACAGCATCTTGAACAGGATTGGAGGTTTCGCATGCCAATGCAATATCATTAGATATGTCAGGACCAGGCGTATTGCTACTATTCTTATCCCATACTATTGGCTGCATAGCATCATCTGGTATATTCAAAGTCGATTTGGTTGCACATGGCTCAGAATCTACATCAGGCTTGTTTGAATGACCGATTGGGTCAGACGAAACGTCAGTCATATCAGCTGAAAGTTTTCCATTAAGGATTTCGTTCATCTGTGATGCTAGATGCAGATTGTTAGAATACAACTGACGTTGGCTAAAAAACGCTGCCTAATGCAACCAAGATATCTACAAATTATAAGCTGCTCACTTACTAAAATTGTTAACATAGTCGTCAAATGCATCAAGCTCAGCAGCTAGTTGAACATTCATTTTTGTTGGTTAGATAATGAGAATGGAATTGACTTTTAAGAATCTACTGGAATCAATCTAATCTCCGACACGAACCGCAATTTTAGATAAATTCAACTAGAATCTACTTGCAGTTTTGGAAGGATTAACATCATCCGTGCATATTTAACTTGGAATAACTGCACTTTCTTTTTAGTAAAACAATAGCCACTCGGTGTATTCATTCACACAGTGAATGTCAGTGTTTAGTATTATTTTTGCACACAATTCAGATTAAACTCTGGCTAGAATATCCGATAGTAAATTATTCGCAAGATCTGTCAAAGTAAATTGGATTGTCAATAAGCTTGGTCAGAAAGTGGCAGAGTGCAACTTTTTTATAAATCATAATCTAGATATGACCAAGCTACTAAACGCAGTTTGATGTGCACAAACATGTCAGTCCAACACCAGAATAACCTAGACCACATTACACCATGATCAATGGCAAATTCAGTATAAATGCAAGCTTCATTCCCGATATATCTAGTATCAAATGGCCGACATTCTCGATCGATATTAAAATGGATTCAAAATCTTGCAGATCAACTATACTTGGCAGCAGCTCGGTCAATATTATACAGAATTGATGCCATTTATCTGCAGTTCTGGCCATCTTACACACCATATGCATGCCATCTGGTATTAATCTTTGACAGAGCCATCACGAGGCCTATACTTGATTCCCTTGTCAATAAGTTCTTCTTCGACCTCATACGGTAACTGCCCGCCTACTCGAATGGCATAAAGTCCTTTGCTAAACTTATCTACTCGCTGCCAGCGAGCAACCCACGACACCTCTGGCTTCATTTGCGCAATAACTCCGTCGTAGTTGGCAGATGTGCACTCCAGCATTCGCTCTGTGTTGTTCTTGAACAAAAGGACTTCTTCACAATTGTCACATCCTTCCATCTTGAACCTCTGTTGTGTTTTGAGAAGAGAGCAAAGAAGACATGCCCGCAACTTGCGTTTCTCTGACTGTAGAGTCTCTGCCATAATATAAACAGTCGTCTAGGCGATGGAACTTTGAGTACCAATGAATGGGTTGGCAGCACAACGATTTGATTAAATTTGGTGCAACTTCAGAATCCAAAACGTTGTCCATTTTCTAATATAAATCTATACACTGCAGACACTAGACCAACATATTCCAAGTTTCATCAAAAACTCTGCAGGATATTTGTAGATTTCATAATCTGTCGACTAGTGTAATTCCATATCCAAAACAGTCGGATTAAAACAGATTTCAAGGTCGACTCAAAGTTTCCTTTTTTTCCCAACAATTCATCGATTTGGTTGAGAGTATGGATGGTAGGTGTGGATTTATAGTTGGCTATTATACAAATTCCATTTGCTGATGCTTTAAATAGAGACACCAAAAACCAAACTGTCAGGCCGTGCACTCAAGCCAGGAATGTGCAACAAGTGTAAAGTTGAAACTCCATCTATAATAGTCAAGCGAGCCGAGTTTTGTCGGTAAGTGCAAGACTGTTTGTAGCATGAGTCGGTTTGGAGCTATGAATGATCCATGTACCGTGTTCATTGATAAACAATCGCTGCAATAAACCGGACTGCTATATTGTCAATGTATACTGAGCTGTATTTTTAATTCAAGGTCTTGCTTTTTGGATTCTGTTGGGCATCGCTTTCGAGGAAATCTATCAAAATCTAGCATTCCTGAAGGATCTAAACTCATGGTTGCATTTTCTGGCGGCCCATCATCGAGGTCTGTTGGGAGAAATGCACTGCCTTGGAGTCTACCAATGTGACACTTACCCATTTTCGACAATTTTTAAATGTACTCAATAGAGCCTTGCTACAAACTATGAATGATTACTGCAGAGTAGACCCAGAAAATAGCCGAAAGAAACGCAAGTTTCCAGAGTTTTGTGTGTGTTATGTGGATCAGTCATCTATTCTAGACAGCCATGCATCGGATGCTTCAAAAATCACTGCAATAGTAAATTCTTACCAGCGCGAGCTGTTTATTGTTTCGCTAGAAGCTGTTTTTGAAGAGCATGCTCCTGCATTATTAAAAACTCATATCGGCGTAGATGATACTATTTCAGGTAATGATGGGGCAAATACCGAGTTTTTCACTGTGGATTCAACTACTGCAGATTCTAAACATTGATGTATACTATAGCTTCAAGCTCATTCAATATTGAGCTTGAAAAGAATGCAAAGAAAGTAGACAGTAGACTACTTGTTCAACAAATGTTTGGCACGCTTTCTAGCATGACATCAAAGGAAGACTTGCTGCATTACTTGACTTTGCATACGTTGGTACGCGAAGCAAAAGCCCAAGGTTGTGCAGGTATATTACTTGGAGATACTGCCACTAGTGTGGCTATTAATGTCATCTCAAATACCTGCAAGGGACGCGGACTCTCTCTCCCCGCCGACATCATGGATTCTGAGTGGTATCAAGGTACAATTTGATACTCATTTGAAGACTTTTTCAATATTTATCTTACTTGACACTAACATATTGCCATTCTGATCAACAGATGTGCATATTCTACGGCCAATGCGTGACATTCTTTCAAAGGAAATTGGAATCTTTAACCGACTGTCCAAGTTAGAAACGGTAGCACATTCGTCCCTTACTACTTTTATGGCACCTAAAGCCAGCATCAGTCGTCTCAGTCAAGGTGATTGTATACAAGCTGTTGTGCGAATCAATCTACAATGCTAACGGTATTTACCATGTCTAGATTTCATTGTTGGATTGGAGAAGGAGTTTCCCGCAACCGTGAGCACAGTAGCCAGAACTGCTTTCAAGATTCAGACCAATCATCTTTCAAAGAAACAGTGTCCGCTATGTGAAGGGTATGACCAGCTGGATTAAAGATATCCGCATAAATTTGGCTATATTTGCTTTTTATACTTTGACTTAATGTAATGACCCAGATCTACTTATACTGACTACATTCAAACTTGGCGTGTATCTATAGTCCTGTTGATAGCACCGATAATTTTGCTTCTATTGATTCGTCGGCAGAGACACCTGGTTATCCTTGCAAGCCAATCTGTGAAACTAAGCCAAGTTTTGAATGCTGCTCAGATGATAAAACTACAACAGCTTGCTGTGCTCAAAACGTGAATAAAAATGAGCAAGTGAATGTATATCCACTGCTCTGCTATGCCTGTCGGAATATTGCCCACGATTTTCCCAAGCAAAAAACAACTCAATCTCCAAGCCCAAATCAGCATGATGTTCCTCTACCAGCATATATTGCACATAACTCTTTTCGGCGACTCTCTCAAAATGAATTGAGAAACCAAATCAGCGATTTTTTGATCGAGGATGACAATTCTGTCAGTTACTAAATGAAAATCTATGTTATATTTTGAAGAGATTGATTGACAATTGCAAGTGTTTTGATGGCCATCAACTGATGATCCTTTTCCCACGATACATATAGGATTGGCTGCGAATTACTACAGGGCGAAATACGAACCGCCTTTCCAACAATCACTAGTTGTCCTTTTTCTTCTAATGAAACCGTAATGTCTTGTGCACCAACAAAGAATTTGCATAGACAGTCATAGACTTGCTTGAGCGCTCGTTTATATACGTCTGACGTATCAGCAGATCCTGTACCAAGAAACATCATTGGGTTGAAACGGTAGGCCACTGACAACGAAGTCGGATCAGTTACACGAGACATTGGATTCGACTTTGGGTCAAACTGACCCTCGACTAACCGAATTGTGGCGGGAAGTAGCTGATCTGTCATAACCACAGTCCCGTTTTGTCCCCAAACACGCTTTTCGGTAGTTCGACAAGGTTCAATGATAAGAGTCGCATCTAAAGGGATATCGCAAATCGGGACCACATTCTGTATATTGAGCGAGGTGGAAGATTCACTTTTAGAAAATATGTCTGTAAAGCATGGACGTTGTCTCGCATATGATTTTGAAACCAGTAGTTTAGAAACAAGCGCTGGAATTTCAAGTTTGGTGGGAATACAGATTGCTGCACCATTTGCTGGGTCAAAACAAGGTATGCCAAGTTCTCGCTCAATGCGAATCTTCAACTGAGCCATTTTTTTCTTTTCGCCATGAACAAGCATGACATTTTTGGCTTTAGATGCACGAATAAGTTGTAAAATTCCCTTTGCATCTGCATGGGCAGAAAACGACAAGTTGCTGATTTGGAGATTCACATTTAGCTTTGTAAAGCGATCCACATTAATGACTTTTTCACCTGCAAGCACTTTGGCGCCAACCGTTCCAGCTACACAGTATCCAGGCATGATGATCATATTTTTTGGATCGTGGCACCACTTTTTAAATACTTCCAAAGAAGTTCCCGCATGTAACATTCCAGGAGTAGCAAACAGTACCATTGCCCCTGGCTCATCGGCAAAGGAATGGCTCCATGAACGAATATGAGCAAAATCAAACATGTTTCGTTCCACCAGCGCCGACTTGACATTTTCATTTGTCCAAGAAATAAAAAGCTTGTAGTATTCGTTGGCACGCTCAGTGAGTCCGGTTGAAAAATATACGGGAACCTTGTCACATAAATCATCCATACGCCGCCAATACGATTCAATAAGTATAAGAAGCTCTTGAGCACGACCTAGTGCAAACACCGGAACCAAGACCTTGCCCCCACCACTCACACAATCATGCACTTTTTTTAAAAAATCTCGTTCACGAGCTCGTTTAGAATCCCTGATGGTTGTTGCGTATGTTGTTTCTGTAATAATCAGATCAGGTTCGCAGCCATCAATCTGAGCAGCACCCAAATGCCGATCGGGTGTCATATTGTAATCGCCTGTATATACCACAGACTGAGTCACTCCATATCCATCCGTTACACGCACATAAAACATGGCTGCTCCAAGCACATGGCCCGCATAATAAGGTCGAATCTCAAGCTGGGCATCCACTTGAACTGTTTCCATTAGATTGACAGCAATCACTTTTTGCATACAGTTTTTGATGTCGACAGATGTGAAAAAGTCGGTTTCCCCCTTACGCTCGACAACCACCTTGCGCATATCTTCCAAAAGAATGGGAGCAATTGCCTTTGTCGGGCCAGTCATATAAATAGGTCCATCATAACCACATATCTCTGTAAAGTATGGCAGAGCTCCACAATGATCCAGATGAAAGTGTGAAATGATGACACAGTCAATCATGCTGGTATAATCACCAGATTTAGATATATAGGTGAAATCTGGGAAACGGCGATGGTCAGAGTAACCCATGTGCATACCACAATCAAACATGATGTTTTTTGAGCCCATAGTGACAAGCACGCATGAACGACCAACATCCTGACCGGCTCCAAGTGGAATCACTCTGATGAATGGCTGTTTACTCGACATAATGCTAGTGTTTGATTGATCAAAGTTGAATAAAGGTATAGACGATATCAAAAAGTGTATGAATTGACAACCCTGAATGCTAGTAGCTGAAGCTGCACTGGCAAGTTATCTAAATAACTGTCCGTCGCTGGATTTGGTGTTTACTGCAATTTTGGAAAAAGCGATATCTGACGCTGTATCTGATTTGTATTTATCTTGCAATGGCACTGCTTGGAATAAATCATGATTGAATACTCGTTGCATTCGAGAACAAACTGCTGCACATCGTTCTACTGATTAAACTATATCTTTTTGCTCATACATGAATCATCTATTTTATTTCTGTTTATTTGTACGATTGTTCCATCCAACAGATGTGATCCGGTCATTCCAATTAATCATTGATCAGACTGCACAGTGCATATATTATAATCGGTAGTTTCATCTGCCATTTGTATTAGTAATTTCCAGTTTTAGTGTTTTATTTTGCGTGAATACAATGTGATGAACGAGTGATTTTTACACCCAAAAAACAGTTGAATTCAAGTGATTTTGACAGTTGATATTCATTCCAATCTGATAATATGATTCGCAACGTACATGAATACACTGCAAACAGCATGAAACTTTTGACTGCCATCAGACTGCGATCATGCAAACACTCGTTTCTACCAACAGGACAATCGCTTGGCTTTTCTCGCTTGTTGTCAACTGCCCGAGAATGCAATGTAGAAGCTTTGCACGGCAACGACAAAGGTAAATGCAACCAAAAAGTCAATATGTTGATGTATAGTGTCATGCCATGACTCTAATCTGTTATAATGCAATGGTTGCAACTACGCATGCATCTACGTATGCATCTACGCATACATGTTTACTAGGCATCTTTGTCCTGACATTGGATCGTCCTGCAGCCAAGAATGCTTTAGGTCGCACTCTCTTGTCACAGTTTCGTCAATCCATCAATGATCTACGTTTTAACGAGTATGTGACTGAACATGGACTAAACGGCTGTATTGATTCTGACACTATTCGACTAATTGATGATTTGCAATGTGCTGGATTATCAATCTAGTCAGGCTCGTGTGGTGATTGTCAAGAGTGCAGTGGATGGAGTGTTTTGTGCAGGAGCCGATCTAAAGGTAGAGTCAAAGTGTTATGCAACGCATAATCAATAAGATGAACTGTCAATCCATCCAACTCGTATCACTGCATCATCAGCATGTCATGTTACAACCAAACCATTTGATTGTCAGCGTATTCACTGCATGACAATGTGCAATCTATTGTAGGAGCGAGCTCAGATGCAACCGTCTGAAGTGGCAGCATTTGTAAACTCACTTCGTGCAGCCTTTTCTGAACTAGAGGTTGGTGATGTTGAGTTTATTACAAATATGAAGAATGTAATGGCCAATCTAACAGGTGTATTGTGTGGTGTTGGTCATGCATCAATACATTAGTCGTTACCAATGCCAACGATTGCAGTGGTTGATGGATTTGCATTAGGAGGTGGTCTTGAACTGGCTCTATGCACCGATCTGCGTGTCGGTGGACAAAAAGCCAAGGTTGGGCTTCCAGAAACGAAACTGGCAATTATTCCTGGGTAAGTAGCATATTGGTAACGTTATTTTCAACGATAGATTAATACACTTGTCAAATCAAACTGTCCAAGTTATGATTATCAAAGCAGTATCAATGTTTGAGTTGTAATTGGAGCTGAATGTTGGAATATTGACTGCATGTCATAGTGCTGGTGGTACTCAGCGACTTTGTCGTTTGATTGGAGTTTCTCGTGCCAAAGAGCTTATTTTTACGAGTCGAGTCTTGACATCGAGTGAAGCGTTTGATTATGGTAAGTGATGTAGATGGATTACAAATGGTTGGATTGTTATTGTAGTGTTTGTGATTGAAAACATTTTGGCATGGTATATGGGTTCAACAAATGCACAATGGTGCATATTGATAGATATTGATGCATATTGATAGATACTAATGAATAGATGCATGGATGGTCCAGGTATTGTCAACTATACAGTGAATGAATCAGCATACTCTAAAGCACTCGAGGTTGCGCGTACAATGATTCCTAATGGACCAGTTGCAATGCGTATGGCCAAGTTGGCAGTTCATCATGGATCACAACTGGATCTTGCATCAGGTCTGGCATTTGAACAAACTTGCTACGCCCAAGTGATTCCGACGCAGGACCGATTGGAAGGTAATGTCGATTGACAATTTGATGTGATTGGATGGATATATTTGATGTGATTGGATGTTACATATGATGACTGATTTGGATGCGGTGGATCGTGTTGATTACATAGGTCTTGCAGCATTCAGAGAGAAACGAACACCAGTCTATACTGGTCGTTGAACACCAATGCAGTTGTACAACCACCAATAAACAACTCAACAATGGATTCATGATTATGCATGTGCTATGGGCTATGTTGAATATTTTTATTTGTAAAAAATAATCGACAGGTTATAATTGATAAAAGTAGCCCATCAGTAGATATAAACCAGACAAAAAATGAAAATGAATCAATATAAATGGCAATTAAAGCAGTAAAAGTACTGCAAGGTCATCTAATACGTGTATGAACATACGAGATGAACTCAGCATGATGCTGATGAATTTGAACTAGATTTGCTACTAGCTACAATGGTTTTTACCCAAACGTCGTACTCTCCTACTTGTATGACCAAGTTGTGGTGAATATGATTCAATAGCGTGGTTTCTGAGGCATGAAGGTCTTTTGCTTTCAGGGACAATCTGCTTGCCCATTCCTTTGTTCCAAGCGAAAAATCTTCGAGGTATTTATGTGCTGTAAGGAGTGCAGCTACAAATGCCCTTCGGCCGCATCTTGATTTCCGCGGAATATTTGCGTGTTTGCTATTTGCTGGCTCAACTTCTGCTGAAAGTACTGTTATGGATGTCTCAGATACATTAGTGTATTTTGTGTTAGAGTTGTCAAGAACAGCCACGTTTGATCCCTTGGAGTTACGGCTTTCATTGCAGTGGTTGGATAGTACACATGGCAGTTGCAGTTCATGAATCAGACGATGCAGATACAGCAAAGCAATTGCAGTGGTTGAAAAGCTTGCAGGACATCGTCGTAGAACTTCAATCACAAACAACCGAGTTGGAGCAGTGGGTTGAACTGCCATATCAACTGTATTCAAAGTGCAAATCATCTGCACTGCGAGATCTATCAATTTAGTAATAGTTTATACAGTATCGAGTAGGCGTCAGCATCCAGGGTGGAATAGACAAGCAGCCCAGTCAATATGACACAACAGTGCATCACAATGACACGAATTTGGAGTTTCGATATCGACCCAAGTCAAATCAAGTGAGCAAGAAGCAGATCAGAAAGCAATCATGTTAGCAAAAAGTAGAGTCAGTAAAGGGATGCGCTGTTTGACATTCTTTTAAAAGTCTCAAACTCGAGTGTATAGCAAAGTAACTCACCAATAAAGTATTCAAGCAGTGCAAGCTGATCGTGTGCTGCAGTCAATGATAATCTGCCTGTAGTGGTATTAGAGTGGGTCACAGGTGGAGTACATATGATCTGAACAGCAGGTTTTGGTTTTGGCACAACAGGAACACAGTGCTCCTGTGATTTGGATAGGCTAGAAACACTTGGTATTACATCATTTAACGTAGAGCCATTTCTTGTATTTGAAGATGGTTCTGCCGTGTATGATTGTGTGCGTTGACAATATTCCTTTGCATGGTGAGTTCTAGTCACGCTTGGTGAAGCTACTGCTATTGGTGGTGCATTTAGACAATGCTGTTTGCTGTTCTCTTTAAGTCCAACTACTGAAATGGCTCTAGTGCTGCTAAGATAAGGAGAATAAAGGTACGGATGTTGGTTGTGGCTGGAAATTTCGACCTCTTGACATGCAGATGTGCTACCATCTCTTTTCCTGTTTAAATAGGCTCGCCTGTATACTTTCCAGCAATTCCTTATAGGATCATAATCGGGGTGATCAAACGATGGGCTATGGATATTATGCGGATGCACCATTGAATTGATGGATAGTGGTGAGTAAGCTACACCCGATGGTGAAGTAGGATTTGAAATGGAGCGAGTAAGAACCGATGTGGTAGTCATGAGGCAGACAATGGTATTTGAAAGTTGGGAGAAAATCAATTCACCTAATATGCACTCAGCTATATCAAAGTCTATTTGATAGCTTGGATTTTGAATTCAAACAAAGGGTTAAAGAATAACAAAATCTATGTAGCAATCCAAGCTGCCAAAATTTATCTGTAAAGCAATGTCACTAAAAGCCTGATGTCATGCAAGTGAGTTAGACAACTCAATGTCATTCAGCACAGACTGTGTCAGTGTCGCGTCATTCTGTTAGTGTATCAAGAATATATCAAGGGGGCGGTTCTAGCTTATCGGCTTGGTCGCCTGTATACGGATATGCTTGTGAGTTGGCGGAGGTATAACTGTAACCACTCAGACAAGTCATAATTACAAATAGCAGAACTAATCTGTACTACACCAAAACATCCTCTGCAACTCGCTGCTTGTCAAGTTGTATATTAGTCATAGTTATTATTCCGAACATGACGCGCACTGAGTCACGTTCCGTGATCCTTGCCGAACCGCAAGCCCATTGTCAACTGGGTTAATTTCAAAACTGGGCCTACTTCAATCCCTGTAGCAACATCAGTAAAGTCACATTCTATTTTTTCTACTATTTAGATTGATTTACAGCTGTATTCATGCAGGATGGAGTACTTGTATTATCTTGCAGCCATTGCTTTGCAATAAACAATGGCTAAATCTTGCGCTTTCCTATTAGAAATTGGCTTGAATAGACATTGTCTGTTCTTCAATAAATACAGCGTCCATCATATGACACAATCAAACTGCAGCTTTGAACAGAGATTGTTTTTTTTGCATAGCCATGCATATACAATCGCCAAGTTTGGGACTATATTTGGATCCGACTGTTCTGATGCTGTCAATACAACTCATTTGTTGTAACCTAGTCTCGGATACATTCGCGCTCTAGTTCAAGAAACGATAACTGCATATTTCAGGAATGCAACTGTTGTTTCCATTAAAATTACTGGAATACCAGCCAACTAAAGAGTTTATGGCAAATGTTGACCAGTAAACTGGAAATCATGATATGAGACTGGCAGTTTATTATACACTGACATCCTTATTTAGCGGTCCATTATATATGAAGACATTTTCAAATGGATATCAACTTGTCTTGCCATGAAACCAGATAATAGTATTGCTACACTGATTGCATACTGTTTTATTTCTATTGAAACAATCATGAGTGCCAAAGAATTCATTCAGCCATAGCATTGATGCTTTCATGTCATCCTGACAACTATTGATGAATAGGTAAACAGTCTGTCATGATACAAGACGAGTGGGTTCCGTTGGTTGAACTAGTCGAGAATTGCTCAATCTTCAAAAATACTCATTCGGCTACTCAACCACTGCAAATCTTTTTTAATTCGATGTTTACTCCAACTTTAAATTTATTGGGTTAAAGTTTTTTGATCGTTTGCATTAGCCAGACATTACTTGGATTGTTGTATCAGCATGTTTAGGTCTACCTTTGTTGCATGTAAACGGGCATACACAAACTATGACAGACTGCAGTCTCTATTAGGAAAGGCAGACATAAAGGGTCATTACAAACCTCTACGCCAACTACCTAGCGAAAATACTCGTCAATCTAAACATGATCAACAATCAACTCAAACATCTAGCTTGCTTGTATCTCAAGAGCCCAAAAGCTCTGTAAAAAACCTCGAGACTGCCAAGACTTCTGCTAATCATGGATCGAATTCAAATGAACGAGTACTCTGGTTTTCTGACCCATTTCTTTTGACAGAAAAACTTGCTCAGCTTGTAAACAAAGACAAGGTTGATGAGGCATATATGCTTTTACGTCGACATACTGGTGCAGGAAACGATGATGTTCATGCAGCTTTTTTCAATGCCTTGATCAAAAAACGTCACTATGCCATGGTTATTCGAATCTTTAAAGATGTAAGTGGATAGATTCGTGATGCATTTATATATTATATTTTCAAACCCAACATTATTTTTTGTATTCTCATGCTTGAGCTTTTATTTGTATTTTATGATAAAAATACTAGCTAATGCACGTTTTTGTCTTTCTGAAAATAACAATCGGCAACTGGACTTGATCTTTAGTTGAACGCAAAAAACCGAACATTGGCTCCACAATCATATACCAGTATTTTGAATGCAATCTATTGCATGGCCAAGATGTTGCCTAAATTCAACATTCATTCCAAAAAGAAATTGTTTGACACTGCGCTGGATGTTTGGAGGCAGCTCGTTCCAAATCTCATCCAAACCAATGCCATGCTGAGCGTTTGTGCTGCATGTGGCTCTGTTGGTGGATGGGAAATGGCAGAAATGATATACTCGCATATTCGCTACTCTAACAAGGCTACACTTACAAATCGACTTGTTGGATTTGCTGCTGCTGCTGCTGTATCGGCTAAAGCCCTTAAGCGTAGCCAAGCAGCTGTAGCATCTGGCATGCTTAGCAATCCCTTTGAAGAACTTCCATCCCCAAAAATCATTGTTGTGCCAGATGTAAAGACATATACTGTTATGATTGGCATATGTGCAGAGATTGGTAAATCTGTAGGATACGCGAATGGCATTGCTATTTGGAATAAAGCTGTTCAGCACGCTGCAGAAACGGCAAAACTCACTCCTGATGATCATCCTGATATTGTCCCTGTCAAATTTGATGGCCCATTGATAGCAAAGTATCTTCTTTTATGTATTCGATCAGATGACGCTTCGCATGCTGAAAGTGCATTGGATGTCGTGAATCTTCATTTTGGATTTCCTAAATCTCATCTAGAGCCTTACAACCGTCGACATAACATTGTAGAGTCCCGGTTTTCTAAACCTAGTGGTAAATCTCAAGGACGAGTACCAAGCAGCCACATTGAGCTTACTCAGCAAACATTCACTCTCTTGATGCACCTTGCATCACGTTTGCGATATCCAGCACTTGGTCAGCACTGGTACAAGATCTTTACTGAAGAGTTGCATATGGATGCAGATGATGTGGCCATGCATGCTATTACCACAATGCTCTTGACTGCTAAACAGTTTGATCAGGTCTGGAGTATGGCAACCGAAAAACCATCCAAGTATAAATATCAGATTGGATTACGAGCAACCTCTTTGGCTGTCATGTCTCGCGAGGAGGACAAAGAAAAATGGCTTGATCGGTCTCGAACACTTTATGAAGAAGGAATTAAAATCAGAACTGCTAAATCATCAATAGAAGATACAAACATGGATGCTCGATCCCAACCCAGTTCTAGTGAGGCATCATCTCACTTACAACAGCCACTGTTTGGTTTTCGTGAACTGCTCAACCATCTTGGTACGACTATTACTTGCAAATCATGGTCAGAGGCTGGTCAGATTGTGATTAAAAATCGAGAGATATTGGTCGATAATACGATTTCTCGATTAGAACGAAAAGTGGAGGCCAGATTAAAAAAGACTGACAAAACAGCCACGTCAGATTCTGACAATGAATATACGGGCGATGACGGTTTTCAGCTTAATCAAAAGGCTTCTACATCTAACTCCGATTCAGACGATGTTGTTTTTCTACGCAGAGGATTACTGTTTTCCAAAATTGCATTGGAAGAGTATACGAATGGAAAACTTGGTACTTCAGCACAAAATGTAAAGGCACAACTCATCATGCGACACATTGATATGGGATTAGGGCTCACCAAGACGCTTAAAGTCAAACCAGACACAAACATTCGTAAACTTATTTCTCCAGAACTGTACAAGAGGCATCTTCCCCTGGATGACTTGAAGCTGGATATGCCAGCGGAACACGTCAAAGGCAGTTTTAGACGCAGTGAAATGGGATACAAGGTTCAACGGAGAGAAGATGTTGATAGTAGCACTGCAAACAATGTATCTTTGTCACGATCGCATAGCTTCAGTAAAAGTACACTCAATCGGAATTCTATCAATAATAGTACTAACGCTGCACAATTCACCAAAAAGAATAGATTCGAGTAAGTCTCGTAGCTAAAAAGAGCTAGTTGCGAGACTCATGACATTGGTCTGTATAATTTACAAGTCATGATCATCTACTCATCTTAACTGTATTCGCGTAAAATGGAAATAAGGGAGTCGATGCATAATAAACAGCCAGTATCATGATAATTCACACCACATTTACTGGGAAAGTATCAATTGGACTCTTTAGCCCACTGGAGTTTTTCCTGATGATTGTCATGAAAGCAACGGTATGCATATGCAATGGTTGTTTGAAAGGAGGATTGAGAATGTATTGAGGCAGTCAATTCCTGGTAGAAAAGCGTAATGAATAGTTAACCATTGCCTACTCCAAAGCAGTGATTACAAAATAAATGCACAAATGGGTTTGATTTCATGTGAATAGGATTGTAAAACGAATGCTGGATTCCAAGATAACTGCGTGACAGATATGGTCCCTGAATATAAAATGTCGGACTTGATGACCCTAAAAGTGCTCATGCACAGCGATGATTACGTTTTAGCCAACCAATGAAATTGGCTTTAATCGCACGTTTTGTTCCCAGTCGAGTTTCACCCAAAAACAAACAACTTTGTTGGAACCTGGCTACTTTTAACTGATCATTTGTATAGTTTCATCAGCATGCTAGACTTTTTTGTAAGTAGATGGAACATTCAAGGAGCAGCCAGACAACAGCCTGCAGACGGCATTCCTCCTAATCCAAAAGTTTTTTTTGCCAATGAGCGCACATTTCTGTCTTGGTTGCAGCGTACGTTATTTCTTGGTTCCATTGCTACATCAGTAGATCTATTTGAACATTTGTTATGAGCAATGATGTATAAAGCTGATGGTCATGATGTATTTACAATCGTATTCACATGAAATCAAACCCATTTGTGCATTTATTTTGTAATAACTGCTTTGGAGTAGGCAATGGTTAACTATTCATTACGCTTTTCTACCAGGAATTGACTACTTCAATACATTCTCAATCCTCCTTTCAAACAACCATTGCATATGCATACCGTTGCTTTCATGACAATCATCAGGAAAAACTCCAGTGGGCTAAAGAGTCCAATTGATACTTTCCCAGTAAATGTGGTGTGAATTATCATGATACTGGCTGTTTATTATGCATCGACTCCCTTATTTCCATTTTACGCGAATACGGCTGTAATATTACAACACACCAATCATACACTTATCCCTTGTAATGCTTACTAGTATGCGAGGCTAATTGTTTTCAACTTGTATCTGTATGCAAAACTATAGTCTGTTTGATTCTTGGAGCTGTGGCGATTGGACTGCTCAATTTTTCCAACAAACTCGGCCAAATTGCTGGCATGATATTTGCTATTATATCTGTTGGATTTATGTTTTATTCATTAATTCAATTTAATATTCGTGCCGATCGTTTGCAAAAGAAAGGTATGTAAATTATAATATGCAGCACATCTATGCTCAGTAAATTGGTATCATAACTGCCATAACCGGCCCAGTTGTTATATTTGAAACTAATGCGGAATACTAAACCTGAAATGTAAATGGATGTTTATAGAAAAGGGAGTCAGTTTCGAAGACATGGTTGGATCGCTTGTCATGATTACCGTAGTGTTCCTTGCAATCGCAATCAATTTTTCATTCAAGATGGCATCTCCTTCAAACTAGCAACTTGACCTTTTACTTCATACATCTGACCTCATTAAAGCACTGCACTGGAACTGCTTGATTATTAGATATAATACATTCAGGTCCAATTTTTAGAGGCTTATTGCACTAGTTTACAATATTTTGATATAGTGGTGGGATTACGTATAAATCATGATGAATTCTTGACTAGAGTTTGGGTTTAAACAAGTTGAAATTCAACCTTTCCTTTTTTATCTTGCAGCTAGAGTAGCATCAATGACAATTAAGTTTGGTCCTTGGCCCATTCGATCCTCTGAGATATTCTTTACTTCCAAGCTCTCTTATGGTCTAGTGAATCTCAAGCCCCTTGTTCCGTGAGTAGAGCATACCCTATTCCCAACAGCACTTTTAGATGTTATAGGAAACTAATGCTATGGTTGTACCACTTGGTGATGCATTAGAGGCCGTATGTACTTGTGAATGCTGGCTGTTTTTTTGCCCTATATACGATCTTGAGATGATCTACTTTTACACATCAAGTCTACCAACTTGTCTAATCGCATCTTATCAATTCTGAATCACACTAGATGTCCTGGTCATTTCTCGCAGATTAGTTGTTAGATTCAATGATCTTACATCTGAAGAGGTCAGCGACATGTTCTCTTCGGTCCACCAGATTTCCAAAGTGATTGAAAAGTTGCACAAGGCCGACTCGCTTACTATATCCATGCAGGTACAACATATCATGGCAATCATGTTTTACATCATTAAATCTGCTTGATGACTTGAGATTCATCAATCCATGCATGTCTAAAGCAAGGTTGCTATTCTTTATTTGGACAATGAAATAGACTAGTTATTTCAATACAAACTGAATAGCTGACATGAGCCCTTTTAATTTAAAACTGTAACATTGTTTTTATAATAGGATGGTCCAGCTGCTGGGCAATCTGTGGCTCATGTGCATATTCATATCATTCCACGTCACCACGGCGATTGGATGAATAACGATGATATTTATCCCGAGATTCAGCGAAAAGAGCTTGAACTTGCGTTGGAAACAGCTCGCAATGCTGGTGATAGTTCAACCGTGGCCAATATTGAACACCGCATGAAACCATTCAGTGGACCGGATGCTGAAGATCGTCCTCCACGGACTTTGGATGATATGGCAGTTGAATCTGGTTCACTTCGATCCATGTTCAAGCAATATGATGATATTTGGGGCACATCATCCAAATGATTGTATTCGCTTGAAATAAAAAATTGTTACTTCGTATTTACATGAAATGGATTACTTGCATCTATCTTGTAATGACTGCTTGGAATAAATAATAGTCGAGTATTGATCGTGGTTTCTACTACAAGTTGAATCGAGAGTAGGCATTTTTAGTTTTTGGAATCGTACACAATACAAATGTATTGTTAAAGCAATTTTCAGCAGTTTAAAAATGAACAGTATGAAGTTTTAACCTCGCAACATTGCTGTTTGCCAAACAGTTGACGCTTTCCCACTAAATGCGGTGTAGATTATCATGAGACTGGTAATTTATTATACATTTTGGCATCCTTGTTTGTTTCATTTTACGTAAATATGGCTGTACATATCTATTCCAATCCACTTTTGCCATGAAAAGTATCGAATTTTAAAATGATGATTATTTAGATCGGATTGCAAGACAACATTCACATTGCAATACAGGTGATTTGTTGATGAGTGTACATGTCAAACAGATCCATGTTTTTGATGAATCTACTACATCTGTCTGCCAAGAAGCTTCGACAATATCTTCAATGATAATTGGCTGGGAATATGAGCTTCCATCATACGAGTTCATCGATAATGACTCGGCAGTCAAGTCTGTTTTAATTTTCGATACGGTTGGATGTTCTGTTTGATCAATGCTTTGTGCGCGAGTTAAAGACGAGCTACTTGCCATGACTGACTCATTGGCGAATGCTGGAACAGAGCTAGAGGCTATTACAACTTGATTATCCGCACTTGTCAACATTGAGGCAGGTGGTGATTGTGATTGACAAGCTGGTATACATGTGTTGCTAGAAAAAGACGCTTGCGATGAACGTTTCATAGATCCAGCAATATTAGACATCTCCAAAAGTGGATCATTTTCTTTGAATTGAGTTAGAATTGGGTCAGCTGCGTCACCAATTGGACAAAAATGATCATGCTCCATATCTTTTTGACTATGGTCACATTCATCAGATCCAATTCCACACCATTTTGAATCTTGTGCGCGACGTTCGGCAGCCATAGCAGCAAGCTGTGCTGGTGTCATGATATTGTCCAGCTCGGATCTAGTGCCAAGCTTCCGACCACCAACTGGAATCATAATTTCATTCAGCTTTCGTCGTTTCTCAGCAGCCGCAATAGATTCCTTTTTAAATTGATCTTCTGTTACGTGACGGCCGCCCAGTCGGTTACCATTTGAACGAAATCCAGCATCTTGGGATCTTTCATAATTGTCAAATAGTCTATCCAGAAATTTGTAAAACTTTGCATCGTGTGGACCATAAACTATAAACACAGAATCAAAGGGTATCAGTACACTAGAGTAACATAAAGGCTCGTGGCAAATACTCGACCATTATGTGCGAGTTCATGCAGCATGGTTCCGATTAAATCATGAAATTCGAGAAATTGATTGTCGTCAAATGCATGCCTAAGCCTGATTCGAATGACTTGACCATGATTGACATTCAGACCAAGTAGGTTTGGGTTTGTTGGATAAAACTCTTGAAGTGAGCCAACTCGAAAGTTGTGCAGTTTCATGATAGGCTGAACCTATTGTTATTCAGTGGGTTGAATATAAGAGACCCAAAGTATATTATATCAATAGTCTAATGTAATGAATGCACTTACATCTGAATATATGCGTTCTAACAGTTTTTGAGCCGTATTTACATTCTGTCGTCTTTTAAGCGGACGCAATTCCATTCGATTCTAAAATTTTGTTTAGAATGGAAAGAAGCGAATTCAATTTGATAATGACTCAAATAGACGATCAATACTGGATTCTGACTTGACGATAATTACCTGCTGCACAAGACATTAAACTTTAGTGTTTTCCCATACAAGTGTATTACTTACAGCTGTATTCACGTAAAATGCAAGACTGGCATGGAAACAGCCGTTGCATTTCCAAAAGTGCAATCTCTGTTTTCTTGAATTAAATTGTATCCGAGTTTTTAAAATACAGCAAATGAGTTTGTATAAAGCACTATTGAGAGTAGTCAAACCTAATATCTGGATTGTAATGAATGGGTTTGATGATTGCACAATGTATGGCTATGCCAATAGTGGTGATTTGATCGTGCATCATATGACAAACGCTGGTTTCAAAGAATCGAGTGTCAATCTTCAATAGAAAAGCGCAGATTTAATCATTGTTTATTCCGAAACAAAATAGTGGAAGCCAATGCAAGATAAATACAAGTGTTCCATGTTATGCGAGTACGGCAGCGATCTTAAATGCGATCAAATCCTTCAAGCAGGTTTTGCATTGCATTCGAGTCAGATGTGCCATGACGTTTGAGGTTATGAAACTTTTTGTTAAACTTTAAAGTTTTAGTAGTTTTACCAACACCATTCTTGCCATGTTTTACGCCGAGTGCAGAAAGGACAGTCTCGTCAATATGTATGTTGGTACTTTTGGCTGTATCTGTCAATTTAGAATCACAGTCTTTGATCTCTCGGCTATGATACTTTGTCAATCTATTAGTGCCTGTCTTTGTTCTGCCTTTGATTTTTTTGGCTTTTCCTTTGCGCCTAATAGTGATTTTTTGTTGTTGTATTGCCTGCTTGGAAAATTTGGCTGCATGTGCAAGATCTAAAACAGATATCCGGTTTGGTCCTTGAATCATTTGCTTCTCAGCTTTTACCATCCAGTACATTTGCTCTTCATCTTCCACAAGCGCACGTAACTGTATGGGTTCACCTTGAATGTGCAACCCGCCATTATTAAAAATAACTGAAATGGCTTCAAGCGCAACAGACTGCTTGAACTCAATGTATCCAGTCGCATTTCCTTTGACGTAGTCTATCATGGCGACAGTGGCATATTTTTCAAATTGTTCCTGTTTAAATGACAAAAATTTGTAAATATTTATATAGTAGTATGTAAACATCAGTTGGACTAGAGCCATGAAAAATGATATGCTTACTTGAATAGAATACTGCTCCACAGATTCAATCACGTCAGAAACAAGTTTAAACTCTACGATTTTTCCTTTTGGATATGTAGATCCGGCTTGAGAAATTACGACCATTGCTGCAGATACATCCGGTTTTCTGTTTAAACAACATGTAAAGTTGAATGTTTAAAATAAATAGTCAAATCACTTAGCAAAACGATTGAATCATACCGATGTGCTCGTACTTGGATAGATGAGTCCTCATACATATGCGTGGCAGCCAGTGACTTGATCATACTATCTAGTTCTTTGAACTCGATGAAAAATGACAGCTATTTCAAGAAATATGGATCAACTAAGATGTACACAATAGCCACGTTGGTTGTCATCTAGCACTTACATTGTATCTTTCATCCCATGTAGATATGCCAATATGCTTGGAAACATTTTGAATCTCGCCAAAACGACTGAAATAAGCCTCAACTTCTACAACGGTGACAAGCTGATCAAATCCAACGGCCTCCATAGCATATCCAGCTAGCAGTGAAATATTAAACATTTCTTTAAACACTTTGCTTGCGACAAATTCAGTTTTACGGCGCAGATAAACACCATCTACTGAGAGTTCAAACAATTCTGATGAGGAATATATGATCGATTCAGCAATATCTGCTGGCTGGGTTATCAAGCCTTTCATTTTTTTGAAAGTTGCCAAATCTCTTAATGGAATCCCTATTCGCATGAACAGTTTGTCAAACACAATTGATGAGTTGGAAACAGTTATTACAAAAACCAATCAAGTAGTACTATGCAAATGTGTTTTAGGATTGAATTGATTTATCATAAAGTATACTTACATCCTTGCGCCAAAAGTGGCGAGTCGACAAACGATTTTGGAAGAGAAGAAATGGTGCTATGATAGCTGGCATTGCAAAAATAGTACACTAGCTGCAAAAATATTTTAACTTTGGCCAATTCTGCTGTCATGTATGGCAAATGCAACTTGTATAGTAAATGTAACTTGTATAGTAATTTTTTAAAGTAAAAAAATATTTTCGAGATTTCTTGAAATCAAGTTGCTCCAAATCTATATATTATGAAGGTAGTTGGGCATTCCTAATGCATTCGGCCATGAGTTGTTCAAATAACACATTGCTACACACTGATTAAACACTACTTGATTTAGTTTTTGTCTCAAAAACTCGCTCAGCAGATTGATGTGGAGCTTATGGGTCCAGCCATTGGATACTCCATCGACCAGGTAGTTGGAGTGTATGATATCTGCAAGATGCCATTTTTTGGTACCTTACAACAACTGACTCGATGGGTTTTGCAAAACACAGTTGATGGAGCTTGCTGGTTTAAGTGTTGCACAAGCCATTTCTCGTGAATATGCTTCATCTACCCACAAAAACATATTAGTGTGTGTTGGCCCAGGCAAGTACAGTGCTTTTTGGATAATCTATTGCATCCAGCACTAGTCTGGTGCTGTCAGTGTTTAATTTACGACTTGTTTATACTGTCCATCAGGAAATAACGGCGGTGATGCTCTTGTTGCTGCAAGACATCTATGTTTGTTTGGATACAGTCCAGAAATATACTATCCCAAACGTCCACAAAAACCACTGTATCAGAGTTTGGTTGAACAATGTCGATCGTTTGATATTCCATTTGTGAATACGATAGAGCCTCCATTCAAACACAACTTGATTGTTGATGGGATATTTGGTATATAGCCGCCGGATTTGTAAATATTGAGTTTATCAATCTACTTATAGCTTGTATTTACTGGTATTGCAACCCCAATCTGAGCTGGTCTATATAGGCTTTAGTTTTTCAGGCGAGATTCGAGCTCCGTTTGATTCAGTCATCAGTGCCTTGAAGTCGACCAAGATTCCGATTGTCTCGATTGACATTCCATCTGGATGGAATGTAGAGCAAGGTATGTTTCATTATACTAAATCTAATATGGAGAATGACGATCCATCTTTAGTAGATACTGTGACTGCAAGATAGTTGTTCAATCTTTTCAGTGCTAATCAGACCACGTTTGGCAACTTTAAGGAAATGTAACCCATCAAGGATTTGTACCAGAAATGCTAGTATCTCTTACTGCTCCCAAGATTGGTGTTCGAGATGTCAAATTCAAGCATCATTATTTGGGCGGTAGGTTTGTTCCACTTGCTTTGGCATTGAAATACCAGCTTGATATTCCCGTGTATCCAAGCTCTGATCAAATCGTAAATATATCGGATTTTTGAAATATCCACCGTGCTGATTACTGGATTCTATCAAACTATGCTATTTAAATCAAGCATTGTGACATCAATTCTGGACATCTAAAATGCATTTGATTTCCAACTTACAATTTTTTATTTAAACTATTAATTTTTTGGTGTGGTTTGTAGGGTTATGTGAGGGATTGGAGAAGTTGGGTTGAAAGTGGTATGGGTCAAGTAAGCCCGAGTTGAGCAATCTAAAGAAATAGATGTTCAACAAAGTAAGCATTTGGGACGGATAGCCTGCATCTCTTTAGAATCAAGATATCCCAGACTTGGATACAATTCACCGTAGTACTTCGCGACGCATCATGCGACGCGACTTGGCTGCTTTTAGTTCATTTTCACGCAGTTCTGCCAAGACTGGATGAAGGGATCCGGATCCAATCGAGAGTGAACCGGACAATGCAACTGTTGGAGAAGTTGCAGTAGCGGATGCGGTAGTAGACATCCGCTTTGCCCGCCTGTTAAGTTGTCTAGTCATACGTTCTGTTCCGACTTCAGAAACGGACTTGTTGGAAACCAGTTGGCGAGCCATGACAGCAGAGGTTGAAATAGTAGGCAACTGGGGAAGTTTAGGGGTGGAAGGAGAACGGAGGTCCGTTCTGCTGTTATTCAAGCTGTTTGGACCTCCTGGTAACAGTGTCCCTAACGGAGGGCGGGAGTGCTGCTGGTGAATGCTGCTATTACTTGTGTTTTTACGATGACTATGTGTACGACGGTGAGTCTTGTTGTAGTTGTGAACCGAGGAGGTGTCGGACGGAGGAGGAACATGAACGGATTCCAACGTCATGATACTGCTGGTACCATCATCTTCGTCAGAAGTATCGGACAAGGAGGAGCAAACATCACACCATTGACTATCTAGCACTAGCCAGTCGCTATACAAGTCTTCGTTTCCCTCCACATGGCCATATATCGGAGAGCGTGGAGGTGCAAGCTTAGGAGTGCAAGCTGAATCGATGGGAGAGCCATCCGACTGGTCAGGACAATGTTGGTCATGAGATGAAGTTGGTGCTATTTCAAGAGAGTCTAGGGAAGATTTACTATTCCCAGACGCAGTCTTGGTAATATTCGAAACAGAAGTATGAGCAGGAGGGTAGAGATGGCTGTAGCCATGCATGCTTGAGGATGCATCAGTTGCGACTGGTCGCGACTTGTTCATGGAACCATCAGTGGTGGCGGAAGTTGAAGGACCAGGAGTTGAAAAGGATTGCGAAGAAGCAGCCCCAGCCATCACTAGTCCATTATCTGAAGAAGCCTTTGATGGAGAAACAGGAGAAACAGCGTTGCTATTTCCAGACGTAGCAGCCTGAGCAAGAGAGGATATCCAGGACAAGACGTTTGACATTGAGTTTAAGCTTTCACTAATGGATTCTACCCTGCGTAAGTTGAAGTGAAAAAGGGTGCCAAATCGAGTTTATAAGCGCAATCAGTCAAAATAAGAATTTGGTTTACTAAAAGTACGAGCCAAAGTAATGATTGCTTTCGCAATCCTATTTACGTAAGTGGAATATAAATAAGGGTGTCAGTGCATAATAAACAATCTCACGAAATAATCATTCACACCACATTTATTAGGCAATATTGTGCCATATGAACTCATTAAATTCATTAGTCTTTTGATGATTGACATTTATAATTGCATTCCCAAGACCTGCAATCTTTGGTTTCTTAAACTATCATGTATCGGATATTTTAAAACGAGTTTACAGAGCTTGTTTGGCACCAGTCAAGCCAGTATCTGATGTTAAACTTGTCGATCGTACAATATATGGCTATACCAAAGAGGATAATCTCTGTTCAAAACTAGTTTGATTATATTGTATAACAGTCGTTGCATTTGGAAGAACTGGGTGTCTATTCAAGCCGATTTCTAGTAGGAAAGCGCAACAAATATCCGACTATTGCTTATTTCGAGGCAATGACTGCAGGATAATACAACTGTTTCATTTTACGTGAACACGGTGTAATACAAGCCTTTTAGATTGTTCCCATCTAGCAATTTATACACCGGTTTACAGCCATTTTCATGCATCGTAGGGTTCAAGGGATCAATTACGGAGTTTCATTCACATGAACAACCTCATTATATGTCATGTGAATACTGTTCAGTTTCATCTACACAAGACTCGTTTCAAGAATTCAAGTTTATTTTTTTGATCCAGGAGCTACTAGTGGAGACCCAATATTCTTGCCTCGAAGCTTAATACATAGTACCCGCTCCATCTTGGCCAGAATTTGTTGGTTAGGGTTAGGTGCTTTGCCAGACTCATAGTCATTGACTACAGATGGTTTTTCATTGATTTTGGTGGCAAAGTCCTTTTGTGTTAACCCCTTGGCTTGTCGACCAGACTGGATCGCCTTGGACAGCGTGAGTCCAACTCGCTCCACCTGAAAGTTCTGTGGATTGGATTTAGTCAAGGTTGTTAGGATAGCAGTGATCACATGTGAGTTTATTGTGATCGAATGACAAGGAATTGTAGCAATGCATTAGATCACATCATTTCAAACAAATTGACAATGACCAGGATGACAGGAGGCATGGTTGGAAAACAAGCAATGGACCAAAGCCATGCTTGGGTCATTCAAACAGTATGCAAGAAGCGTAAATGAACCCAACCGGATCAATGCATTCCATACGTCCTAGAAAGTACCAATACTATACAGCATCATTCAACCTAACCAATGCTAGAACACCAAGAAAACAGTCGACCACTACAACTTTACATATAGGAATTATCCATTATATTAAAAGGAATATACCTCAGTTTCCCGGTCTATTTTAGCAGCCTTTCCAGCCTCGACACTTTTATGATTCTGATTGATACCAGTCTTTTTTTCAGATGAGATGGCCCCGCCCGAGCGTTGTGCAGCTGTAAGAGACTCTGCGCTACGTAGACTTTTACCAGTCTCAGGACGCTTCCTGATAATAGTCACATCATCCCATCCCATATTACTCATGGTGTATACTCGATTTAATTGCTTGTAAAGTCGATTCAATTGTCTGTAAAGTCGAGCAGATCAACAGCACAAACCTATGCGCCACTACCCACAAAAGTGAAAACTATGTCTCGTGATTTACACGTGATTATCATGGTTTGTCCTGAGGAGCGTTGTGCCAACATTCTGCAAATCCATTCAATCGTTGCCATGTCTAGTCTAAGATTTAACGAATGGCCTCTGACATGGATAACGGTACAAGACTGCGTGCAAATGCAGCCAAACAGTCAAAGCCTTTTGATTCAGCTGTTTCAAACCCGACCCATTCATCCGTACCATCAGATGCAACATCAAAAGAACCTTCTCGAGCCTTTTCAATATCTGGCACTCGTTTTATAGATTTTATTGAGGCTGCTCATGCATGCATTCGCATGTTTAAAGCATTTTTATATTCACTGCTGGCTGTATGGGTTGCTTATGGATCTTCTGCCATGGTGCATCGCGGTGGTAACTTTGACAACACCTTGATTATTATTGGCGATGACTTTGCTGCTGGTGTTGGCGATAATCCAAATCTGGGCAGTATTCCAGGTAAACTCTCGTGGCATTGAATTTAAAGTAATTCGCTTTATTCAGTTACTCTAAATTGACCTTATTTCGAGGAAATTAGGCTTGGCTCGATTCTTGGCAAGAGAGCTTGCAAAGGAAAGTAGAATTAAGCAAACTTGGTCTATATTCAACTGTGGTGTCAAAGGATCAACCTCGTTCCAATGGTGAGATTGACTGATTCTAAATGTGCAGCATTATTTTAAACATACCAACCGTATTCACTCTAACGCTATTCATTCGGAATTACCATTTACTTGAAAGCTCAGGCTTCCGTCAAGCGAACAGGTACACTCATTGGTCCAGCTCAATATTACCAGATTTTTGACTTGGCAATTGTAATGTGTTGAATTTAAACTGTCAATGGCATTTTTTACATCATACTGTAGACTGCATCTCAACAACACCCCACTCATTTTGAGAGGCTGTTTGAAAAGCCAAAGTATGCTCGAGCACAGGTGGTTATTCTTTTAGTAGGTTTCAATGATTCAAGGTATGCTAAAATGGTTTATTGTTTTTGCTTTGGTTTGATAAATCGGTACGCATCTTGCTTATAATATGCTTTGCAGATCTGCCATGACTACTGGTGTGGAAATATCACCAGAGCAAACTATTGGAAACATACACTCTATTTGCAAAGCTTTGCAAGATATGGGTAAAGATGTCTACGTCTGCCCAGTCGCCAACACGGGTGATTCTAACGTATCTGACGCAGTTCTTGAACAGAATATGCGTCTTAATACAATGATTTTAGAGTACACTACAAGAGGGTATGATGCTTATACATTGGTTTTCATCTATTGAATTGCGCGGAATGAGGTTTGCTAAAAACATACTTGTGGTAAATAGTGACAAGGAACATGTATTTGCTGGACCCAACATAGATGTCATGAATTTTGAATACCGCGTAGATCGGTATTATGATGAAGACAAGATGCACTTTAACGCAAAGGTGATTGAATAGTATTTTATCAGTATTTATGTGACATATTCAATTGAATTAAACCAACGTATTCTATGTATAGGGTTATGAAAAATTTGCCAAAGATTTTGTAGATGTGATTGCAAACCGACTTGTTAAAATTGAATTTGCCAAGTTCTCAAAAGTTCTTGGACTGAATAAATAAACATAGCCAAAACCATGCATGTGCTGTTATTGATTATGAATATTGACTGGTTTCGGATTGTGTTGCAGTATTGGTGGGCAGGCTCGTTATCGATTTGTTTAGAGACAAATTATATTTTAAACAAATAAGTTGGAACGGTACAAGTTTATTTAATGGGGCTGTCACTTGGTTTTTTTACCTCGATCAAATCTTTTACTAGAGTCTTCATTTTTACCATGACTGCGTTCGTCTGACAACCCTCGATCAGATCGTCGGTCTCTGCTATGTCCTCCGTCCCGTCTTGAGTCAGATTTTGTATTTCGTTCATAATGATTACGATCCGAGTTTTCGCTCTCATCTGCTCGTTGCCGTTTACTTCGGTTCAAATCACCTCGGTCATCATCATCACGTCCACGGGATCGAGTTTTATCACTTTCTTGACGTGAATCCTGATCATAGTCATGTTGACGACTACCATTCATTTGCTGTGAAAACGGCGCTCCTGAAGAAGGCATCATCATCATAGAAGGAAACCCAGTTACATTGGGTGGAAAGGGAAATGAAGGTGGACGAAACGGCATTCCAGTAAATCCATTTGGCACCATTCCCTGCATCATTGCTTGCTGTTGAAGTGCCATGGGAGGCATACCGGATAATGGCATAAACGGATGCTGTCCAAACTGAGCCATCATTGCCATGGGATGGATCATGGGTTGTGAATTCATACGCGATGCTACATTACGATTGCCCGATCCTTGATTTCCATGAGCGGATCTACCCCCGTTTCCATGATTGTTTCGATTATTGAATTGATTCATTTGGTGAGTTGATCCGCTGCGATTGTCTTTGTAGTTTTTGTTGCGTTGTTCATCTCGATCTACAGAAACATTGTTGTTTGCTGATTCAATTGGTCGGGAGGTTGTGTTGCCATCACTTGTGGCAGATATGTGTCGCGCACCTTCTTTTGTCTTGACTGTGCCAGTGTTTTCAGCGGATTTAGCATCAGATACGCCTAAAGACATGTCAGTACTTTGAGCAGGTGTGTGAGATCCAGCATCGCCCGTCGCGACACTGTCACCAGTTTCTCCAGCTACTCCATTTGACATGGTAGCAAATTCATGCAAGTGAGACTGTACTTGTTGACGCAGTGTCTTGTTAGTCAACAACTGATCGGGAACTTGATCTGAACCGCATACTGGACACTTGAATTTCATCAAAGGATCTTGTGGCTCAAGTAGTTCAAGACGAATACCTAAACCAATCATGAATGAATTTATAAAAAAATGAATATCAAAGCCGGTCGAGTCAGTTTACAAACATGACTTACATTCGTCACAAAAGTTGCTGTTACAACATGTGGTGCTCACGGCATCGCGCAATAGTTTTTGACAAATCAAACACTCGAATCCGGGAAGTACTGGAGCCATTTCATAAACATCTCCTGCACCAACATGTGTACGACGCTGTGCATTCTGTCGTATCCACGCCTCACTAGAATACATGGCAATACACGCATACATGAATGAATCAATGGTTAAACCCCGGCTGACAAGTAGGATCATTGACAGATTATTCAGCTCAAATTATGTTTTTGTTATGCTTACTCGTTGGGTTGAGCCACAACAAACTCGCCAGTTTGGGTGACCATAATGCCCGAGCTTGGGTCTTTAATTTCAATCGTTTTGAGAAACATTTTTGGAATGCCTGTTGTACGCTTCAATTTCGGTCGGTTATCAAAATCTTTATCACCAATTGTCGGGCACATGTTGATATAATGCTCTAAAACAGAGGTATACATTAGCATGCCAAGTATGAAATGGTGCAGTTGAAAGGCGGCAAATGTAAAAACAAGTAGACGAGATTAAACTCGGTAGATTCTTACCACGCTGGCCACATCGGTAGCAAATATAACCAGCTGGAGGAGGGCGTTGTTCTCCAGGAGGGGGTATAAAGCCTCTTCCTCGACCCATAGTAGGCCGAAATATTGGCCGTTGGCTAAATATACAGCATACCATCACAGACATATTTCACAATGTATTATAAGCACAGTATTAGACGATCGCGTAGTGCAAAATATCGAGTATGCTTTACAAGTCATCACCAAACCACGATTGGTCAAAAGTATATTCATCAATAGTGATTATCAAATAGTTTTGTTCAAGACTAGATCAGTACGTACACAGCCATTCGATCTTGGGTTTCTTTCCATTGATCAGCCTCTTGTTTAAACATGAGTGAAATCCGGTCAGGTGTAGCTGCACCATCAGCTCCAATTGTAGCTTCATCCGACCCAGGAGGTCTTGGTTTAAAAATAACAAATTTACAAAATACAGTGCCAGCATTACCATTATTCATTTTTTCAAATAAATACACAAACAGGTTGAAACCAAAAAGTAGATTTAGAGCCACGTATACAATTAATTTATGGATTAAACACCAAGACAGTTGAACAATGATGCCAAAAGATCATCATGAGCATCTACAAGCAGCTTTAAAAATATATACCTTGCAACGTTATTTAAAGACATGGGTCGTACAGCCATATGTCCACCAGGAGCATTTGAATGATGCATGTGTTTACCACGACCTCCACCAAATGATTGTGCTGATGTAGTAGTAGGTATGGGAGCAGCAGCCGCACTTAGATATCGTTGTGCTGTACCTTTTCCTGGTCTGCTCGGTGGATTACGACTCACCAAAACAGACGAGTTGCGGCTGATAATGGTCGTGTCGTTTGTGTATTCTGTATATTCCAGTTCAAGACAATCCATTTCATTTCATATTACACAATTGGGTGATCAACCGATTGCCCGTAAACATAAAGGTAAAAGGACAGAAAAAAGTAAGAATGATTCCACCTAGTGTTTATATCAGACAGCAAATTGATGGGAAGACAACTGCAAGTGGTATCAAGGATAGTTTCATTTAATCAAACAATATTATACAACTATAGCACCACGATAAACAACTAGTAGATTCCTAGTATCACTGACACAGCTCAGGCCATAGTGGAGCAAAGGTATTCATATGCCATGAGCAGTGAAAGCAACGGATTTGGCCATCAAGCCCGATTCGGTCAATTATGAATTGACAGCTGGTTTATTGTCATAACACTATCCTCGCAAACAGGTCAAAGCAATGGCATCCACTCCAAGATTAAAGTCAATGACAAACCTTCTTTTGTCTGAGCATTATGCAGAGCCAGATCAAAGTCTTGGCCTTTTCCCAGCTTCTTTGCAAACATAATCTCCCTCTTCAAATCAAAGACAGAGATTCCTGCACCATCAAAGGTGCAGGTGTCAAAGTCTTTTGCTGATTTGAACTTGTAAAAGACAATACTCATAAAGCTCTATCCTTGAATGGATTAAAATAAAGGCTCGCATTGGTTTCATTTGAATTGAATGAATATCACGTGGCTTACTTTCACTCTTGAACGGATTCATACCAACCAACTCAATCTAGCCTTATAATTTAGGATCTGGAATTTTCTTGGAAACTCTCTCCTTGTCCATTGCACGAAGGATCCGTCGCAGAATCTTGCCACTCGCTGCCTTGGGAATTGCATCAACAAATACCACTCCACCACGCAGTTGTTTATAGTAGGCAACCTGTCCTGCAATAAACTCTTGCACTTCCTTCTCCGTCAGTTTTTTTCCTGGCTGTAAAACTACGTATGCAAGAGGAAGTTCACCAGCTTCTTTATCTGCAAGCGAAATCACGGCTGCATCCGCGATGCTTGGATGTGTAATGAGTTTGGCTTCCAGCTCTGCTGGTGGAACCTGAAATCCCTTGTACTTGATGAGTTCCTTGAGTCGATCTACAATGAAAAAGTGGCCAGTTGGGCCAACAACAGCAACATCTCCCGTGTGAAAGTATCCTTCCTGATCAATGCTGTCTTTAGTTGCTGATGGGTTGTTGATGTATCCCTTCATCACATTAGGACCGCGAAGCCACAGTTCTCCTGGTTGATTCGTCATTGCATCTGTTTTAAAAACAAGGTTAGATGCTCAAATCGCGTTGATTATGATGAACGAATCCAGTTAGTACAACCTTTTCCAGTATCTGGATCAATTAAACGGGCTTGCATGTTGGGCACAAGAAATCCAATTGATCCATCTACAATCCGACTTGAAGGACACATATGAGTAACGGGAGTCGTTTCGGTGAGTCCATAGCCTTGTACTGCAGGAATCTTAAGACGCTTGGAAAAAGCCTGAGCCAGTTCGCTACCCAGTGGTGCAGCTCCTGACGTGGCTCGTCGAACGGACGACAGATCAAACTTGTCCACAATCGGATGTTTTGCCATGGCAAGCACGATAGGAGGCACGACATGCAGCACAGTAATTTGGTATCGTTGAATAAACTCCAAAAATTGAACAAAATCAAATTTGGGAACAACAACCATAGTATTTCCCTAACAAATCAAATAAAAGCTTAAACAACCGCACTCGGATAATTTCACAATCGTCTTTAAAATCATTGCAGCTTACACCAAATGCTGCCTGATGCAAAGAGATATTAAGACCATAGATGTGGAAAAACGGAAGAACTCCCATCCATATTTCATCAGGCAGTCGATCATTGACTTCAAATACATTTGTTTGTAGAACATTGGCAACCATGTTTCTGTGAGTAGTAATAACACCCTGAATAGTGATGAACATGCACATCAATGTTTAGTAAATGACTGGAAACACTAAAATACAATAGCATGAAAGAATACCTTGCTGCGGCCAGTAGTTCCAGATGAGTAGCATAAATATGCAGCTTCATTGGCCAGTTCGTTCTTTGTGAATTTGACAACAGGACCAAGTTTACTGGAAAGAAGTGATGTAAAGGAATGAATGCCATTGATGGACTTGCTAGCAAAAACAAAGATCCGGTTCAATGGCAATCCAACTACTTTTGCAGCAGCTTTGGCATTGGCAATCTGTTCGTGTCCAACAATAAGGACGGATGCACCTGAATCGTGGAGTTGATAAGCGAGTTCATCCACTGTATAGGCTGGGTTTATGCCACTGACAGATCCACCTAAAACAATCCAGTAACAGGATTAGTTGAGAGCCAGACAAGCTTCATATGGCAGTAATCTATAGTTCATTCAATGTAGTTGTTGAATCAACTCCAATTGTTATCCATATATCCCGTATGAAGTATCGACTTGCAGTCATACTAGTTGATCGTAGACATTACCTGCCATCAGAGTGCCATACATGACTGTCGAGTAGTTGATGTCATTTGGAGTGTACAGAGCAACAACATCTCTCTTTTTGAAACCAAGTTGATGGTGCAATCCAGCAGCAAAGCTAGCAGAGCTTTTTTCAAGATCTCGAAAGGTAATGACTTTTCCAGTAGGACCATCAATTAGAGCAGGTTTGTTTGGATTGCTCTGAAACCCTTTTGATCCAAAGATAAAGGAGGGAACATCCTGTTCAGGAATGTAGAGATCAGGATATGGCGATGTATAGATCATAGTGTTGGACTGATAAGAACTTATTACAATAGCTGATCTGATGTTAGGGTTGGCCGACTGTAACGAGTTTTGTAAAGTTTAGATTTCTGATTCTCGAGTCTTTAAACTTGAATATTTATACTCGCTCGGATTGTATACCGCGGTTGATCTTAGTCAGTATAAATGGTTAAAACTTATTTAAAAATCTATAAATACTAGACTGATATGTACATTTCCTATCACCAACTCACTAATCAAAGTCATCAATTTTCAAATACATATTGGTCAACAAGTACAGTTTATATCTGAATAGTGCAGCTATTCTTTAATGATCCGTAGTTCAAATGTTCGCTCAAGTGTAATGTCATCTATACGACCATTTGAAAAAGTTAAACCTTTTAAATACTTGGTCATTCTATACACGGCTAGTACTTACTGCCACTGATGGATTTAAAGGATGCATTAACGGTAATTTCGCATGCTTGTGAATTGATATCTGGAATACCATAGAGTATGTTGCCTCGCCATTGTAGCCAGTACGGAAGCCATGGGCTGTGAAACACTGCCGATGTATCTAACAACCAGAATAATTTAAAATTTAATGTACAATGTGAACTAGTTATAAAGACGTACCTCGTGATTGAGGGTCGTATACTCTTGGTTTATAGGTGAAATGCTCCCCGATTCGTATAGATTCTACCGGTTCTGGGCCAACAATATCTGGTACAAAGTCACGAAATTCCCATTGTACTTCTTCATTATGGATTGTTTTTCTAGCTCCAACAACCCAGACCAAAAAGCCATTGGATTTAAACTTTTTAGATTCTTCTGAAAATCGACATAGATACCGTTGCTGCAAAAGGTACGATTGAACAATATGACGATGAACGTTGGCCAGTTGAGGAAGCTGTTTTGAAAATCGTTCTACTTCGTCCATGAATGCCTGAGTAAATGATTTGATTCGAACTTTAAATCGGGCAAATCCGCCTGTTTCTGCAAGCCGGCTTACTTTCAATGCAGTAAGCGTGTGGTGTCTAAAATATCATACTCAAAGGATTACCAATGTAATGTGAGCATCAATAATCACGCTATCCATTTTAAAACAGGACGATTGATGCCAGATCGACACATACATCTTGACTCCGAAACGATCATGAGCATCAAGATTTGAGCACACATTGGCTAGAAAATCAAAAAAAACATCATCGAGTGCTTGCATGATCACAGGATTTGAAAGCATGGTACTAGGAGTATATTGCTCTTGAGTATCGTCATCTTCAAACGTATCCGTCTGTTGGGTTTTCTACAAGTCATCCAATGTGTTGATGCAGCTGGTAAGAATCGATCCATTATAGTAATGCCAACGTGAATGACTTTATAAAAATTTGAACCCAGCTTATACCTGTACAGGATCAGCCAAGTCTACAGCCATGTATTCGGACACGGGCTCGTTGGGTGGAAGAGCAGGGTTAGTACTGTAAACATCGGTTGATGCAGGTTGATGGTACAATGAAGTGGATAAAAGATGTGATGGATATGCTGTAGGAGTGGAAACCAAAGGTTGCTGTGAAGATGTATGTTGTGGAGTAGCAGCATAAGCGACAGCCGATGCTGTCACAGCAGCAGCATTATGAAGTGTCTGAGTAGACTAGCAGTAGGTGTTAGAACGCAGTGTATGAAATCCAAGTTACAGATCAAGGCAGTTATAGTGCATTGAAGAAGGTATCGGACAGCAAACTCAACTGGCAAGATGGACGGATTGGACAGAATCTCAAGCAGAGCTGTTGCACCCCTCAAGGCTTCACCCGTACGCAGACAAGCACTGTGCAAGTCTCCACTTATATAAAGTTTTTTAGCTTCGTGAGCATGCAGCACCACTGTGTCGAACAGCAGTGGAAGATTCATTAAAACCAGAATAAATAGTTGGAAAAGTTGAGATTGCACTCGTCTTTGAATCTCCATTTACAGTCAAACGCATGGTTTCATATCTGTCATTTATTCGATAAAAAGATTCAATCTCAAGCATTCTGTCAGATTAATTCTCAAGAACAAGATCTCCAGTAGGTTTGGTGGATTCTTGCGTGGCATTCATCTCTGGAAGAAACGCATCTTCAGCTGGTCCTTGAATAGTGGCAGGTTTGGGTAATATACCCAATGCTTCAATCATTTCCTTGTCTTGCGATGCTTTGTTGTTGGGTGTGGTCAATAGCTTATCTCCTGTAAAGATCGAGTTGGCTCCTGCAATGAAGCACAATGCCTTGAATAAAGCATACAATGATGTTCAATAATATTGTATTAATATACTTGATGAAAGCTTATTCCAAACAGATTGATGGAAAGTATTACCTGTTCAGACTGAGAAAAGTTGACACGTCCAGCAGATAAACGAACCATGGCTTTGGGCATGATAATACGTGCAGTAGAAATCATACGCACCATTTCCCAAACAGACACGGGCTAACACAATGTCAGATATGAAATCAGTTCAAGATCGCACTCGTTTACCATGCAACACATGAGTATACCTTTTGATTCTCGAGGGGAGTTCCTGGAACAGCAAGTAAAGCGTTGATGGGCACACTTTCGGGGTGTTTAGGAAGAGTCGAGAGAGTGTGCAGCATGCCAACACGATCATTGACTACCTCACCCAATCCAATAATACCGCCAGAGCATACAGATATACCAGCATCACGGACATTGGAGATTGTGTTTAAACGTTCATCGTAAGAGCGTGTAGTAATAATCTTGAAGATCAAATCAGAATGTATGTCAGCAAACCAGTCGGATTGACTAAATGTATGATCAACAAGTCGAATATTCGTCTACTCACATTGGGATAAAATTCACGACTGGTATCAAGATTGTGGTTGTATGCGGTCAGACCAGCTTCTTTAAGAGCAATAGCCTGCTCCTTATTTAGCATACCAAGACTGCAACAAACTTCCATTCCCATTCCCCTACGCACATTGAATGATGTTAATTTGAAGATCTAGTGGGTTAGGATTATCAGTGAGATCGCAACTCACCGAATTTGACGGACATATTCAGTAATCTGAGAAAAGTTGGTTTTGCGTCCTTGAACATCTCTCCATGCAGCCCCCTAAGTAATTCGAATTAGTTTGAATTAGGGTCTTGAGGGAACCCCAAACTTGAATGAACAAGACAAACTCACCATACAGAAACGAGTGCTTCCAGCATCTTTGGCCTTGCGAGCCGCCTCGAGCACTTCATCGTGTGGGAGCAATTTGGATGCTTTGACGGTGGTCTTGTGCTTGGATGATTGCGGACTATAAAACGATTCAATACGAATAAGCAAAGTTGAAAGCATGACCAGATCGTTACAAGGTGTAAATCCAATACTTACCAGTAAGCACAGTCCTCGGTGCATCCACCCGTCTTGATACTCAACAGAGTGCATTGCTGGACTTCTCGAGGGTTAAAGTGTTGTCTGTGGACTGTTGCCTAATTACCACATTCAGATTATCAATATAACAGAGCATCAATACGAGTCAAAGGAGACTGAAACCAATAACAGATACAAATGCATTGAATACGATCATCACTCATGACATTAAACCGCATTCAATCTAAACGCAAATGTCATGGTCTAGTCCAAACCACAGCAATAAGATTGAGGCTTAAGTCTTGATATTGTCTTGATAAACCCTGCAAGATACAGACAAAAGAATTGTACTATCAAGTTGATGACTTACTGCTTGATAGAGCAGCTCAATCAGTGGAGTGTCATAGATGGCTTGAATCTCTTGTTTTGTCCAGTCATTTCTGATCCATTTGCTATCGTTGTTGGTAGATGAGCTCTTGAGCGTATCCAGTGGTGAATGGTCAACAGATTGAGCAAGATCTACCCGATTGGAGGTTTTCAGTCCACGACAAATGATCGTCTGAGAAGCTACAGACCAATTCCTAGTAGCAATGATAGATCGTCCAGTTAGAGGACGAAGACAGTAAGACAGTGCACGGGTCATTCTGTTGTAGATTTACGGCCGTAAAGTGAAAACTTTTCTGAATTTATTTCAATGATTTTGTCTTTAAAACATTGACTAAATTCACCGCATTTTCATGTCAGAAATTTCATTCTCAATTCAATAGTTAATCTTATAAAATCAAACTAGTTTTGAATTCAAATTCTTCTTTTTCAAATAGTCATATAGTGCACTGTCACAACTTTGAAGTTGGATATTGGATTCGACTATTCTCAAACCTGTAAACTTGATATGTTCGCGTTCTAGTTCTAGTTTAGCATATCAGGAATAAAACTATACATGATACTCATCAGGAGAGTAACTAGGCTTTAATGAGTTTAGAAATCAATACTTTAATACATTTAGTGAATTATCATGGCTTGAATACTCGAAATCTACACTTGACTAGTCATATTCACGTGATCAAGAATATGGATCACGTGAGTATATTCAATCAAATATGATTTGCTGTCAACTTTGCCTTCACCACGAATCCACTCACGTAAGTCCATCAGCCATGCATTCCAATCTGATGCCATCCACATGTGCCATCCATCAACACAGACAGGATATCCTGTATTGATTGTGCATTGATGCTTGATTGAAACTCAGAGGATACTTGATCAAACACTTGAAGTCTCAATTCATACGCTTGAATGCTAATCTCTGTTTTATAGAATGCCGGTCTCTCTGAACCAAACCAAGATTGTTAAGAAGCGAACCAAGAAGTTCTCTCGTCATCAGTCTGACAGGTACAAGAAGATTGATGTAAGTCTTGCCAACAGGTTGCGTTTATTCTCATGTTCCCAGTGCATCAACATTCACCTTGTACAGACCAAGTTTACTGGATTTGTCAATTCTTGAAGTTGATTCATCACCAAACTGTTCAATACTCGGATGCACTGTTGCCCATGACTGGATTGCTTTATTTAGATTTTTTGTTCTTACATACCACTCTTGTAAATACAGGCCTCCTGGAGAAAGCCCAAAGGTATTGACAACAGAGTTCGTCGCCGTTTCAAGGGCCAAATTGCCATGCCCAAGATTGGTTACGGATCTAATGCCAAGACTCGTCACGTTATGCCCAACGGCTTCAAAAAGTTCCTCATCAACAATGTTCAGGATCTTGAGCTTCTTCTCATGCACAACCGTGTCTTTGCTGCCGAGGTCGCCCACGGTGTTTCTTGCAGAAAGCGTGCTCTCATTGTTGAGCGTGCTCAACAGCTTGATATTAAGCTTACCAACGCTGGCGCTAGACTGCGCACTGTTGTAAGTACTTGTAATGATAGATCTCTGTCACTTGACAATTAAACTCCATAATTAACCCACAATCTGTTTTATAGGAGAACGAATAAACTGGAATAAACTCCTTTTTTGTAAGCACCAGCATTTTTATTTACTTGTAGTTTTCTGTGAAGGGTGTTGATCGGATGGTAGATAAAGTCTGCAGTTGCATTGAGAGAGGTTTAGTGTCTTGAGCAATTGATTCAAGTCCCTGTAGCAAGGTTTACTTCAACTGAACAAGCTGATTATAAACCTTGTTCAAAACCTGTTGAATACGGTCAGTTGGAGTTTCTTGTGTTGCCATAAAATAGATGACGTTTCCTAATGGACGTGCAAAGATGTTGCCTCCTTGCTCTGTCCTGAGTGCACGGATAATGTCTATAGATGCCTGAGATGCATAACCTAATCGCGATTACCAATATCCACTCATTTGGTTAGTTGGTATTCGTCAACGAGTCCACAATGTATAGTATAGATTCCATAATTTACCTTTTTCAGTTGTTGCAAGCTCAATGGCCAATACCGTTCCAAGAGGAACAATACCATCCACAATAGAAAGTGCAGCAATCTTGTCCAAAAGATCTCCATCCCATACACACGTCACATACTGTTGATGTTCCGATCGCGAAGCAGCAGAATCAGTACAGTTTACCCTTTTCTCTTTGAGGCTTTCCAATAATTCGATGCTACGGACAGCCACTTGACACCCAACTGGATGAGCAGTAAAAGAATGGCCATGCAATAAGGCTTGTATCTTGCTTTCTCCTTTAAATGCATCAAACACTGTTTCTCGAGCCAGTGTCACAGCCATGGGAACAATTCCTGTAAGACACTTTGCGTAACACGCAATATCTGGCTCAACATGTAGAAGCGACACGCCAGCACTAGCAAAGCCCAATCGATGCATACCAACAAACACCTCATCATAAATCACAGGCATTGGCGCACACGAGTTCCTATTTCGAACACTATTCACCAGTTGGCGATGGAAAAGCGGATCTACCCACATCATACCGCCTGCACCCATCAATACTGGTTCAATGATTAAAGCGCCAAGCACATGTCCATTTTTTTCGGCTTCACCCAACGTTGTTTCAATCCATGCTTGATATAGTTGTGCAAGTTTGGATTCATCACGTTGAATATCGAATATTTGGTCGCGATTTTCCAGTGACACTCTGATCAGATCCTCAGTCCATCCATATTGTTTGGCCAGTATAGTAACACTCTCGGGTAATCGCACAATGTATTTTCCATGCTTCAGCACAACCGTAGGTGGTTCAAACCAAACACCGCGTCCTATATACCAGTCTGCTTGTTCGTTGTACACGTTGGGATCAGAAGCACTCATGGCACCAATTGTATCCCCATGATACGACCCATTCAGTCCAACCACATCCAATTTAGGTTTAATCAAGTTGTGCTGCGTAGTGGTTTTCTTAAACGCCATTTTCAATGCCACTTCAGTTGCTGTGGATCCATTATCGGTGTAAAATACTCTAGATGCCCATCCTTTACCAGCGGTTTCCAGCAGACGATCGGCTAGATGTAAAGCAGGCTCATGCACGTTTTCGGGAAAAATAACGTGTCCGTATCGTCCTGCTGCATAAGCTGCTGCTTTTGCCAAATGAACGTTACCATGGCCAACACCTTGAGTCCACCAACTTCCACAAGAATCAAACAACTGTCGCGATCGTTGTAGTGTTGGATCAAACACAGTAAAGTCATCACCCAAAGCCGAGTCAATCACCATTGCAGTTGAAGTGGTTCCGTGCTGCGTAAATGGCCACCAAAGTTTGGATATACTTTTATGGGATAGATCGTTGACACGTTTAATTTGTGTAGCATGCGTATCCAACACATACTTTGCAATGTCTGTCGCTTGATCATTGACAGACCCGTAGTATGCTTTCATGTTGGATACATCGGCTGAACTACCAAATGCAGTATCATGGATTGAAAGAGGGGGAGGAGCTGGTATGGTAAATAGAGTTGTATTCTTTTCAAGATTGGATCGAACAATAGTGTGATTGCTGTATTTTGGATTATCAAACATCACAACACATGGCACATCAAATCCTCTCATCAAAAGTGATTCATACGATGTAAGGGTAGTTGAGATGCCGCCCAGTTGAGAATCGCCTACAAGGATAACCGGAAATCTAAACGTGCGATACAAATCTGCTTGAAGTGATCCTGATATGGTTGGACTATGAACTCCTAATAAAATACAATGTTTTATAATTGCATTAAAATAAATCCATTGACGATCCAACACTTACCTCCAGCAGTTTCTATCAAAGAAAACCCAGTTTGACCACCAAGAGATTCACTAAACGCCTCAATCGCAGCCATGATGCGTTGACGTAGATTGTCGTCCGAAATGATGCGATTTTCTTGAATAGCCGTCAAGTGAGGACTAGCAGGCTCAGTATAAGTAATAAGAGTTTCTGATCGAATACCAGGACAGAATGTCTGCACATGTCTATATACACCACATTAACCGAATTAATAATGCATTCAACTCGACACAATGGATCGCAATTCAATAAACAATATGATCTTTCCTAGAGTCAGAGTCTATTGGGTATCCAGTTTGAACCGGTTTAAGATACAAAACTGAAGAATTCAATCCAGTTTCTGCCATCATTTGGGATTGCTGGTGACGACCTAATACAGCATTAGCACCTCGACATAAAACAGTCGAAGCAATGGTTTTACCCACATTGGTGTTTGCAGAAAACACCGATACAATGGGCAGTGAGCTTCGAATAAAGGACATTGCAATGTTAATGCAATGGCAAACAGACGATCCAATTATAATTTTATTCGCCTCAAATAATCAAAAATGTCAATTTCGTGCGTTGCTTCAAGATCATTTGGCATATTCAAACTATTTTGAATTGTCATGCATTTCACTGAAACTGATTGATGATTCAGAGTATGAATTGATTTCAATTCAGTTGTTTGAAATCCAATCCCATACATTCACGTTTACATGACTAATATCTCATTGTATGATGTGTTGATTAAAGAATCGAGTGTCAGTCTATTATGCAAAATAGCAAATGCTCAACCATTGTTTATTCCAAAGCAAAATCACTAAAAGATCAATACAAGTGTTCCATGTTACGTGAATGATGCTGTAACTCATCAACTAAGCCTTTTCACTGTCTGCACCAGCAAGAAACTCGGCGTGAAGTTTAGTTTGAATGGCATAATCTTTATCAAGCCTCTTTCTCCTTGACTTGGTGATCTCCACCCCTTCCTTGTCCAATGTAGGCATGCCTTGCTCATCCCACGCACTAAACTCGGCAGTCTTGAACATCTGAGATGGTGGCATTCGTCCCTTTTCCAATCGCTCGGCTTTCTTTTGAGCTTGAATCTTCAGTCTCTCTTCCTTGTCACGTTGTCGTTCTAGCTCCTTGTCCTGTATCGCTTTGCGTTGACTCATCAATGTTTTGCGATCGACAATTTTCACCAGTGCCTTTCCATCTAAATTTACAAAAAACGTGATATAGATAGTCAGAGTTGAAGCATGTACATTCATCAGATACCAAGCATCACTAAAAAACAATATAACAACGTGCCTTCCTTGTCATCTAAAATAACACCAAGTTCAAACAGATCCATATCACGCAAACGATCCGAGAGCTTTAGAAATTCAACAGGATCTAGTGATAGTAAATACAAGAGTAAGAATTGAAATTGTAGTTTATCTCAGTGTACGTGCATGATAAACACCACTCACCAGCCTTGGCTTGTGCAAGTTCACGAACGGCATCACGGAACGATGACAACACACGAAGATATGGCATCAGTGCTTCCTCAGACTTGTTGGAAAGATGAGTCAAGTTAGTAGGCGCCAACTTAAAACTACTAAATATTGTATAAAAGCACCTACATTCTGAGCACCTTCAGTAACCGGAGCTCCAAATTCGGGATTGATGTCAGGATACACACCAAAAGTACGCAAAAGCTTGGTCACATAAACACCAATTTTGGCCAAAATTGTTATGTTGGGAGTTGCCTTGACCTTATTCTTGGTCTGATAATACTGATTAGAAACCGAAATCAACTGACGAAGTTCTGTCATGGCAAGAGGAGTATTAAAGGAATCAGCAAGAGCCGCATAAATCGCCTCTTGTTTTTGAAACAGTCTATTCAGATTAAACCCAATAAAATCAAATATGCATTAAAAATCGTACCATTAACACATCACTCAAAACGGTAATTAAACAAATCCAACTTACACATCCATCAACTCCTTCTCCGCAGAACCATAATTATGTGTTTCGGAAATAACTCTTTCTTTGAATTTTTCTTCCTGTGCAAGTGCCTTGACTAATGCTAGAAAGTTCTGATTGTTTCAAAACACATCACATTCAAGATGATACATATTAGTATAACCTAGCACCTAATTCATAAGCCAATCAAATACTCACGTTAATTGAAACCTCGATTGTGCGCGCTTCGGACAACGAGCCTGCACTCCAGTCAAGAGTCGAGTCCCAGTGATGAAGCAAATACATGATGCGAATCTGTTGGGCAGTGCTTTGCTCCAATGCTTCCTAGTTGTTTCAACGTAGACAGTGTTGCGATTAAATACGAGTTATTTCAATGCATGCAGTTAAAGTCAAATAAAACCAACTTTGATGGAAATGAAATTCTTGAGACTTTTTGACATTTTTTGACCCTCAATGTGAAGATGTCCAGTGTGCATAAAGTAGTTGACCCACTGAGTGCATCCAAAATGACCCTAATATAATACACCAGATCACAATAATTTCAGAAACAATACATCAAACAATATAGTGTGGAGTTTAAATACCTCGGATTGAGCCAACTCGTTGTCGTGATGGGGAAAAGTCAGATCAATACCGCCCGAATGAATGTCTATTTTTTCACCTAGAACACATCCAGCCATTGCAGAACATTCAATGTGCCATCCAGGACGACCCTAAGTGCATGGTTTTAAAAAATGATTAAATTATGTATAGCTTGTCAAGTATTCAGATCTCACGACTTACCTCTCCCCATGGAGACGACCATGAAGGCTCACCAGGCTTGGAAGACTTCCACAAAGCAAAGTCGGAAATATTGCGTTTACCGCTAGTATCGGCGGTCAGATCGCCTTCACCCTCTTGAACCAGTTTTACATTGCCAGCAGACCAAGGTTCAATCTTGGCATATGAATGCTTGTCAGATCTATCGAAACAAACAGTATCAAAATAAACAGATCCATCAAACTCATAAGCATAGCCATTGGACATGATTTTTTGAACAAAAGCAATAATCTCTGGAATGTATTCGCTAACGCGAGTAAGAACATCCGGACGGCGAATCTAAATTGATGGTATGGCACAATATAATCATAAGCATTCAATTTATCAAGATACAGGCTGCATCCAAAACATACATTCAAACTGTCCATATCATGGAAAAAGTCTGCTTCCCAGTAAGCAGCATAGTCTCTGAAAATCTGCTGATCGGTAGTCTTGGCACCCTCCTGCAACGTTTAAATATTTGTTAATATTAAATAAAACGTGTTACGCAATGTTCAAATAAATGTTTCGTACTTGGCTGTCAATAAAAAGTGACAGTGGGTCTTGCAAAGCAAGGTAAAAGTCGTTAATACACATATTGCCGCTTTTGGCTTTGGCAAGAGCATCTCGCGAGGAAATCTGTCAAAAAACACCTAGATTAAGTATATGCTATCCATTTAAAAAAGTAATCATAAATGCACATGTAAACATACAGCAGTTTTGTAATACAGTCCAAACTTGACATCATCGGCTGCGCCAACAAGTTTTCCTGCTTCGAATTCAGAAACAAACTCGGCCCAGTTGTTGGCGGCATCTTTCATGTATTTTTCAAAACGTTGGTTGACAAAATAATGCCATCCCAATTCAGCCTTGACAATAACACTTTCATTAAGAACAGGGTTTGCTTCCTTGTATTTGGCAAAAAGATGCTTTTGACGGGCAGATACAATAATCTATGATGGATGTAGAATGGTTAAAATGGATAGAAAATAGACGATTGTTTATCTGAATTCAAGATCCAACAAAAGCTGACGATACTCGATACAATTTTTAAATATAGCCTGACCTTGTCATCAATGTCGGTGATGTTCATGACATACTGCAGATCGTATCCAAAATATTCGCTCATAATTCGACGAACAATATCAAACGAAAAAAATGTTCTACATTGAATCATACGGATCATGTTAGTCGAATATCAGTCAACGCAAGCATGAGTGGTTGAAATCCAGAGCAGTTTGCCAGCATCAAACCAGCTCACCTGGCATGACCAACATGGGATTTGTCATAAACGGTTGGCCCGCAAGAATACCAAGTGACTCGACGTCCTTTTTCAGGAACAAATAACTCCTATACAAGTATAGATCCATGTTACGCCCAACCATATCAGTAACTGAATTTCCGAAACCATTCAACTGCTGCTGAATCATCGTCAATTCCAATTCACAAACGACGGCAGCTGAATATAAATGTAGAATTCCGTACCTTTTTGCGAGTCAAAGAGTTGTTGATGTATAGCCGAGGAACAGTAGTTCCAGCAGGAATATGCCAGTCAGGCTGGCGAATAGGAGCTGCTGAGGATGTCATGGTGAGTGCAGTAGGTTTTGACTGGGAATTTACGGAGCAGTAAAAGCGAAGAGTGGATGCAGTCAGTAATCTTGTACAAAAAAGATCAAGACTGAATGGTTTGTGGTAGACCCAAGGCAGTACTATCCGATGAATCTTGATGATGTTATAGTTGGTTTAAAGTCGAGTATTTTCGTGTACAATTCGTTAAAACGCATTTCAACACTTTCAAGCCTGAAAACGTAAATTATAAGTTTATTTGTAGTTAACCAGAGTTTTGATCCGAATTTTGTATATCTTGTTCTTCTAACAACGGATCTGCAGTCTTGGTTACTGGCTCGTGCAAGTCATTTTCTTCCAAATTTGTGATGATGGATGGCAGCAATGAGCTGGGTCGACTATACTGTACAGATCGTGCACTCAAAGCAAGCCCTTCAGATTCTTCTCGTGGATCTTCAACAATCTGATCCACGCTTTCTTGTTGACTTTGTTGTTGAGATGAAGTCTGCTGTTGCTTTTGTGCTTCTGCTATATCAACTGATGTCATTGGGGATCTGGACCCAATATGAAGCACATTGTGAAGTCTGGTAGACAGATTACGGAGTGTGCCTGTGTTGGAAGGTGCTCGGCCTTTACCTGGAATTCTTTTTGTTGTTCTTCGCGATACATCAAATGTAGTTCTATTTATGATTCCAAATTCCAAAATTAAAATGTTATAATACCAATATCTCATGAAATAATCATGAATCTACCTTGATGTAGGAGTGATGACTTCAGACATCCCGGTATCATGTGAGAACGCAAATCCAGTATTTGCTACTTGACCGCCATTGTCACCCATATACACAAGGCTTGAAGCTCTTGCTGACCGACTGAGCTGCACACCAGGAGATGGTATGGGATGAGCAATGCGTCGTACAAATTGGCTTGCTCGATTCACACTTGTTTTAATCACACTTGATAATGATGTTCGTCTTGATCGTGTTTCAATTGATCCATCCAATAATCCATGTGGAGTGGTTTTTCGTTTTACGTCCAAATATCCGAACCCATCCGTCGATGCATTCACTCCCGACTCGGTTGGTATGACATATCCAGTCGAGTCTACAATTGCATCAATAGTTTGTTTCGGGGGCAGCTGTGGTTCATCCTTTGCTGTTGTTTGAAGCTGATCGTCAGATTTTGCTCGTGTTATATTTACTGAAGCTATATCTGTTTTTGCAGTCTGAAGTTGCATCTCCGAGCGGTTACGTTTAACCAGCTTGTGAGTAGGATCGGCAGAAACTACAAGCGATTCAGTTGTACTATCATGCAATGAATCTTTGCTAGACTCTTCAGTGTCCAAAGATAACACCATGCCTTTTTTCCATTGATATTGCTGGATTTCTCGCACAATATCAACATCCGTTGGCGCAAAGTACTGTTGGACAAATTTCATCATGACGCGAGGAAAAAGACCTACAACAATGGACAAGACCACACATAGATAAAATGCTGGTGTATGGAATAAAACCGATATGATTCCATACTGCTGACTTGTAACTTGAGAAGCGTAAATCAATACATACATAATCCACAAGCCAATTGTAAGAAGTAGCGCAACAATAGTAATATAGGTCCAGCTTGACCAATCTACAATGGCATAAATATTGACAAGTAGAATAGATGAAAATGCTACTGTTGTTCCCATAGATTCCAGTCCAGAGTCAAGACCGCCTGGGTGGAGCGTTTTATCTTCAAATACCAGAAATGCAAAAAAATAGCACACGATCGATTGATACATTGCATCCAAAACATACGACCAATATTGCCGCATGTTGTAAAGAGTCTGGTAAATACCCTGAACATAGATTTCTGGAACTTGCAAAGCAACATAATCATTAACGTCCTGATCAAAGCATCCAATAAGTATAGTCGGTAAAAATGTAAAGACAGTGTTGAAAAACATGCTGTAGGTGAAATCGGTAATCAACCCAGCACTGAAACTTTATATCCAAAGTAAAGTGTAATTTAATATTCATATTAAAAATTATTAGCAATCAACGAGTTTCAATAAGATTATGAAGAAAGTAGCAGTTTTAACTACTTACGTGCAAAAGAATTGATGCCAAAAAAGAATAAATAGCCACGTTGTGTTTTTATAAAAATAATTAAGAACAAGCTTTGAGGATCGAAGATATGCCCATCGTCCATGCACTAATAGTAGTCTCGATAAAAATCTAAATTGAGAAATGGCATAGTCACTTGCCATGACTGCTTGCAGTCCTTCTTTTCCGCTAATACCAACTCCGATATCTGCCTCTTGAATCATCGACACATCATTGGCACCATCACCAATTGCAAGACACATGGCACTCTGTAAAATCATAATTAGTTATGCCAGACTATAGTTGGACAAGCAGAATTTAAATGAATTATGCTCACCAATCCCTTGCGAACCAACTGGACAACCATAGCCTTTTGCAGCGGTGAAACTCGACAGCACACCACCGCACAGCATCTACATCCCAACTCTAAAAGAATTGGCCTGCATACTGGATCCAATGCAAACTTTAAACTTTCTCCATCAATAATCAGACCATATTCACGACCATCCATTGGAGAACCAGAAGGGTTCCAGAACCGCGTAAGTGCTTCTTTGATTTGCAAAATGCTATCCTCTATAGACTTGGATTTGATGACAATCAGAGTCATGGATCGTTTTAATAGATTGCACGAGAATCCTATATTGACTGCAGTCTCCATTTTATCTCCCTACACATTTTATAGGAATCCACAGTTAGTATGTAGATTGCATGAATACAGTTTAAATAAAGCCAGATTGATAGCTTACAGTAAGAACCCAAATTTTGATTCCGGCCTTTGAAAGAGTAGCGATGCATTCGGGCACGCCTTCTTGGAGCTTGTCTTCAATTGCCGTAGCTCCCATTAAGGTCAGATCGTGTTCAATCAATTCTGCCACAGCATCACACTCTGCCTCTCGATTGTCCACCTTGGCTTGTGCAACAGCATATTTTGCTGCCCATTCTTGATACTCTTCTTCAGGAACTAGTCGGTATGCCAAACACAATGTTCTCAACCCTATATAGTAAAACAATCGACAAAAACAGATACAATAATTAAGCTTTAAGTTTACCGATTGATCATTAACAAGACAACACGGTAAATCAATCATTTCAAACACTCACCATCGTTTGCATAAGAAGCAAGATGGTTTGCAGTAGCCTCTAAAATCGCTGGGTCATTATTATGAGACAGTCGTTCATATATCATACTATCTGCCCCCTTGCACATCAAAATGATTTCTCCTTCAGGCCGACGCACTAGCACGCTCATTCGTTTACGGTCCGAATTAAACTCAATTATGTTCAAAATGGTATACTTTCTAGAAATACCGAGCACATCAATCTCCACCTCGTTATCCACTCTTCGAAGACATGCAAATCCCGTGTCTTTTGCAGCACTCACCAAAGCAGCTTCATCTGGAGACTGAGCATTGTAGACAATACGGCTTGGATTGGACTTGTCAGGCTTTTCAATCAGAACCGTGTGACAGATGGCAAGAAGAGTAAAAAACTCGCGAATCTTGCGTGCTTGTAGAGTGCCATCTTGCAAGTGTTTTGGAATACGGGAATCAATAAATGCTAGTTTTGAAGATACGTATTTTGTGTCGAAAAGTTTAGAAAGACCATTGCGCATTGCCTGGGCTTCTTCAGCAAAACGACTTTCTTGAGTTTCAGTTGGAGTTTGACCTGGATTAGATGACGAATGTGCTTCAGCACCCATAACTCCATATGTTATTCCGTTGATGGATGCTTTACGAAACTCCATCGTGTTGCTTGTAAGTGTGCCCGTTTTATCAGAAAAAATGTACTCGATTTGTCCTGAAATCAAGTGTTAATTACTAACTGTGCACAATTTTAAAAATATTAAACGAATCATCAACAAAATAACCAGTTTTAAAGTGCTTACCCAAGTCATCACATAAATTCCAAGATTGAGGAAGGACGTATTTTCCACTTTCCTCGTCGTACATATCCTCATCTAGATGAATCATAAAAGACTGGAATGTTTTGGTCACATCCAAACTAATGTATAGCGCGATAGGAATGATATTTTGAAAAATGATCATGCATCGAAAAAAAGAAAGAATGCCAAGCCTTAGAGGGGGCTCGATATTCTCCAATAAAGTTCCTTCAAATGGAGAAACCTCAAATGCAAACGAACTGGAATAGAAACCAGACACCAAACCGCAAATCAAACACATGCCAGTAAGAATTGCAAAATTAAGCAGAATCTATGCGTGAAATAATGCAAGTTTGCTACTGTTAGTTTTATACTGTCATTGACAGATGAGCTACCTCAACAAGCAATGATTGATTGACTTTACCTGTGGATTGATTTGGCGATCGATTTTGCTACGTTTGGATGGAGTTGCACCAGAATTGAGCATAATCTTGGTATCTTCACCAGTATACACGACAATACCAATAACCCAATGCGTATTACGAACAACACATCCACGAAGTAAGACATTGTTTGTAGACATGGGAATAGCACTTCGGTTTGCTCGAGAATCGCGTGTCCTTGTTCCAGTGCGCAACACCATGGTTCCTGTATAGGTATACAAATTCGCATTGGGTGGTTCAGAATCAATATGACAACGAATTGACCGACAGTCTTCAGGCGTACGAATATTTTGAAGTGCTTGAACTCCTCGTTTAATTTTGAGATTGGTTTCGCCATCAAGATTCTTTGTTTCCACGTAACATGCAGAGTCTGGCTCACTGGATGAAACAATTATCATGTCTGCTGGAATATTATCATTGTTTCTAAGAAAAACAAAATCTCCGACTTTTTTTACAAATTCAATGATATTAGCAAGCAGTTAACTCAAGTACGGTATGCTACATAACGCAAATATTGCAGATTACTGCAGATCAATCAAGATGCACCTTTGACATTTTCCCATCTGTTTAAATTCCACGGCTCTGTCAAGTGTGGCTTACTATCCAATTTTGGTGGTCCAGGATTCTTCAATGTATCTAACGATGCAGCAACCAAATTTAAATGATCTTGGCTTATATAGTCGTGTGCATAAATCTGATTAGGATAGACAGGGCTCTTTGACGTTCCAGTCCTTGACAACCTGGCTTGTTTTAGGATTTTTGTAAACCCTGTAATCAAAACTATGATGAATAAAACTCCTTTAGTCATGGATCGTTGGATCCATTTAAAAAAACTGGAGATTTTGTGAACAATACTCTCTGACGGAGCTTGAAAATTTGAATTGTTCCAGTTACCCATGACATATGTGAATGATTTGTTGATGCTGTTGTCTGATTCATGTCGTTTCCAATCTTCGATTGCATCCTAAGTATATGTTGCATGTGCATTTCAGGTGTTAAAATCGTAACCAGTGGTTCAATCACAGATACTATTACAGTATAAGCAAATCTTGTATCCACACGATTCCATCCCATTTGGCAGTATCAAATAAATCAACTTTGTCATTTTAAATATTTCTAGTCATAGATAAATAGTTACCTTGAATGCAGTGATGGCAACAATAATTAAAATTGGAGCAGCTGTGACTGACACGTCCACCTCCTTGAAGTCGTTGAATACTTGGAGAATGACCAGCGAAAGAAAGTAGAAATTGGCAATACCTCGAAATTGCTCAAAGATATTTTTGGGCAAGAAAGTGACTATTGTGTATTTGCTTGTGCGGACTTTGTTGGTTTTGTAGACAAGGTAGGGGCGACTGGTCTTTCTATCTTTAAAATGTTCGTCGACAGGTATATTGACAAAGATACGACGGTTGGTTGATGATGTATTGCAGGTTGAGTCTATTTCTTCAAATCCTGGTGAGCATGGAGTAACTGGCTCTTCGCGAGTCAAATCAAGATTGGACCGTGACCCTAACCAGTTGACAGGCATGGCTGGCTTGGTTTAAAATAAATGTAATTACAAACTTTGAAAAAGTTGACAAGAGTTGCTTTCGCTGTATTTGCCACTGATTGAAGTCCGTATCTTGATGTATTTGGTTATACCGTTATTGGTTAAGAATTGCTTGGTTTACTATCGAGTGCTGCTATTATATTGGGAAACAGACAATGCAAGTCTGGCTCGCGATTTAAACAATTATAGTTTTTCAAATTCAATCAAGCTCCACTTTTGAAGTTTAGCTGGTAAAAGGTCTAAAAAACTGTATAAACTAGCAAACCCCCATTGCAGCCATAGGAATCAAAAGAAAAGTATCAACATGCATAATTATTGATTCTGATGGTGAATCATGAATAGTATATTCAAGAAATGTCAGACAATAGCTGTTGTGCCATTTCATTTGAAAATGAATCAGATCTAAACTATAGTATAGGTTATGCAAGTGAAGGATTTAAAAAACAGACCATAATTAAAATAACCACCACAAAAAGCAGTCTTTTTACAGATTGATCTTGAGTAGTATTCATACATATGCAGATTATGGCAGATGATTGGATTACTCCAGCAAAAACAATGTGTGGTTTTAAAATTTCTGCTTGGCGGCTATTCAAGAAACAAAGTTGGCTACGAGCACACATGACAAATATGACGTTTGATGCCACACAATTGTTAAATGTTAGTTCCCAATGCTGTTCAACCACGCTCAATGTTCTTTGGCTAAATAGCGTGTTAATAGTGAGTAGTATTAGCCGGCGTTGATAAAGCATATGGAATGCAAAGCCATTATGGGTTGTATCGCCGCTATATTCACGCAAAGTGAAACACTAAACAAGGGTGTCTATAATAAACAGCCAGTCTTACGGAATGGCTGGTGGCAATTTACTGAACAACATTTGCCATAAACTCTTTAGTTGACTGGTATCCTAGTGATTGAATGAAAACAACAGCTGCATTCCTGACTGCCATCTTTGGTTTCTTGAACTAGAACGCGAATGCATTTGGGACTAGGTTTCAACAAGAATGAGTTTGAGGATCAGAAAGTTGATCCGAATATCAAAACTACAATGGATGAATTCGGTTTTAAACTTGATGATCGTGCAATGTATAATTATGAAAAAGAAGGGAGAGAGCATGTTCAAAAGTATAGTTTGTATCATATGATGGATGCTGTGTTTATTGAAGAATCAGGTGTCAGTTTGTAGTAGGAAAAATAACGAGTGTTTAACCACTGTTTATTTCAAAGCAAAACCAGAGATCAATACAAGTATTTCATTCTCGTGAATGGTGCTGCAAAATGAACACTTTAAAGCCTATTTTAGCTGTACTCTCTATTCAGATATATAGACTAAGACATATCAAGAGTATTTAATACAATTTAAACCTGCTCAAATACCAAGATTAGCCGCACTCGTTACTTTTTGGATTGAGCAAGCGGGAACATTGACGATTACTGATTTAGTAGAATGAATATAAAAGTGCCATGTGTTGTGATCAGCAGTTTTATTGATACAAACCAAATGCAAAGTATGCTCGACAGTTTATACAAGAATTGGTTACACCAAATAAATGTATGGAAACAAAAGTCAGTTCAGCAATGACCAGATTCAAGCCAAGAGCAATCGTCAAACTGCCAATAATAGTTGATTACGTGTTTTACCTTGTTTCCTACTTCGTTTGTTCTCCGGATAATTACTACAGCTCACTGGCAAATGGACACTGTTGATATTATAGAAATGGTAGTGACTTCCATTTTCCAGTATCTCTACTATATTTGTCTTGGATTCTGCATGCTCTCTTGGTTTGCTATGGTGTTTTTTTTGACATCGGGTCCTATTATCACGTATGTACAACTACTTGAAGCTTCTGTGTTGGATTTGTTCATGGCAGTACCGTCTACTGGCTATATGTGTTCTACCATGGAATAGTCGACTGATTTGCTGGGAATAGTTTACATGAGCAACCGGGTCACTGCAACATACATTTCTACAATCATTGATGACGTCTTGCTATTCTGCTGTACCAATGTGGATTCTTGGTACACTTGCATTAGATTGCATACAGCTGCATCCTATTTCATGTATATTCTAAATCAAGGCAATCACAACTTTGAAGTTTCTGTCACTATTGAGACTTGAACGGATACGGATAATATTATAGGCTGTGGCGACTGGTTGCTTGAGGTTTTGGATATTGGTGACCATTGTACATCCAACTCATGTTGTCTGTCGGCCGCAATACATCCAGCTTTTAGTGCATGCTGTCTGGCTTTATTTCAATCCTCTACACAACTTTAATTTGCTGTAGATAACACTGCTGTTATTGGAGTATGCCATCTGCACTCAAAAACCATTCCTATATTTCTATCCCCGCCCTTGCTGTCTCGTCATTCTTGCTTCATGTGCTTTTCCTACTTCAGTTGTACTCGTTTACAGCCTTGTTTACGTAGAATGGATCCCTTTTTTGTATTATCTTCAATGGCTGTCTGCATTTTGTTTTGGAATAAGCAGTGGTTAAATGCTATTTTTCTATTACACATAGACTTGAGCATTCTCAATTCTTTGAAACACAGCATTCGTCATATGATGCTCATAATTAAACTAGTCTTGAACAGACTACTCCTTTCTCCTCTTTTGGCATGACCATGCGTTATACAATTTCCAGGTTTGAAGCCAGATTCAACTATTTTGATGTCATCAAACTCCTCGGTTGTATTCTAAAATATCAGATACGTTCGCGCTCTAGTTCAAGAGCACAGATTGTATGGTTCAGAAACGTAACTGTCGTTTTCATCCCAATCATCCAATGTTTGTTTTGTAGAAGCATCGGAAATTGAACGGTTGTCAGGGATGTACTGAGACTGTTATGTGGACGTTTGTCCAGCTTTTACAAAAATAAGCATCGGGGACAAAGACCAGTGAACTTTGTCAAGGAGTTCCGAGGACACAGTATTATCCAGTAAATTTGACACCAATCATCTCACGAGACTGGCGGCTTATTATGTGCTTTGATACCCTTATTTAGCGCTTCATTTTACGTGGATAGGCTGCAATATGTTATATATTTTCAGCTGACTAATCATCTGTTTTATTTATTTCAATATTTTTACTTGAACTGGATCCTGCGAATGGCAATTTGTTTTTCCTTTATGGACATGTCTCGACCAAATCTTGCAGATGGAATTTATATCATAAGGAAAAGCCGTCATGTTCGCCTTGTCTTGCAAAAAAATTGGCCAAGCCAGTCACTATTTTGCGACCATTAAAGGGCATAGACTGCAATCTCGAGCAAAATCTAGAATCGTCTTTTTTGCAAGACTACCCCAATTTTGAAATTATATTCTGTGTTGCTTCTGAAAGTGATCCATGTATTCCTATCGTGCGGAAGCTGGCCGCTAAGCATCACCAAATTTCGTGCCAACTGATCATTGGTAGGATATTCTATCTTGATTTAAATGCATCACATTGCTGAAACATACAACAACGGTTCAGCACGATGCTTATTCATATTGATTATTTAAACGTGCATTATTGAAATCAGGCGACGAAAACGTTGGTGTTAATCCAAAAGTCAATAATTTAATCCGAGGATATAATCTAGCAAAAAGCGATATTGTGTGGATTTTGGATTCAAATGTCCAAATGGATCACGGTGCTCTTAGTAGATCGGTAGACTTGTTATGCCAGCCTGGTGTTGGCTTGATTCTACATCTTCCTTGCGGCGTTCGCTCATCATCCTTTGGATCGCTTATGGATGCAGTGTTTTTAAACTGCACACATGCACGCATGTTTTCTACCATTAATCGTCTCAACGTAGCCTCGTGTGTTATTGGAAAGTCAAATTTATTTCGTCGTTCAGATCTAGAAGACTACGGCGGGCTGGCAAACTTTGGTCAGTATATGTCAGAAGACAACATGATTGGCATGGCATTGATGAACAAGGGATACTGCCATAAAGTTGCACCTGATTTGGCATACCAATCACTTGGATCATCCACCTTGAAAGATTACTTTAGTCGACGTGCAAGATGGACACGGATACGCAAGTATGCAGTAGCAGCTGCGACAATGTATGAGCCATTTACAGAGTCTTTGATGGCAGGGCTGACTGCTGGATGGGCTTTCCAACGTGTATTGGGAATTTCTTTTTGGCCTTTTTTTATTTTTAATTTTGTGGCTTGGTTTGTATCTGATACATTTGTAGCATGGGTGGTACATCCTAGGAACCAGCGTGGTGGTGGATGGACAGATTTCCGTATGTTTGCTTTTGCATGGTTGGTGCGTGAACTTTCTGCAATTCCAGTGTACATATGGGCCATGTCAGGTAGCACAGTTGAATGGCGAGGCAGTAGGTTTTACTTGCATACAGATGGAACAGTTGAGCCATTAAAACATGGACACGGACCCAAGCGGCCTATTGGTACACTGCCTAGCATAAGCGGGCCTTCACTACATAAAAAGAGCAAGTTTAGTTCCTCAACTGGCCCAGCTACAGTATCGTCTCTGGGTCTATCTTCCTCGTCAAAATCGAGTATCTCATTCAACACATTAAATCAGTCCAGTGCGGCAGATCCGCCACCAATAGATACTCGACCTCGGTATTGCACACAATCCATGAGTTTAGCAGGATCTATGACGGGAACTTTGATTGGATCAGCACCTCGACGTAGTGATACTGTTGATAAGGTTGCAGCGTTGTTGTCCCCTACAAGACGAAATGTGACAGCTGTATCTAAATCACCTTCATCAGCAGCAGGGTTTATAGCACCTACACTAGCAATAATATAAGCCAATAAACAATGATTTATTTCTTTAGCACCTACTCAATGGAACGGTATGTGCTGAGTAATAGATCTTGCCTGTCGTCTACAGTCTTATTCGCGTGAAATGAACCGCTAAATAGAAACTAAACGAATGTTCACATTGCGTTCTATTCTTTCAATCTCCAACTCTCCTACAAAATAAACATTGGGTGATTGACATGTATAGTTGCATTCCTGAAACGTGCAATCATGGTTTATTAACTAGAGTGCAAACGTATGAAACTAAAAGTACAAGATATGTTGGTAGAGCTGTATTGACAGCACTCGAACCCAACATCTAGATTGTAATGGATGATTTAGTGATTGTACAATGCATGGTTTACCAAAAGTGGAGAAAGGACAGATTCAAACCTATAGTTTGTGTTTATTGAAGAATTGAATTCGTCGACTCGTTTACTTGATCTCAGGTCTATCAACGCGTTCAAAAGGACAGATATGGGGGATACGGGAGTAGCATTACAACCATTGGCAACGGAACAGAATACTCGACCAGATAGCCATTTGACTGCCACTTTATTAGGAAAAAGTCGTTCCAAAGAAACCCTCTTATCAAGCTCAACTCACAAATTATCCAAGGACAAAAGTAAGAGTGTTGACAACACGCTGGCTCTCAATGCCATTGCATCTTCAAAATTAAATATTGCTACGGCAGTGGCAGCTGAAGAAGTCAACGAATCTTCAGAGGCAAAAGAACAGCGCGAGGCACATGAGCTTGTTGATGAGTATTATCGGCGGATTGAAATGCTTTCACTGCCTGTTGATATGCTTAAAAAAGGTCTTTCGCATATGGGTCTAGCACCTATTGGACACAAGTTGGTGTACCAAAAACTCTCTATCCCGGCAAGTTTATCAAATATCAAGTGAATAAGTTGAAAGTATAAATTTGAGTACTGTACAAAATATGCTAACCCTGACACCATAGTATGCTGGACTAAACAACATTTCAGCACTTCGGGAATATCCGTACATTCAAAATCTTGAGCTTCAGGGAAACAATATTACGGGTAATTATAAATCCGATTAAAGTCGAACTGCCTATTTAATATCAAAACACAGTTTACAGCTGGTCTAAACCATTTCCAATACAATATGTTGCTTTATTGATAGACATTACTGCTCTTGGAAGCATGCAATACTTGGTCCAGATAGATTTATCAAGCAATCGCCTCACAGATGTGTTGGCATTTGATCCACCGCCTCATAATTTGCAGCAGGTGGATTTATCAAGAAATCAAATCACAACCATTCGGGATTTATCACAGCATCGATTTTTAACGTATCTAAATCTAGACAGTAATCTGATTTGCGATATTACAGGACTGTCCGATTGCAAGAATTTACGGCATTTATGTATGGCAAACAATGGTATTACATGCATTGATGGACTGGTTCATCTTCCATTACGAATGCTGGATCTAGTAGGGTTAAATTGAAATGCTTGGTTTTGTTGAAAAAATTATACTTTTATATTACTCATTGCAATATTATATTTTAAAAATGATGCAATCAACAGAGAAACAATCGAATTACAACATTAAAGGGTATAGAAACATTGCTTAAACTTGAGCAAGTACAACTCAGTAAAAATGCAATAGTATCGGTAGAAGAACTCAAAGATCATCCCAGTCTACGGTCGTTAGATATTGAAAGCAACTTTATTGCAGATATTGATCAAGTTTATATTTTGGTCACATTACCCCGCTTGCATGAAGTTCGATTGCGCAATAACCCATTCACGAATTTACCTGCAGCGATCTGGTATCCAAAAGACCGTGTTGTGCCAATGCACACCACCACGCATTATCCACCATCTTATCGACTGAAAACAGTGTTTTTATTACAAAAACTAACCATACTAGACTCATTGCCTGTGTCCCCAGAAGAGAAGGTGGCTGCAGTGAACACGTATGATCCTCCACAAAATGTAATTGTAGCTGTTCAGCATGCACATATGGAGAAAAAGCAGGCTTGGAGCTATGCTCGAATCAGAGGAGAAGATCTTATGCGCGCAAGAAGATTACGACCATTAGTGCTATGTGGGCCAAATGGAGCAGGGAAAAGGTACCACATGCAGATTTATATTGAAAAGTTCAATATATTTGGGTTGCTAATCATTCAAGATGATTTAGAACACTTACCAGTCGACTTTTAAAAGAGTTTCCACACATCTATGGACTTACTGTCTCGCACACGACACGTCGACCACGACCAGGCGAAGAAAATGGAGTGCATTATCATTTCGTTAGTAGAAGCGAGATGGAGAAACTCAACGAAAAAGGAGAGTTTATTCAAATTGTAGTTCTTTTTGGTAACATGTATGGCACGAGTATGGATGCGGTAGACAAGGTCACGAAAGAAGGCAAAATATGCATCATGGATCTTGAATTGGAGGTGAGTATTAGTATATGACTGATCGAGTATAGTTTATATGAATACAGTACTTTAATTTTTAACCAACATAATGGATTGAATCAAATTCTAGGGATTGTTGGCACTTCGTAAATCCAAACTAAAACCCAGATTCATTTATGTAACGACACCGAGTATGGAAGTGCTTCAAGAGAGATTGCAAGCCAGACTAGACACACCATCAATGGCCAACAAGACAACAGATCTTGATGCAAGTAACAATTTTGAAACACCAGAGGAACGCGATCCAAACGAAGTCAAAGGATGGTTAGCCAAAGCCAAACATACACTAGCAGATCATGATGCGACACTATTTGACTTTACAGTGATGAATGATGATTTAGAACGAGCGTATAAGGAATTGAAAGAATATTGTTTAGGAATGTATTGGAAGGATTTTGAAGCAGAAGAGCAAGAATAAAGAAGATTTATTCTAAAAATGATAATTTTAGAATGAATTCAAAAGTTTAAAAATATTTGAAATTGTCAATTTTCAAACAGCAAATCTTGACGAGTTGAAATCACTGCAAAATAGTGTTTCGTTTTACGTGAATACGACTGCAACCCAAGTTATGATGGCATCCACTGCTGTTGCTAGTAACAGTGCTCAGAGACTGGTGAGTTTGATGTTATTCTACTTTTTATTCCAATAGTATGAATTAACCAGCTTGATGTCATTAGCCTTTGGCTGCAACAGGACGGCCAAACCAACACTTTGAACTGGGTGTCAAAGGAAGGTGAGTGTGTCCGACTTCCAGTTCCTGTCAAGTTTGGCTATTCTACATAAACTAATATTGTCTACAATGTCTGTCCCATGTTTTAGAAAAACCGGATGGGCTCAAACAAAGCAAGTCCGCAAGGACGCTGATGGTCTGGATAACGTCGACGACTTTTTCCAAAGTGATGATGAAGACAACATCAATGTTGCATCTAGACCGCCTTCCAATGTCAAGGACAATCAAGGTATTGGCTGTTTGTTATTGCTGTCGTATTATGCTTGCAAATCTGGACAGCTCGAGTCTATTCGGTGCATTATTCTTCAATCCGGACATTGGCTGAAAATGGTCTGCAAAGCTTGTGTATTGTTATGGCTCGTTTTGATGGAAAACTATTCATTGGGATACAATTTTACACTATCGTGCATCTATCAACACTAATTCTGGTTTAATATCTATACCGTCACAGGCAATCAACATCTCGGACAATATAACCAAGATCTCCAAGGTATTCCCAGTCTTGATATATGACGGATTTGGTTTTGTTTTTAATGCCATTTCGAATCCTTGATGTGATTGGCATGTTTATTTTGGCCAAGTAGAATAACCACAGTTTTGTTTGATTCATTTATAAGAACCCGAGAGTCAGGAGTTGGAAGAGGACAGTCGCTTTTTTGATGAATCTTTTGCGGAACCCCAATCTCCTACATCAGATAAAAACAGAAACATTCATCAAGAACATTTACAAGTTTCAGTCAGCGAATCAAGACAGCATCAGCGACTTGTAATGGAATCGCCCATTACACCGACTGTCAACCAGCACAGTGCATCTGCTAATAAGCGGACAGGCCGATTCCTGCAATCTGTAGATTCTTTTGATACTACTTTAAATGGACCATTGGATGATGAGGGAGTGGCTCAATATGATACGTCTATTCAGAAACCACTACCCGTCAAGCATGTTGTGATGGCTGATCAACCACAACAACAAGGTTCTATATCACACACTCCGGTTCAATTTGTATCTCGACCAAAAATTGCTCGTACTCCTCAAGGCGTAGTATACTCAGAGTCGATGTATCCTCAAAATGTAACTCGCAGTGCTCCCAGACAGTCAATGGATGGACGTGAATATAGGTATCAAAATGGTCGACAACTAGTATCAACTTCACGTAAATCCATTACACCACAGCAGCTTGTAAAACCCAGCATGTCTATAGGCTCAGCCAAAGCAATGTCAAGTCGTAGACCACAACAGCACTTTAGGCAAGGTGGTCCTACATTGGTCAGTAAGCCTATCAAGTATGATCACGACGAGTATGATCAAAGTATGGAGTATCGGACACGTGGGCGTCTGTCACATGCTATGACTGAAACAGCAGCTGGGAGAATGGTAAGAGTAAACACAAGTAGACAGACCAATAATGATACACGAGGATATTTGGATGAGCAAGATATGCTAGATCCATACTTGACGCATAATCAAGCAGATTTGGTTGCAAACTCTCGCGCTATTCGACCACCAGCTCGTCGTCATATTCCGCCTGCTGCAGAATATTACAATGAGCAAGACGAAGATAATATATACTATACCGATGATCCACGAGCAGAAATTAATCCACAAACTGGCTCAAGAAGAATCGGTATGTCAGCTCACCAATACACAAATGTAAATCAGTTTCAACAACCTTTTGTGCAGAGACGTGCAGTCATGATGGATGAGTCTGATATGCATGATAACCCTCGTCCAATGAAGCGACAACGTAGTGCGCAACCACAACAGCAGTTTTCTCCCGACTATCATGACGAGTACAAAAAACCTCATGCTCATGTAGAGCGTCGTAGAGAAATTATGTATGCATCTCCTGCACATATTCGACAAGGTCAAACTGTTCAACACTTGATACGTCCACAGCAAAAAGGACGACAAACTATCTCGTCTGCTCGTACTAGTACCAAAGTAGCCGAGTTTTCGTCAGTAAAGGATGAAGATCTACCATGTGAATCTCCATTAAAGAATTGGTCTGAAAATGCACATGACAAGCCAACCTACACCGAATCCAATAGCAATGTATATTATGACGATAATATTCCTGATACATATCCTGAAAGCGATGGCGAGAATGAAGCAGAGAATTTTCATGATTCTGCTATTGTGCGTGATAATCCCGTCGTTTCCGGATCACTATCCAAGGTTCAAAAGCAACATAGTACCAAGCAAGCGCATTCATCACACTCGTTGAAACCTAGCGATCGTGAATATGATCAAGTCGAGTATGCGCAAGCATCGCATAGTCCAATTGATGTGCAGCGTCGACCACCAACGCAGGGAAATGGTCGCAAAAAAGGTGCACAGCGACTGATTATTCGCGAACTGGATCCAGAAGAAGAAGAAGAAAATCAACGAAACAGCTCTGTTGTTCAGCCTGAGCATGCCGAAGATAGTGGTGAAGATGGCCAGGTTGACGTAAATGAATCTGACATGCGTGAACAGCCATTACCGGATACAGCAAGGGATTTGGAAGTGAGTTTACCTCCACGAAATCCAAGAGGACGACCACCAAAGTCACGGGGTATTGTCCCGAAACAAAAACATATAGCCGTTCATCAAGAGCTAGACTCACTCGATCATCGAACCAATCAAGGTCAATTAGTGGTTAAGCAAAGATCTGTACCTATTAAAAAATCCATTGCTGTAGTTTCTGCATCAATAAAACAGGAAGGAGAAGAGGTTGAGATTGAAACGGATGGTGCACGACGAAGTCGGCGTACCAAGGTTCAGCCGGTTGCATACTGGAAAAATGAGCGTGTCATATACGGCCGTCGTGTTTCTGGTAGGTTGTATGGTATTGTTTTTCAATGGTAGTTTATTTTTGACCAACTTTAATGATTACTTAGGATTTGGGGGTGTTCCTACGTCTGTCAAGGAGGTTATTCGAATCCCATCAGATGATGAAACTATTGCGCATCGACGCAGTAGAGCAGAAAAAATTAAAAAAGAAGAGACCGAGGCCGTTCCATCCGAAGTGAGTGTTTTTAACTATCGTACAGGTCAAGAAGAGTTGCATAATATTGTAGTTACGCCTGGCATGATCGTTCCCCGTACTGTCGGTGCAGGAGACTATCGATTTCAAAAGGTGTTCAGCGAAGGCGATTTTTTGGCATCCGGAGTTTTGGCTTTGCCGCGCGGAGCCAAGAAGCCCATCAGGGGTTCCGGCGATTCCGCCATGGTAAGCTCAAGTTATATTGCGGAATAAGTATCATGTGGGGGTTTGAAAAGTGTGCACTCGATCTTGACTCACTATTTGCTTGAAACTATGCTGTGAATTAGATTTTTCTTTTGCTATCTGGTCAGGTTCAAGTTAGGGTTAACGAGACTTCGTTTGTGATTTCACATGGCTCACAGTTTTTTGTTCCTCGAGGTAGTTTTGATTGATTTGTCATGTTTAATTTACCAGTGTTGTGTGGTTTAATTTTCTTGATTATTTATCTACTTTGTGTTCTCATTGATGCAACAGGCAATTTGTACGAGATTGAAAACATTGCAAATAGAGAAGCTCGATTGTTCTTTTGTCACGGCAAAGAAGTTTTACAATCGTCGACATGATTCTATCATTTACCGCGTATTCACGTAAAGCACCAAGAGTTCAATACATAATAAACAGTTTCATGGAATGAGTGCCAAATTCACTGGACAATACTGTTTTAAACTCTAGTTTGCGGGCATCGCATAATTGTCGGTGCATTTCAATTTATTTCAGTACGAGATTTAGAAGGGCTGAATCGGTACTTTTTCTAAATTGAAAAGTCAAAGATGCAAGGCTACAAGCGACATTACAGAGTACCCTGCAGTCGATGTCCTTCATCAATAATCAACTCATCCAATTCACGAGCACAAGATTTTTTGATGTCACCAGATGGGTGAGAGATGTGCACAGCAATGCAAGGCATGTAACCACCATCCTCCATAGGCCCATATTCAGGGGTCAGTGTAGGAGCAATCCGATGAGCTAGTGATGGAATATCCTTTTGATAAGCAATAGCGGTACGCCATAACAGTTCATGAGCTTCAACAACATGCTTGAATTGCGGATCGCGAGGATCAGAAATCTGCGGCTGTTGGGCTGTTCCCACCCTTGCATGAATATGAGCGGTCCGCCTTAATACCAGGTCGATATCTTGCGGATCAAGTATGCGCTCACACACCACATGCCAATGACTGACATCAAGAGTGAATAGAATCTGAGGAACCTGCTGGGCTATTTCCAAAGTAATCCAAGGAGAGTATAGAGATCTACCTCGATGGGTTTCATGAGAGAGCGGAATTTCCTTGCCTTGAAGGACACGCTGCTGGATTGAAATGGATTTGGTAAAGTAATCGATGGACTCTTTCAAAGTGAAGCTATCGCTTCCTGAATGACAGTTGATATGAACAGGCGGTTCTGCAATAGCAAGCATCGTATTCAGTTGAACCTCGAAGTTGCTCAAATGAGCGTCCACTGACAATCGCTCCCATTTCCCCATGTAGTCAGCCTAGCGTCCAGTTCATTCAAATGTCAATATTATTATTACCATTTATAACGAGCCTATTTGCTTACCCAACTAGTGTATAAACTGCATATCCAGACTAGCTGATGCTTTCTCAGAAGAGTTACAAACTTTTCTGTATCGGAGAATCCGACATCTATCAACAGCAGTCAGTAACGATCCAACACATTACAGACACAGGACATACAGGACATACCCAATAAAGAGGCTTCTACACCATGGAAACCTTGCAGTTTCAATGAAGAAAAGAGAGACTCCCAAGAGTCTGGACTAGCACCCCAGAGAGACCTAAACAGTTGTGGTTTGGACATTATGGTAAAGGGCTGGACTTGCAAGCTTGAAGAACTAGCCAAATATTTCTAACCCTTCAAACCATTCGGCCCTTACTGGACTAAGCTATGATTGTTCCCACTGCTGACCAAACTGCCGCCTATTCTGCATGCAATCTGTCGCATCCTCCTGTACTGGTCTTTCTGGACTTTGATGGGTAAGTGTCTGCTTCCTATGGATTGCTATCTGCATTGGCTTTTGACTCGATGTATATGTAGAACTATTGCTACAAAAGACACTGGCACTGTCATTATCGATTCCTGCATGGGTTATGATGTTCGCAAGGCTTTGGGTAAACTAAACTGGATCAATGCTGCAGCCTTTTCAATGACATCCACTCACTGATTCTTTAGATAAGCAGATTCTTGATGGGACTGTCACTTTCCGGGATGCTGTCGAGAAGATGTGGTATGCAGTCACTCTCTCTTGGGATGAGGGCATGTCGCTTGTATCCGATATTCCTTTGGATTCAAAGTTTACAGAATTCTTCAATGTCTGCATTGCCAATAACATCCCGATTACTGTCGTCAGCAGGTAGATGAAACTCATCTTGTCTTGGAATGCTAGACTATTGTTCTGATGAGAATATGTTGTGTAGTGGTATTCAGGCTCTTGTCGAGCACTTTTTGGATCATTATATTAAACTAACGGGTGGAAACAAGGATATGCTTCGCATTGTTGCCAACGATATCAAGATTGAAAAAGGTGGATGGAAGATTATTTATCGTGACGACTCTGACTATGGTCATGACAAGGTAAATCTTGAATGATTACTGTCTCGATCCGACTGATTAATTTACACGGTTGTTGGTATGTCTTGTATGCGCGGTGTATTCCAATCCTAGGGAAATGAGCTAAGGCTTGCCAAAGCTAAATATGAAGGATTGGCAACTCGACCCATCATTTTCTATGCAGGTGATGGCGTTTCGGATCTCTCGGCTGCTCATGAGGCAGATATTGTATTCGCCAAAAGAGGCAAGGATTTGGAGACTTGGTGCAAAAAAGAAGGGCTTGCATATACTGCTTGGGATGATTTTTCCACCATTTCACAAGTGCTAAAGGCCACTTTATCCAAGCACATATCTTGAATGAATTGATTACTGTAACCGCATCCACATAAAATCTAACTTGTATTTATCTTGTAATCCGAGTCTGTTTTTGTCATTCGAGGTGTTGGATTACGCACAACCCTGACATTAAACTCTAATCTAACATCAAATACGTTCGCGCTCTAGTTCAATATATCTCAAATACAACTCTACATGCCAATCGCACAATGCTTGGTTTAGAAAAAGGAAAGTTAAAGAGATGCTGAGTGTATCAACAGGAGTGTGGGGCTGCACTGAGCACTCGTTTAGCTTTTCGTGCGAAAATAAGCACAAGGATTAACAAGGTTTGTTGAGACTCGGAATAAGCTATTCAATAAATTTAGTTGGAATCAGCACTGATTAAACATGAGATTGGCCGTTCATGTATTTACAAGCCCTCTCATTTTATGCTAACACGGCTGTAATCTTTCAATCTTATATTCCGCAATTGCTTGTTGACGTTGCAAGACTTGAGCTTGGTACGATCCAAACCCATGTTAGACTACTATTCACGAGCACCCACGATTCATTAGCTCAGTATTTTACAAGTTAACCTTTTGCTCAACTAGCGAAATCAAACCATGCAACCCGAAAAAATACCCAATGTTTCCAATACTTTGGTTGTTATTCCAACACCTACTTTCACCGATATTCTTCAGTTATCGACGCCAGCCTATTCCATTCTTGCCTGTTCAACTCTTGTTGTTGACCGAGAACTTGGACTGGTGAATATGATGATTGGAATCGAGCAAGAAAACCAATACTCGATCAAAGATTCAGTCGGAAATGACATTGGATCCATTGTTGAAAAAAGCTTTTCGGTAAAGGATAGGATTGTAAAACAGATACTACGAACCCAGAGCCCTTTCAAGGCAGATGTTTTAAACTCGTATGGAGACGTGGTGCTCAAAATTGAACGACCCACAAAGTGGCTTTTGAATAGCACAATCACAGTGACAGAATGCAATGGTAATCTGATTGGCAAAGTAAAACAGTAAGTCATTTGGTAGTTTACTACTTTCTTGGTAATAGTGCTATGATGAATGAGCCGAGTAACTGATACCCATGCATGTATCTGAATTGTAAATTAGAAAATGGCATCTTTATAGAAGAAGATACGAGCTTGTTCAACATAAGAAACCGTTTGCAAAAATCAATGGCAAGCCTTGGACACGAAACTTTGGTATCGAGAACGAGAGTGGTGGCAAACTGGGTTTAATCACTCGGAGCTTTTCTGGAGTTATTCGAGAGGTATTTATCTCTATGACTAGACTTTGATTATAGATAAACCCCTGTATAGCAATGTATAGATATAAACATATCTGAACTTTATTCAGCTGTTTACCAATATAGGAGTGTATTCCATATATATGGACGGAACGCCTGATTTAGCACGACCACTGACTCTTGATGAACGAGCAATAATGCTAGCAGCAGCCATCTGTATTGATATTGATTATTTTTCTCAAATAATCAGAATTGGATAGCCTTGACGCTGATGTGATTTAATAATGGAGATGCTATATATCAGCATTTCCATCATGCCCATATGAATTCAGTCGACGCGACTCGGCAAGAACAGTCTGGGCAGTTGGTCAAGTAAAGCACATCTCCAAGCAGTAGCAAGGCAGGCTTGTATTGAGCTATGTAAAGTAGAGTATTTAATGAGTAGGTCCTCATGGTTTACATTAATTGTGAATAAAATTGACTATCAGGCTCAATGAGTTGGCAAAGCTTGTATTTCACATGTCAAACCGATAATTCTGTTATCAAACATTTATTCAAAAAGAGTTGTAAAACCAAATGGAATCTTCTGGTTGTCCTACTGATATATCGTCTGTGTATCTAGAGTCTATGCATCTTGATAATTTGGATTTACAAGAGCGTATAGCCAACAGGCTTCGTCCAAGAAATGCCGAGTTCCATCTACAACCCTTGGCCTGCACATTACTGACAATACCTGCTTTTGCCTTGGAAGGTTACCCTTATACTGCTGATGATGGACAGTTTGAATACAGTATGTCACTTGCTTTATCTACTTGCAACCAACTTACTACTCAATGCGACCCACTTGGAATGCGTACTCTATCCAACACCTCTGGCCCAAGGTCGCAGATACCACACAAATCCACTGCACTTGAGCGGCTCAATATGCTACACGACCACTTGTCGACTTGACTATCCATTTTCAAACATGCTATTTTATTTGATTGCTATAGCCAGTCTTTGGGTTTAACTATTCGCAAATGCTGTTTTTCTAAAGGTATATGGAGCAATGGTCGAACTACCAAGAGCACCGATAATAAATTAAACTATTTTAGTCAACATGTTACAATCGATTGGTTATCATAGTGTGGTTCATGTATTTAGTTTATGACACTGGTCAGATTAAAGTTGGAAATCTCAAATCTAATCAATAATGTGCCATGTGAGTTTCATTCATTCACTGTCGTATTCGCGTGAAATGGATCACTGAACAAGAGTGTATAATGAATAGCCAATCTCATGGAATGATTGGTGTCAATTTACTTGACAGCGTTGTTTTATGAACTATTTAGTTGGCTGATATCTTAGTGATTGCCATGGAAATGGCAGCTGTATTGCTGAAATGTGCAAGCATTATTATTTCCAATTAGAGCATATCCGAGTGTTTAGGATACAACAAAGTGGAGTTTACAAAGTTTGATTGATAATATCGGAACAATCAAATCCAATATTTGGATTGTAATGAATGAGTTTGATGGTCGTACAATGTATAACTATCAAATGACGAGACCATTCCAGTCCAAAGTTTAGTTTGTGAGCATCGTATGATGGTCGTCATATCCTGAAAGACAACCAATTTATAATATGAAAGCACTGGATGATCATTTCTTGTTACAAAACAGAATAGATTGCAAGATACAGAAAGTGATCATTTTACGTGAATGCGACAGTAAAATGAGGTTTCCAATTATTTGACAATCGCTAGTACGTCATCCTGTATCTTGCTATCAACTCTTTGGGCTAATCGTCACACGATTTTAATACATACTTAACCCATTTAACCTTTAGCATGACTGACAAAAATATCACTGAATTGGACTTGGATGACATTGAAACCATTGATTCTCCATTGCGAATCCTTGGTTATGCTGGTCGCTTGAGAAATTTTGTGACTGCCGGCTCTCGCTACTTGGCATATACCTCTGATATGGGCGAAGCTTTTCGACCTGTAGTTCCTAGAAGTGTAGTCAATGCTGCATACGGAGTTTCATTTGCATGTAAGTCGTTTTTGGAGCTTTATTAATAATGCATTTTCAAATGTATACTGTCGCATTCACGTAAAATGATCACTTTCTGTATCTTGCAGTCTATTCTGCTTTGTAACAAGAAATGATCATCCAGTGCTTTCATATTATAAATTGGTTGTCTTTCAGGATATGACGACCATCATACGATGCTCACAAACTAAACTTTGGACTGGAATGGTCTCGTCATTTGATAGTTATACATTGTACGACCATCAAACTCATTCATTACAATCCAAATATTGGATTTGATTGTTTCGATATTATCAAACAAACTTTGTAAACTCCACTTTGTTGTATCCTAAACACTTGGATATGCTCTAATTGGAAATAATAATGTTTGCACATTTCAGCAATACAGCTGTCATTTCCATGGCAATCACTAAGATATCAGACAACTAAATAGTTCATAAAACAACGCTGTCAAGTAAACTGACACCAATCATTCCATGAGATTGGCTATTCATTATACACTCTTGTTCAGTGATCCATTTCACGCGAATACGACAGTGAATATGTTTTGCTAACTCGTTTTAAACCAATCGTATTTAGATGTGGGAATCGATGTAGCTTATGAAGGATACAAGTCGTCTCTTCGTGGCGATTCGCCAATGGAAGTTACCCGAACCGTAGTTGAGCGCACTATTTTTCAAGGTCTTGCTTCGTTGCTCCTTCCTGCCATCACTATCCACTCCGTTGTGGATCTAACCACCAAAGCACTTAAAAATACTTCAATCAATGCATTGAAACGATGGGGGCCAACCGCCGCCGGGTTAGCTGTGCTGCCTGTTCTTCCGATTCTGCTTGATCGCCCTGTAGAATATGTCATGGATAAATCGTTTGATTCTCTTTGGCCACTATCGGCCGAAGCACATGCTCGCGCTATGGCCCATCTTGTTCACCAGCACCAGCACCACCATAAACCAGACCCGACAACAAGTGACAAGAACAAATAGGCTCGAAGCCATGATTAAAACGACTATTCTATTTTAAAACTACAGACTTCAGCAAGTTTGTATACATGATTTACGACCGTATCCATGTAAAATAAAGCACTGAAATCATGATGGTTTATACACAAGCAATACCATGTTTTTACTTTGGAATGGCGGGTTGTCTTGGAAACTATCACCAACATCTTGTTTCCGCATTATAATTTTGGTCAAAATCATTTATACCTGATTTTAACACTCGCATCCGTGCTCAAGACAATCATACACAAAACAAGTACTATTTGAAAATACTACAATGGGTTTATAATGCAAAGACAATCATGTATTGTTCATTTTGTTGCTCAACCATGTTACACCAAATGTTGGCGAGAAAATCACACATTTGATAATAGATTGAGAAAATATATAGAAGCTAGAGTTTATACATCAACGCCTTGCCCAGCAAGGTACTGAGTCAATCGACGATGAAGTTCCACTTGATCTGCAATAGACAAATAGGACACGGCCGATTGCAATACAGTTCCAACAGTGACACCCGTCGTGCCTATAAAACTTTGAAAGTAAATGAAGCTAAACACTCCCATGATAAATTGGCAGTCCATACGATCTGTTAAACCGCCGTGGCCAGGAATCGAGTCGCCAAAGTCCTTGATCTTGAAAGCGCGCTTTACTCCAGATGCAAAGAAGCCGCCAAAAGGAGCAATAAGAGATGCAAAACACGCAAGAAGGAGAGCATGAAACTGTAATGGCATGATGGAAAAGGATCGAATGACAAGTGGAGCTGGCATGATTGAAGGTAAGAGAATAGTAATAGGCATAGACAGCCATCGGATCAGCCCAGTCACTGCAGGGAAAATATACATGTCGCGGCTGACAAAGACAGGGTTGACAGGACAAGTGTGGCCGGAATTCATATTCGTTTGAAAGTTTTTCATTGGGCACGTCATGTAGGATCCCGATGCCAATACAGCAGATATAAAAAAGGCAAATATAAAGGTGATGATGAATCCGCCAATAAAGCCTTCCCAGGTTTTTTTGGGTGACAGTCGAATAAGCGGAGTGCGTCCCCAAAAGAAACCACAAATGTACGCCATGATATCGTTGCAAATAACGAGCGAAACAGGGAGCACAAACCAGATTAGACCTTCAAATATATTATTAACTATAAAATGAGATTGCACAGCTACCAGCAGCAAAGCCATGTGAGTCCAGCAGAAATGAGAAAACTGAAACTTGTAGTTTCCTTTTTTCAAATTAAGTACAAAGTTGACCAAGCCAAGGCAGTAGAGCAAAAACGAAATAAACCTATGATGATTAGCAAGAGGCATCAAGAATGCATCAACAAAGACGACCGGCTTGAAATAATGGATGAGAGATTCGCCATAAAGAAAATAGTTTGTGGATCCGAGAAAATACCAATGTAGGGATCTAAACCATGGCAGATGACGCTCCTTGGATGGCTGAACACCGATGGAGATCACTTCACGATAGACAATAGTCTGAATGACCGTGACAAGAGCAATAACCCAAGCATGGCCGGCCATTAAAATACTGATAAACCCGGAAATCATAATGACGGTCCAGAATGTACGAACCCACCAATTTTTCCATTTTGCAGTAAAGGGCTGATCAGCCAAAAGAGTACTAATGGATTGTGGTGAAGACTGCTGTTTAAGTAGAGGTGGTGGAGCAGTCTGCTGAGAATTAGGTTTAGCTGAAAGGTTTTTGATTGCAGGAGTATTCTCGTTAAATTGACTATTCGTTGGAAATTGCAATGGCACTTCTAGATTTGAAAACTTGGAGTGCAAGGTCAATGGTGACGATTGTATCGGCGTATTGGGCCGTGAGTTTTGCGCAGCCTTTGCAGTGTATTCGTAGGTAGTTATAGTATTAGGACTCTTTTTTTTTCGACGACTGGACTTGGATGCAGAGTTACTGGTGCTGCCAGCGCTACTCGATGCACTCAAAGTGCTTGAGCTGCTGCTTCTCCTGTCAAGCAAGCCAAGGTCCTCACGGTCCGACAACAACACACCATTTTCTTTTAAATTCGACAACACATTAAACGATGATCCTTGTTTGGAGTTGACAGCAGGCATCACTTCTGAATTGGTCACCACAGCATCATCCGGCTTTTGATCTATGTCTGTATGAGATGCGCCATCATGTTTTGTGGTAGTTCGACCAAGTCCGCGCCGATTAACGATCGATTTCATATGAAGTTAAAAACTATAAACTGAAGCCTATTAAAATTAGTAGATTGTTGTTGGGTAGATATTCATTAATCAGTATAAATGGCATGCATGTTTTCATGTTTTCATTACTACTCTGGCATCTCTAAAGAATTAAATGGCCATGTACATTCAAACCAGGTCTATTCCAGCTGAATTCACCACTACCTATAAGCAATACCATCCAAACTCACCTTTGTCAGTGTAGTTACAATTCTCCAGGACTTATAGCCAAGACTGAGAATGTGAATTAAAGTGATAAAATATTTTCCCTTGTCTTGAATTATAACCGCATTCGTGTAAAATGATAATTTTTCTTATTATTCAGCAACTGCTTATTCCAAAGCAATGGTCAAACATTCGTTATTTTCCTGCTACAAATTGGCCGCTTTTTTAATAGAAGCTCTGCTGTATCCTCAATACTCGGGTACGTTCTAGTTTAGAACAATGATCGCACAGTTCAGGAATGCAACTGTACATGACAATCATATAGTGTCATAATGTCCAGTTGTAGGAAAGGATACCTGGGATTAGACAAGTGTTAAGAATGTGGGATGCATTGGAGCTGTAGTGAGCATTCATTTGGCTCTGATTCAGTGTTCCATCTCATGCGAATATGGCTGTAAAATGAACAGGACTGTTTGGTAGATTATTGATACAAAACAATCGAATACTAATACTTTATATAAGATGAAAAGACATCTTTATTTGATATATTAAAAAGAATTAGTCAGGTAATACTAATAAAGGCGCAGAAGAATAACATATAAAGGTGTTGAAAGCAAACAAGACTGGCTTGGGAGATTTGCGCCGAGAAGTTTAAAAAGCGAGCGTTTCGACAACTTGGAGTTTAAAATCAGTGATAGAGACTAGTAAAAACCATTGATGGTGTTTAAGCTTGAAGTACCAAATTTATGGTGGGATGTACGCATCGACTTTTCACACATGGATGCCACACGCTGACCATACTTTGATCCTTTCAACAGAGTGAGATGTGGAGTCAACAAACGGATGCAAGCTTCGCGCTGCACAGAGTCTACAACACTCAATACATTTTGAACCACATAGTTTGCATATTGATTGTTCATCATTCCCAAAAGAAACGGACGTCTAAAGATTTAAACAATAATCCAAAACAGGTGTTGGTAAAAAAGTCGATCGTCAAGTCTTCAGACAGGCGATTGTCCATGTTTACTTACCCTTGCTCGGTTGGCTGAGGCGCAAGGATTTTATCAATCAATGCCTGTGCCTCACGTTTTGATGCCAGTTTAATGCATTTTTCAACAACCTTGCTAGCAAATTGGTCGGTGCTCAATTGATAGATATTCTGTGAAACAACTTCCAAAATATGGGATCGTTGCAAAGTAGAGCCATGTGCAACAATATGCTGAATCACCCAGTTTCCCCATTGGCCTGATCATTAAAATGTGTAGTGATAAGCCTGGGGTTTTACAATATAATCAGTAAACACCACATCTCACCTTTTGCCAATTCAGCAGTATTCTTGAAAATCTCGGAGATGATTGGGCCAGTTTCTTCTTCAGTGCAATTGTCAAAAATGCATTGAACAACCAAACTACCGTTTTCGTCGTTTGCGATCGAGTTCCAATAACCACTCAAAACACTTTGAACGCTTTCCATAATATTTGGTGGTTTACCAGTCCAAGACGTTTCAAATACTCGCTGCCATACGTGGCATGCAAACCTGTGTGTAAACGTTTCAACAATAGATTGATACAGCTCGCTAATCAAAAGAATTTTGATATCCTTGTCTACTTTGTCAATAACCTAGTTGAATTGTCGGACCCTCATGGGTTGGTAAGTCTTGCCATCTATATTAGTTAAAAACAGTTGCAATAGTTGGCAAGTACCTTTTGCATAACGTGACAGCCAAAGCGATCGCACGAAAGTGTAATAACCTGGCCATGCATACAATTTGCCAAAGCCCAGATTTGCTGGCAAGTGCAATAGTCCAGGCAACATTGAACCAGAAAATTGCCAAATCTGTTTTTGACAAGAGGAATGACGTATTCAAGTACAGCATCAAAAATAAGCGCCTTGTTTTCCATTGTGTCTGTTTTAAGACGCTGCTGAAGATAGATTGAGGATGGTTGATCGTTTGTTTTAATAATCTTTTCCACGAGAATCTAAAACGGGATTGACTTGAGCAATATTAGCATTAATGCAATTACAGATGCTGAAAAAGTGACCACAATAGGTTTAGATGAACATTAACTTGATTGGTAATTACCTTGAATGTCAAGTCAGCATTTACTATATCGTCGGATGATAAATCCAAAGAATAATCATACATGAGCAAAGAATCTACTGCACCAATATCGACCGGTTGTTCACTTTGTCCGTAATATTCCTATACATTTTCAAAGCTATATAAGTATCATGTGCATAAATACATGTCTTGAAGATTTCCAATCCCACTTTACATTATATTTGTTTACTTTGAATCCAGATGTCTGCTGAGGAGTCCAAATATATCTTACAGCATCCATGTTTGCTTCGATCGAACTTCCATAAGACCGTGCAGCCACATTATCGTTGACGGGCTAGATCAATAAATTTATGAAATTAGTATATATACGTACCCAGTGATTTTACCATCCAAGCAAAAACATTACTGGAGTCCAGATTGAAATTGGCGTAGATTTGGAAAATGCCAACGATGCACCGGAAGCGCTAAGGGGTGTTGGTGACAAATCATCCTTTAAAGACTCGGTTGCAGAAAATTCAATAGACAAATTCTAGAGTATTCAAACCAGTTTGCAATCCATCATCAAACAATTGTTAATAAATTGCCAATATTTCATATCTCGTGAGTCGGGTATTTGATATTTTTACCTGAATGTCCGTCAACATATTATCAATCGGGTTTTTAGCGTCACTAGGTGTACAAGTTGTATCTGTTTCAAGAGCCCCACTATGCAAATAGCATTCACTTGATTTTTTTGAAATTGCGCTGGGGGTTTCAAGTGCCGATGCAGTCATAGCATAACTGTCAGACCCCATCAGCCTAGCAGACTGCTAATTATTATATAGACGTATGAGTGAATGCAATACTCCAGCAACTTGACAAGTTTTAATAGATACCAAATTACTTGCAATACCTTTTGAAGTTGTTCAATAACAATGGCCTTGTATTCTAGATCGCGAGCATTTGCCGCCAATTGAATGTCTTTTTCACGACATCGTTTGCGAAGATCAATACATTCTTTACGCAAAATTGCCAAAAGCTAAAGTTGATTAATTGTAGAAAGAATTATAAAGGTACTCTGGAATAATGAACAAACCAAAACCCATTTGCCAAATCATAGTGAACCTAAAGGTTTAGGAAATAAAAACTACCTGCTCGCGTTGCTTTTGACCACGGAAAATGGCTTGAATAGTCACGACTGCCGTTTCTAATTGAGCAGGTGTTGATACCTCTATTTCATTGGTATGTTTTAGATCTATGCTTGGTTCATGAATGTCATGCTTTATCTTCTCAGAGTAACTATCTGCATCAACTCCTCTTTTGCTTGGTCTATTCGCCTTGCATGTTGTGCCATCCTAAATCCAGTTACTATATAGTTAGTTTAAATCAGTCATATAGTACAGCTATATCATTAATAATCTAATTGATTTGAAATATAGTGTATCAACAGGCCGTATATATTCAACTATAGACTATCTCTATAAAAATCATTAGACTAAAAGTCCTACACTTGCCAATATAGGTTGGATTGACTTGTCACGCAATATAGATATACGCTCAGCTCCAACAAGCCCTCCAGATGATTTATGCTGAGTGAGAGTTGAAGTCACTCGCGCGTAACTGATGGCTTTTGGAATTGAACTACTGGCATTGTATTTACTGTCAAGCGTAGCTTCAGAGCTTTGGTGGGAATACGTCATCATATTGTTGAATATCTACTCAAAAGGTTGTATATGAAATATGTATTAGGATAGAATAAGTCAAAGTAGTCTGTTTTGTATTTTGAAAGTGAAAAAATTATCAAGACGTGGCTCAGGCTGTTATTTTCAAGTAGACATTTGGTAGAATGTAGTGTCTGTCATATATGCCGATGTACAAATCAAACGCTGTTAGTGTTTCGCTGTATGTTTGACTAACACGTGTAGTGATAGCTCTGGCTTTCAAGATTTCAAACAAATCCGACGCGACCTACACGAGCAGGTAGGTATAATTAACGCGGGGAATAGCAATGAAGCCATATAGCATGAGTGCCAGAGCCCGCTATCAATAGCACCAAATTCTTAATTACACACCCAATACCATTGATACACTTTTCTTTAAAAAGGACGGGCTAGGTGTCAAAGTTGTTCAGGTTAACTTGGTGAGATAATACAATTCAATTAAAGATGTACATGCAGTAAATTATTCATATTTACAAATAGCAGCAATAGTAAAAGTATAATTTATTTGGCATGTGTCAGGGTTGAATGATGTACTACTATCAAAATGTGATTTTATTGAATATTGCAGTCGAGTGATTTAAACCACAGACCTATGGTGAAAAGCAAAAATATAGCTTAAGCCAACCAATTGATAAATTGCTTAAATATACCGTGCTAAAAAGTTTAGTAAACATGTACATTATTCTACTATCGAGCGTATCCGGCTGGCTAAAACTAAAATCAACAGCCACATTTGATTTTATTGACAGAATAGGACAGTTTACCAAAAATATATTGAAGCGCAATATTCGACTTTTTAAAAAAAAACTTGATGGTTTCAAGATGACTTGTCATCTTAACTATATTAAATAATCCAGATGTGCTGAATAAAATATTTTTTAGCTCGACTTGTTTCGAGAATGAAATGAAAACAGTTTTCCATGACTAGATGATACGCCTTGACCGGGTGTTGATGTCTGACTATTTTTATGCCGACCAGACTTATGGTGATGTCCATGGTGTCTTGTAGTAGGAGGAGAAGAGTTTAAATCCACAGTCATATAATTGTTCCAAGTAATAGATCCATCGCCATAATCAATATCAAACACAAGCATGCGAGCGCGTGTTCTGCAGTCCATGACTGAATCAAAGTCGCTGTTTATGGCTGATAGATGTTGAACAGATCCATTGGAGCTAAATTCCGAAGATGAAAGTTCACCCGTGCGCTGGTTCAAGTTGGGCTCTGAAAAAAGCGCTGTACTGTTTGACATGGAGTGGTGTTTATGATATGGTTGTGAGGTACTAAGAGTATTGGTAGAGATTTTGTTGACCGATGCACGGGCACTTGCTGGTGTTTGATTATTTTTGATCTTGGCTGATTTGGAGCGTACCTTGAATTTTTTCATAATCTATAGATATTCGACATGAATTCGTCAGCAGGCAAATAATGGCTTCGAGACATTATAAAAAAGTACTGGTATTACACCTGACAAAATTAAATACCTTATTTACAAACATCATGGCTGGACTAAAAGCATGCGCTACTTCTTCTTCAGTCACATCAACGTACACACAGTTGGATTCTGTACTCAACATTGGATTGCGTCCATTCTCAGTAACCCAGGGATGTACTTTGATTTGAGATAGCTGAATGCGTGTATTGGGATTTTTGTCCATCATTTTGGACAGTAAATCTCGAAGTTCGTCAGATAAAGTGTCAAACACAACATAATTATCTTGCGTAATTTTCCTGTACAGCTCCACAATATTTGTATCTTCCCAAGGGCAGCATCCATGAACAAAGCAATATAGGGTAACTCCAAGAGACCATATATCCAGTGATTTTCCATTAAGAATTTTTGTCTCAGCTATAAACGTGTACAAAAGTATACGATAGCTGTTAGAAACCTGCAAAAATATTGTAACATCTGATACAGCAATGTATCGACAATCAGATGCCTCTGCCTACCAGTGCATGCCTCTGGAGCACTATAAAGCGGTGATCCATTTTTGGTGATCAGCAAACCTTCATCGTCACCTTCATCAAACATATGCGAAATGCCAAAATCTCCGATTTGAACAATATTTCCTGCCGTCCGTAGTAAATTCTCTGGCTTAATGTCTTTATGAATAATACGTTTATAGTGCAAGTACTCGATTCCAAGAACCACGTCGCGAAAATATTTGCGTGCCAGTTCTTCAGAAAGTGGCCTAGTGGGCTCTCCAATATTAATTTCCATTACAGGCCCGTACTCGCACAAATCAAAAATTATATAAAGATTATCTTCTTTTTCATCATCCAAAACCTCGACCAAATTCACAATGTTGGGATGCTCAGAAAGTTTTTTTAAAACAGCAACCTCACGCTTGATGGATGCCATGACCTCGTTGTCTTCGTTTTTCTTTGAAGAAAGAGATTGTGGAGACGGTTTTCCATCGTATACCCATCGAAACTTTTTTCGTAAGCGACTCTTGGAAATCACTTTGCATGCATAATACATTTTGGTTTCTTCACTACGAACGAGGACAACACGACCAAAAGCACCTGTTCCAATATCTTTGAGAATATGGTACTGATTCACTCTGCCTTGAGCATACTCTGGCTCACCCGTTGGACTGAGTACTGTATCTTGACTTTCATCTTTAGAGTAGATGACTGAAGTTTCAACAATTCTCTGATTGGTAGAATAACTGCTTGATCGTAGCTGTTTTTCTGTCAATTGGTTTGTTTCCAGCTCTTCTGATTTAGATCGCTTTTGGAACAATGCAATGGCCTTTGATTTTTTGTGTTTTGCCTTTTCTAATGACTCATCAGTCATTCCATTTCCAGCGGAACTTCGAATGACCTGATGGCTCTTGTAACGAGCATGTTTTGACGGTTTGCTATTTCCTTTTTGTGGCCCGTACAATGAATGATGCCGTTCATACAGGCTAGAGTCGTCCTTTGATCTAGGTGGTGTATTTGTCGTAGGGGATATTCCTTGCTTTTTATGAGATCCTGTATTGAGACCAGCTGTTGTGATAGTTGGGGTAGATCTAATAGGGGCACTTGTTGGAGCAAAAGGAGGCAATTGGGATTTGTGCTCAGACACACGAGTAATTCTTGGCGTTGGCTCAATGCGTGGAGCGTATCGTACTGGAAATTTAGGACGACCCATTGAGTTGCCCACATAATGCGTGGACTTGAAATCCTCAGAGCTGGATGTGTGGTTAATGGTTCCGGACATGGATCTTGCATGTGTATGCGCAGATGCAGGTGCAGATGCAGGTACAGGAATGGGAGCTACGGAATTTTTTTCTACTTTCTTACTCTGCTTTTTTTGGTTTAAAGAATCTACTGCTACACTAGATCCAAATATATTTCCAAGAAAAATGCGTGCGAGTCGTTTTTGGATCGACTCACGTTTTTTGATTGGAGGAACAGTAGCAGTAGCAGTGGTGGGGGTGAGAGCAGTTGGCAAAGACGGACTGGTTTCTAAAAAGTTTGACATATTTCCATTAGATGCGAGGTTGATGTTGGTCATGTCACATTGTAAAGTTGAGCTTTGTGGAGAAATTGACAACACCGATGAAGCAAGTGGTGATTTTTGCGAGAGTGAAGAAACAGCTGATTTCATTAATAATTCATCTTTTCCGCGATGATCGCTGATTGAGCGAAACAAATGGGAAGATGATGGTCCAGACGACGATGAAACACCCATAGGAGACGAAATGTCTGATGAACGACAAAAAAAGTTTTTGCTATCTTTACTAACAACTGAGGATCTGACCAAAACATTGGCATCAGGCTGCGTAGCAATTGGAATCAGTCCATCAATATTGGTAATGGGGTCTAGAAGTCGCTGCATGGTGTTGGCTGATTCAGAAGTCACAAGCCTTTGATTTCGCACTAATTGGCCTCCTTGGCTGTGAATAGATGCCAGTGAATCTAGACGACTAACGATTGCCTCGTTTGACTGAGGAATGTCTATCTTTAGTTTAGGATTAGAGGTAAGCGCGACTGCGATATTTTCAGTAGCATTTACAGGGAGAGTGGACAAAGCGTGTGGCGACATATTACTTGTTACATATCCAGCAGACTGGGACTTTATAATTGTCTTGGAGAAGCTAGGAGGATTACACTTTTGTGCAGCATTCAGCGTACCAACAGAAGTAAAATTGTCTGTAGAGTCGACCTTTGGTTTTTTCAGTGCCAATGAGTTGGGTTTAGTAGTGTCGTGGCTAGTGCTTTTTGCTTCAGCCATATAATTGGCATTTTTACTATGCTTGTCGAGGGTAATCGCGGGCATGGATATAGAAGGAGCACCCGCGAGTGATGTCATTGGGTTGGGTGATTTTAGAACAAACGATGCTTGAAAGCCTTCATTGGAAACTGCAATGGTTGATTCACTGTTTTGCACGTAATCATCAGTTGTATCTTTTGGCTTCTCAAACTCCAGAGGCGACATGTTTTTCGAATTACGACTTTCCAAGCTGCCTTTGAATGTAGGAGTGACATCAGATAATGGGTGTTTTTTTACAAAAACATCGTTTTGGGACATTGGCTTGATATTACTGCTCCTAAATTTAGTATCTTCCTTCACGTGGCTAAAACAGCCATGAGATGCTGAAGACAAGCTTGTATCCTGAGAGTAGTTGTACAGACTATTACGAGGAGAGCTGCATTGCGAGCGACCAGTTTCGACAATGCGCTTGAGTTTTCTAAGAAAATGGTCTGCATATCCTTCCATCTCCTCATTGTATTTGTGAAATGAGACCTGGGTAGCATTTGCAGCACTCACTGATCGATTGTGTATCTTTTGCCTGATTATGATATTACTAGAAATAGCTCTACGATGATGCATGCTAGTGTTGTGCTCTTTGGACGTGTGAAAGTTGGACATTTAAAATGTAAATAGATTGGTGCTCTATTGGGCTAAAGAAATTGCAAGATATGCTGCAGTATGCTATATTGAATCCAGTGTATGTATCACGCCTAATTGCAAAGCTAAATGGGGAAGATTGCAAAGTTGCAAGGAAAGTGGCTAAATTATATATTGTTGGTTGACAATATCAGTTCAGAATTTTAAATAAAAAATATGGGCAGATGATAGTATTGTTTTTGTAGATGATTTGTTTCATATCACCATACTTGCTTATGTATTATTGTTAAAACATGTTTTTTTCATTTAGTATGTCCATGCAGCGAGATTTTGGCCAATGGTAGATATTGACATGCAAATAACTAAGTACACTGCCAGTTCTAAATATGGTAAACTATCAACCACCATGCTGGAAAGTGGAGAGAGAGGACATTGGATGAGGGCAAATGTTATTGACAATGGCATGGATCTAACCAAATCATCCAAACGACGCGTCATATCCACGACGGGTCTGTATCCATATCAGCAAGTATACGAAGGGAAGACTGCTATACCCAACATGAAGTTAAAAGTAGCTTTGAAATCAACAAACATTAATCAATGTACTGTCTTGATCTGAAAGCTAGTTTTGTAACTGTAATGAGTTTGCGACCGTATTCATGTATAATGAAGCACTAGAGTGCCAAAATACACAATAAGCAGTCGTTTAATTGGTGCCATTTTACTGGACAACAACGTGCTCTTTAAACTCTTTAGTTGACTGGACTTTGTGCTCATTTCTGTACAAAAATACAGAGCGAATATTCACATCCTTGACATCTTTCCAACCTCCAACTTTCCTTTTTCTAAGCTGGGCATTTGAAATAAACATTGGATGACTGGCATGAAAGCAACAGCTGAATTCTTGAAACGTGCAATCTTTGTCCTCTTGAACTAGAACGCGAACGTATTTGATATTAGGTTCGAGTTTCTTCAGTGCCATAATCGTGCCATATATTCCTTGGTTGTATAAACTCGATATCTTTAATACCAACAATAGGAGCTCAAACTACAAGATAAATACAGAAAATGATACATTTTACATGAATACGGCCATGAGGCAAGATTAAGCATGTATCAACTTTTTCAAAATTCGGTTTCATGGATATCAAAAATATACAATATATCAAGGCATTAAATTTGGCTAATTGTTTCCATTTGCATATCATATCCAATGATGTCCGACTTGATTTATTGATTGCTTTTCAGATTCAGTAAATCTAGCCAGATTCGACTGCTCAAAAGTATACATTACATCAATGGCGTGTATTTACACGCTTTCTACTGTTTAGCAGATATCGGGTCTGATTTTTTAGGCTGATACCATTGATTGTTTGATGGTGTACAAGGAAAGCATTGACATGTGTCATGCACGAGTCTCAAACCAAGCAATAGCTTTTGGATAACATTCAAACCATGTGTCATGTTACTATACATTGTAACCAATGTTCAATCATGTTTCAGTCACAACCGACTAAAAATAGCTGACACTATGCCAATTGTAGCAACTGGAACAAGATGATCACAACAAATGACAATATTGCTTTAAAAGTGATTCGAGTGACATATATTGCACATTCAGTACTATATAACAGCGATATGGCTGCTGTTGAATACATACAACAGTCGACATGTATCTACAACTAAACAGCTGTCAATTTAATGTCAATGAATCGAATTTGAAAAGCTGCGAGTAAAAAATTATAATTTGTGCTTGACAAATAAACTGGACACTATCTTGTATTATACTAATACCATTGGTTTAAAATTCAACATTTAGTCTGGTAAAGTAGTACATGTGTATCAATACATTACATGGCAAGTTTAAAACTTGAATACATTTTTGAATCTACCAAGCCATTTGAATATTATATTTTAAATAACAATATTCTGTCATAAACAGATTGGGTGTATAGTTGGTACATGTAAATCCATGCAATGTTTTGATTTTACATCATGACAGTTGTGAGACAGTTGGACAGAATAGTAGTTGCAACTATAAATGAAAGTTTGAATAAACTGCAATTCAGCCTGACAGACTATCTGGATTGTATTTGTACTGGTTCAGGTTGAGCACAATAAACCAAAAATCTAAACAGTCGCTTGTCGATTATAACAAGATAAAACTATATGTTGAGCAGGATGTTCAGCAAGGTAATAAATGATAAAATTTACAGAGTGATTTAGAAAAGGTTCATTTCAGTTAATTTACAAACGCAGAGTCACTAGTTGACTACTTGGCTGAAGCCGCTTGCACTCGTTGCAGATTCAATACAAGTTACTGTGCATTCGATAAAAAATTAACTACTATAAGCATTCCATACTACTGCACACTAGCATCAGTATCACAGATATCCAACTGCGTGCGTTACATCCTGTTTGACATTTGTAAGCTACTAGTCTATAATTATGTACTACTTTTACTGCCATTATCAATGCAATTGTCAGCTATATCGATAGAGCATTTTATCTGCTATACAGTCTACTTGTATGCAATTGAGCAGGATCTACACTATCCAGTTATGTGCTATCAGACTATTCTAGCTGCTGTTTTCAAGAAATTGAATTATGCTATCAGCACATCCATTGTTATCAATAGTTTCCAGTTGGCTTCATCGCTATCCAAGCTGCTTTTTGAAATAATCAACTAAATATTGACAGCATTCCACTCCCTCAACATCGCTTCCCATTGTGTTTTCTGACAGTTGCTATTCTTAGCGTCTGCTATCCCGTGTCTTATATATATCTGGTGCACAAACTCGACTATTGACGACTTGCTTTCTCAAAAACACATCTAGTCTTGATAATTTAGGCTTCATTTCATTTGGCTACCAGATTTAAACAGTCTGCAACTATTTTAACTTGGCATTCGACTTTGATACTATTTTGGTCGTTACAAACATCAGTTGCTTTTTAAGCTGCATATACCCAATTAGACATGCTTCCTTCACCTTTGGTAGATAAAACCCTGAAAAATGAGTGCTGGAAGAGCCAGAAACTTTCTGTAAAAATCATCGAGGCTAAGCATCTAGATTGGGACAAATCAGGTAAGTGAATCTCACATATTTGTCAGTTATATTTTAGATGCACTTTGTTTGCACGCATAGTTTCATCAAATTCAACAAGTACACTTGTATTTTATTAAATTGTAGATATCTCGTGCGATTCGTTTTGTGTTGCTCGTATTGACAACAATAGTGATACAGAAGCTCGGACCCAAACCGTTTTTTCCAGCAATTCTCCTTTTTGGGTGAGTTAAATTTAGAGCCTTTTTGGACAGTTTAGAGCCATGAAAGAGTGTGCATTGCTCACTTTATATATTGATTTGGCTTGAACACTGCTTATAGTCGGAAGATGTCCAGTTTGAAAATATTCAAGGATTTCATGAGTTGAAATTAGTTGTCTGGAATGAAAACAAGTCCAAGTATGGCGCACCTCGCCCATTAGGAAAAGTATGTTTTTATCAATGCTACGCCTTTTTGATTTCATCTTGAAATCGCTGATCATTATAATGGGTATCTTGATATCATTTTAGATTATTTTTTCCAAACAATTTTTGCAAGGAGGAGACGACCAGTGGTACATGCTACAAAACGCAGATAGTGAATTTCCATGTAAATGCATGACTGTGTGTATGCCATTATAATACTTTATATTCACTGCCATTTATTTTTGAATGGCCTACCGATTTTTAAAATATATAGCTTTAGGACAAGTCAGGGTTAGGATCAAGTAGGATTTTATGCAATTAAAAGTAGTGTTTGGTACCAGTATAGAATGTTTTTATTAACAAATGCTATGTTTTAAGGCATTTTCCTCCTAAAAAACGCAGACAAGTGCATGGTTTCTCTGTGCGCATCCTTACTGCTCGAAATTTATACAAAAAAGATCCAGCATGTACGTACTTTTTGGCATGGCTCGTCAATAGATTGACACTATGTTTGACTAATCATATATCTTACTTTTTAGATCTTCCAAATCCATTTGCAGTGTTTCACTTGCTCCCGGATCCCGACGCTATATCTACTCAACAAACTCGTGTTCAAAATCGTACAGTAAATCCAACCTTTTCAGAAACATTTTTTTTGTAAGTTACACCATGTATTTTTGAAATGCCAATTTTTAGTGTAGTTAAGCATGAATGGACTTTGTTGACAGGCTTGATTGTATATTCATTTTTCTTATACTTAGCACATACAACGTTAACGAGGGTGGCAATACAGTTGAAAGATCGATTCATTGCTCAATATGGTACACACTAAATATTTCATCTATGTTGTGCATAATCTTTTTTGATTTGACTATCAGTAAAACTCTAATGTTATATCTTTCAATTGATTCCGGCATATTAGGGATCAAAATGCATTAACAGAAAATGATACCAATGGATTTTTGGGACAAATTATTATTCCACTTGACAAAATTATTCGTAGACAACATTGTGATCGTTGGTATTGGCTGAATCCTCTGTCAGCTGATAGCGCTAATATGTACATTGAACGAAAAGGTAATTAGTGAATCAAAAACTTGGTTATTGATAAAAATATCTAGTGGTGTAAAATACAGTTTTATATCTCAAAGGCCACTGCTACTGACAGATTACTGAAAACCAATAAATTGTTTGTAAATTAGCACGAATGCGTAAAAAATCACTCACCGAAGAAGAAAAACGAAACCGTCCTCGCGATCTTATTAAAAGCATATACAAATCTGAAGGTATACTTGTTTATTTCAGTTTTGATTTAAAACTTTGTGCTGATTTACATTTGAATTTTGCGCAATGCCAAACAATATTGCAGCGGTATCTCCACAAACTCGCAAGCTGCATCAGTTTTCCGAGGTTGGAATGGCATTTTCCACATGTGCGTTTTGCAACAATGTCATGATTGGAACACATTTACAGTGCACCAATTGTAATATAATCTGCCATCAAAAATGCAAGGACCAAGTACTTCCTATTTGTGGAGGAGTTGGAGCCATTCGACTGCGGCTTAAACTTATCGATACGATTGTTATGCCGCTGTGTCACTACTCAGATCTTCTCAATCTTATTCAAGAAAACGCTTATTCTATACCTGTTATTTTAGGAAAAGTAAGCCAAGATCGTGAAGATGCAGCTCGTAGCCTGATTAGAATATTTGAAACCAATGATACTGCCTTACGGTTTTTAAAAGCCGCAGTAGCTCATGAAATCTCACTTGCACCTGATTCACGTACTCTATTTCGTGCAAACTCTATGGCATCCAAAGCTGTCGACGTGTTCATGAAACATGTTGGCTTGGATTACTTGAAAGCAGTGTTGGGAGGTCCTGTGTTGGAGATTGTACAATCAGTCAAATCTGGCGAGCTGGATCCTTTGCGAATTGAAAAGTCTGATAAACCTGAAAAGATTCTTCAGCGGAATATTGAAGTTTTGATGCATTTTAACAAAATCATTGTTGACGGTATTATGAAAAGTGCCGACTTGATGCCCACATTGCTGAAAGGGTTTTTCTGGTTTCTACAGGAGACAGTGGCCAAAAAATTTGAAAAAGAAAGTGTTGTACGGTATACCTGTATCAGTGGCTTTATATTTTTGAGATTTTTTGCACCTGCTGTATTGGGACCAAAACTGTTTGGTTTGGATGTTGGCACAATTGATGCACGGTCGGCACGAAATCTCATGCTTGTAGCAAAGACGTTGCAAAATTTGTCGAATCTGGTCGAGTTTGGTCAAAAGGAATCTTACATGGCTCCAATGAACGAATTTATTAAGAACCATATGGCTGACATGAAGGAATTTATTGAAGCAATATCGGTAATATATGTATTCATTATGTGTTGTAATTGTCAGTTTTATTGATTTACTCTAGATCTCGATTCTAACCAGTTGTATTTGCCATATAAACTTTTGTTTGATAGAGAAAACCACTATTAAGAGAGAAAACAAAAAGCCATTGTGTATTAGCAGATCTTCCGACCTTTCATGATATTTTAGCAAACAATGCAAAACAATCAGCTTTGATTGCGCGGGAATGTGCTGAGCTTCAAGAGATATTTTCAAATTCGCTTGACAAGATGATTGCAATTGAGCCTGCCAACAAAAGTCTTTCTGCGCTTGGCGAAACTCTCGCCCAACTCGATCAAAAAGTTCTTCAACACGTACTTAAACTAAATGAGAATGAGTTGGATGCTGTGCCTTGGCAATCAGACGATGAGGCTGACAATCAAAATGGCAGTGAGCAGGAAGATGGTGCAAAAGAAATATTACAGACGGATCTGGCCAAGGAAAGCGAGGACGAGCGTAAAATCATGCGAATGCTTAGACGGTGTTCATCCACATCAATGCAATCACTCATGGGAAGCTACCGACACTCGGTAGATATACGCGAATCAATAGTTAAAGGAAACATTAAATGCGATCCTTTGCCGTTATCTTTGATATCCACCACAAACAAGAATGAAACCTTGCCTTCCACTGGATCAAGTACATTTGCGGTTCCACACGATAAACAACTTTTACGTATGTCAAGCAGAGGAACACAATCTTCATTTGGAATTTCTGCGTCGTCTTTTTCACGTACCCTAGATATCATTGAAAATACAGAAGAAGCTCAACTTGCAGCCAACTCTAAAATGGCTGAAAAGAAACCAAATTGTGGAAGAGCCAATGAGCTGCGTATGTCTCGTGCAGCAAGTGAAGTATCACTTGCTGTTTCTGATAAATCTGGTAGTGGTAAGGTTGGACGCGATAGCTTGACTTCACGTGTGACAAATAGTCTTGGATACTTCAACAAACTATTGTTTGATGGAAAATCTACAATTGTGGGCGATAGCAGTACCAGTAGTTCCGATTTGTTGTCTTCAAGTGGGAGAGGAAGCATTACTTCTTTTATGCGTCGCAACAAAGCTGAGGATTCAAAAGAGATTTCATCAGTTTCTGTAGAACCTAATTCACAACCGCACAATCTTTCATCTTCATTCACTAACCCTGTAACGCTTTCGCATGACAGAATAGAAGCTGAGCCATGGCCACTTTCTAAAGCCTGTAATGACCACACACAGAGCAAGGATTCAAAAAATAGTCGCGCTTCCACTGAAGAAAAAGCAAAAATAACAAAGAATGATGTACAAGATATCACTTGTATTGCACCTTGCAACATTTCTTTACTAGAAATTCCCCCTAGTGAAAACTCTGCAAAAGTATCATTACCATCTGCAGAAAAAACAGATCAACCACAGCTACTCTGTAAGTGTGTTTTGAACAAAAATGTAACTGAAAAGGTAGATCTTCAAACCCCTACTGATGGCGGTGTATTGGAGCAGTCGTCTTCTCGTAAAATTTCTATGCCACGCCATACTCGTCGTAGAACGGTGGGATCGAATTCTAGTGACAACATGATTTGTGCTACGTGCGGTTTAAATCGAACATCTACTGATACAACTATTAATCGTGGACGTTCATTGACTACCGTTACAAGTAATTTAACAGCGTTTGTAAATGGAATCACTGGAAAAGCACTTCCAATATCTACTGCTTCCGGATCAAAGTCTTTAATCAATAGTACTGGCACTGTGTATCAAACGCCTGAATTCTCCTTCAGTAAACTTAAATTTCTTCAAAAGTCCCGTAATGGCCAGGAGCCTTGTCAAGAGACGGGCAGTGATACTTCAATACCAACTTTTTTTGCAGAATCGGGATCACAGGATTTTCCAAATGTACAATCAAGTGCAAGTACTAGTAAAAATACTCTTACATTGGGCAACGAATCTACAAAACAATCTCGAAATAGATCCTCTACATTGACACGCAAATCCCAGCCTTCGCCACCATTGCATCCAGCTAATCAGGAATCGACATGTCAGCGGTGTTTTTTGAAGATCAATGATGCAATGCTAGAAGCTGGAGAAAAGCGGTATCATCCAGAATGTCTTTCATGTGCCATATGCAAGATTTCTTTGACAACATCGTTGATTCCTTTCAACAATGATGTTATCTGTCGTGAATGTTACTTACGCAAATCAGGGCTTGTCTGTGGAGCCTGCCATCAATTGATATACAACGAGTATCTTGTTATTAATGGCATCAACTTTCATGTAACTTGTCGCAGATGCGATGTAAGTACATACGGATCAAATACGCATGTGATTAAAAGTGTTGAAAGTCTGACAACTATGGTCTAATTTGTTTGATATAAATAGAAATGCGATGCTGCATTATCAGGAAGGGATCATTTTATATTGGGCGATCAAGTATTTTGCAGTGATCATCGCGACTCGATCATAACATGCTATGCTTGCTCCCAACATATTGAAGGCGAAGTTCTAATTGCAGGAAATCCACAAAAGTTTTTCCATTTGAACCATTTTAACTGTCGTGGATGTGGAAAAGATCTTTCAGCAACAGTGTTTTACGAAATGAGCGATCAACTATGGTGTCAGCCATGTTTTCTCAATCAGGATGACAAGATGACTCCCGTATCCAGTGTTGAAAAACTAATACCCGAAACAAGTGAATAAGACTTATATCGATATCAGATGGTAGCTGGAATAACAATTTGAACTTTAATCCTGGCAATGAATCACTTTTTAGAATATGAGAATGAATAGCAGCTTGTAAAGATCAATGCTTGATAACTTATTGATTGCTTTTCAGATTCAGTAAATCTAGCCAGATTCGACTGCTCAAAAGTATACATTACATCAATGGCGTGTATTTACACGCTTTCTACTGTTTAGCAGATATCGGGTCTGATTTTTTAGGCTGATACCATTGATTGTTTGATGGTGTACAAGGAAAGCATTGACATGTGTCATGCACGAGTCTCAAACCAAGCAATAGCTTTTGGATAACATTCAAACCATGTGTCATGTTACTATACATTGTAACCAATGTTCAATCATGTTTCAGTCACAACCGACTAAAAATAGCTGACACTATGCCAATTGTAGCAACTGGAACAAGATGATCACAACAAATGACAATATTGCTTTAAAAGTGATTCGAGTAACATATATTGCACATTCAGTACTATATAACAGCGATATGGCTGCTGTTGAATACATACAACAGTCGACATGTATCTACAACTAAACAGCTGTCAATTTAATGTCAATGAATCGAATTTGAAAAGCTGCGAGTAAATAAGCTTTTAGTATTGTTTTGGAAATACCTTTTTGTTGAAAATTAAAATTAAATAGGCAGTATTCTAGTTTTATATACTTTATATAATCAACTCTCCTCCCAAGTATGACCAAAGAGATCGGTAGCATCACTTGTTACTGACTCGTCAGGTTTTGATACTAAAGCCAGCTGTCGCCGTCCAATAGATTCATCGTGTTCATTTAGCTTATTAGATGCCTCCATACTTGGTCGTCTTTTGTTGATCATCAAGACACGATCAGAGCCAACTGCTTCTTTTGAGGTAGAGTATTTTTTCTTTCGATGAACAGTAGTGGTCTCTCTAATAATAGAAACTGAGCTGGTATTTCGCGGAGTGCTTTGTCGTGCTAATTTATAAGCCATGGTAGGAGGTTTCATCGTCTTTGATGCACACATCGGATCTTTAGACTCTTTTTCATTTGAAACAAGGTTTGATCTTTGCCGCTTTGTAGCTATTGGAACAATGGACGAATTGTCTTTTGACTGGTCCTTAAAACACATTTGATTCAATTATGTTTAGTCAATTCTATCCAATATTAAAAACTACTCAAAAGGTTTAGAAAATACCTTTTCATTGCCAGTTTGGACTCGAGATGATGAACAGAATTTTTTGCAAGGTTTTAAAAAGATTTTGTTGGAGTTCAAACTAGATGTAGTGGGTTTAGTGTGAAGCATGCATTTGCTTGATCTCTCCGAATCAATACTCTTTAGCAGCACGTCCAAATCAAGCTGTCCGATAATATCATCTGTGGTTTCTAGCGACTTTGAGGTTTCAATTTTTTTGAGACTTGAACAATCTGATTTCTGTGTGGCAGTTTTAAGCATTACTTTCAAATTGGCAATCTGATTATCGCGCTGCAACAGTGCGTTTTGCATGTCCATTTCCTTGCGCTTGGCAACCAAATTCCATTGTGTTGTTTTGTGTTCAATATCTTCAAAATGCTATCAATAGAAATCAACTGAGTAAAGTAAAACAGCTGTCAAAATAATACTGATCATTTCAAAAATATACCTTTGCTTCCAATTCGAGTCGCTCCTTTGTCAGTATATCAAACTGTACTTGAAGTTTGTCTATTTTCTTTTCTTTTTCCTCAATGCTGTTTATTCTTGACTCAAGCTCCTTGTCAGTTTGGTTTTTAACTAGAATTTTTTCTTCAATACTATTCTTGCACTCCAGCAGTTTGTCCTTTAATGCGTCACGTTCAACTTCCAGTAGTTGTATCTGCTCTGTAAACTGTCTTGTTATTGATGATTTGTCCAAATCCATTTGATCATGTAAACTATACATGTATGAATATAAATCATGTTATTTAATGCATGCAGCCAATACATTTATCATCGCTTGACTACTTACGTTTTGATTTCCGCATCAAATTTGAATTTGGTCGACTTTAAAGTCTCTGTCAAGTTTTGCTCTGCAGCTAATACGACTTTTTCCATTTTCAAGCAAGTTTCGTTATTTTTTCTGATTGCATCCTTGTGTTCAGATTGTAATTGCTGCAATCTAAAGGCGCAATCAAAAAACACATCAGAACTAGTTGAAGAACAAGCAATGCGGCATTGATATGCTTGTAATGGAATTATACCTTTGCGTAGTCGTGTCGTTTTCCAAACGACTTGCAAGCAATTGATTGTCGAGATCTAAATTTTTATCGTTGGATTGCTTCAGATCGGCGATTGTTTGCAGCCATTTTTCCTGACTATTAGTTGAAAAACTCGATATGTTTTAAATCTAAACATTGAATCGCTTAACTATGAAAAGCAGTATAAACTTACTTTGAGCGTAGTCTGTTGTTTTCGCTATTAGCATGCTCGAGTTTCAGCCTTGTGTTTTCCAAATCCAAGCCTATCTCCATCTTAGTAGCCATCCACGTATTTAGTGTCGTATCTGATTCTTGTTGTTTACGTTCAATGGTTTTCTTTGAGTCGGTCAACTCTTTTTCAAGATTCTCACACTGAAGCTGAGAATTTGCAGCAGTAGATTTCAAATGATCCAACTGTTCAGTTACTAGTGTGTGCTCTGCAGAAAGGCTATTTAATTGATCTTGAAGCGTCTTTAAACTTGTGCTGGATATTTCTTTGCAAGATGCCAAGTCGTTTAATGATTGGTCCAATTGGATTTGAGTTTCTTTTAATTTATCACTTAGATTAGCAATACTTTCATTCAGCTGCGACTTTGACAAAGAGTATTCGTTGTTGATTGCAGTTTGGCAAGCTTTGGCTTCGCTAATTTCAACAGTCAAATCTTTGCAACAACTTGACAGGGTTTTGACAGAAGATTGGAGTGTTTCTATAGTTTGCTGTTCTATAAATTTGTAAATTCAAGGTTAAATAAATATATTCACAAAAGCTACTTTTGAACACATGGTTGTAGTGATTACAATACCTGACAATCTCTGCGCATCCATTTCAGTAGCGAATTTATTCTTTTCCTCCACCAGCAGTTTGGTTTCTAAATAAATATTTGGTTTAAACTCCAAATTTAAAGTTGATGTAGATCATCAGTTTGGTATTCTTGTCACACTACCTGTTTCTTTAAGCTGAAGCTTTTCTTGTAAATCGTGCACTTGCCCAAATAAGCTTTTTCCTTTCTCATTCAATTTTCGAATGGCAGTTTGGTAAAGCTTCATCGACTCTTCCATTTTTGATAATCTAAATGCAAACAAATCCTAGATGAGGCAATGCACTGGAAAATACAATTTGAATACTGTCATTTCTTGAATCTTACCTTTGGATAGAAAACTGAATCAGCCTTTTCTGATACTCATAAGCAGAGCAAACTGCACCAATTTCATTAGACAACTGCGAAATGGTTTCACGCTGCTCCGTTGCTGCTTGAATGGCTTGATCTCGGCTGATATTTGCAATAGATATTTCTCGTTCCAATGCCAAACTGTGTTGTTGTATATTTTGAACAAGAAAAATGATTTGAGATGAATCCTTTTTTGAGTCGGCTAAATAGTCTCCATTTGAAGGACCCAGGTTATATGCACGATTGGCTATATTTTTGACTCCTTTAAAACCATTGGTTTGACTCAAAATACCCAATGAAGCGTGTCGTTGCTCAACCATGTCAAGAGTCTGTTTTTTGGAAAGACACGTAGAGTTACTACCTGGTTTCTGGAAAATGGTTAAAGGGTTATGAAGACTTGATAATGAAAATTGAGATTTAAAAGACGGATCACTGGGAGTATCAGTGACCAGAGTTGGATTAGACTTAGATAGATTTAAAGACTGCGTGTCTTGTCTGTGAGGTACAGCTTCTAAAGCTGTAGAAGCAGCAATATGATCAACTGGAGGATTTGGATTTATTACGACTTCTTTGGGCGCCTTGAACATGGTAGACGAAGTACAAAGTAGATCCATTTCAGCAGATTGACCAGTTTTCAAAGTAGATGGGGTAGAAACAGAAAGATCAGCTGAAGCATTATGAATGGTGTTGGACGATTGTGTAGTCATAGAAGCATCCAAGTCAGAAATATTGGACTGGGTGCGTTTTTGAATAGCAGGAAGTTTGAATTGAGATAATGAACAGGTTCCCAATCGAAAACGAGACTGGCCAGATGGAAGGACAACAGAAACAGTATTATGCAATGGCGAATCTGCAGCTGGACTTGCACCGTTCAGCATTTCTACCATGTTCACATGGGAAGACTCGGTCTTGGAATGATTAGAGGGTTTGGAACTCAAATCCATAGCAGTATTATCAGAAATTGGTGGGTTAGATGAAATACTTGCAGATGGATTACAATTCATAGGACTGGGCTTATGAAACTTGAATTGAGTTACCACCGAACTCGTTGTGGATTTTCTGGGTTGGAATGAAAAGTAGGCTGATGAAGTCTGATCATTGGGTATAGAAGTAGGTTGTGTGTGAAATTGTGTTGAATGAGACATGTCAGGATTGTCTCCCCGAGCTCGTTCTACTAGTTCAGTATGAACACGACTAGAGAGAGATCGCTGTACGTTGGTAGGAAACCCCAGTTTAATCTGTTTGTTATTAGAATCCATTCTGTTAATCAAGTATACACCACTCGAGCCAATAACGATATGCTAAAACCTATTTTTTGATGTATTTAGACAAAGTCTGGTTGGGAGACAAACCAATAATCTGGAAAGTCTGGTTGGGAGACAAACTAATAATCTGGAAAGTCTAATTGGGAGACAAACTAATAATCTGGAAAGTCCGATTTCCACTTTGGCTACGCGTCACAAGGATGCATTGATTCCATTCCTGGCTAGCAACGCTGGCTGCATAAAAGCTAAATAGCAATTGTCGCTTTATTATTTGAGATCAATAGTTATTAAAAATCTATAAAAAGTAAAATTGTCTGCTCAATCACCTATTGACACTCGTCTCATTTTCCACACAAAATCTGACTTGTTTAGAAAGCAATAAACTTATTTAATATCTAGAGCATGCAATGCCCAGGATTGGTGTGTAAGAATAGTAGAAAATAGGAATGAATCAATTCAAAGTATGTCGATTCGGTTGTTTAATGGAGCGCAGTCTCTACAGCATTTCCAAAGCGAGTATTTCCTTGACCACCAGCTTGCCCTTGAGCGTGTTGGACATTGTGGTGAGGCTGATTCCACGACAGATAGTTGTGATCACCCAGTTTTCTGTAAAAATGCAATCATGAAATGAGTAAATGAACACCATAGTGCATAACAGATTCCTAGAGTTGGCTTACCTTGGTTTAATCATATGGCGTGCAAGGAATGCAATACCAAGTGCCCAACAGACTGTACCAACACAAATATATGCAATACCCAAAAATGAGTTTTTGCCACCCAGCACAGAGACTGACGAAATCACAATTGATTTGGTACCACTAAACCGAGAAACATCAAAATCTATTGTCGTCAAGTATGAATGCATCATACAGTTGTATAAAAACAATCAGTCAACACGCTTTGAATAAAGTGGAGCCATAAAATCACTTACTCTGCACAATATCAACTTGCCAAGTTCCGTGAGGAAGAACAGATTCGGTATTGCGACCCCAAAGTTTTCTAAAAGTTGGAAGACCAGCAGTACGCATCCATACCTGAAATGCTTCCCAGGTTTTGAGATTAGGAAGATTTGTCGAGTTGTATCCATCCTTCCACTGTGGGAAAGCCGTGCGCCAAAACGGTGGTGGGATAAGTGTGGTTGAGATTTGTTCAGCAGTTAGCGCCGTTTGGGTGTTTATATTACCATACTTGTCCGCATCTGACGGCCAGGCAATGCCTTGGGAATAAAGTGGATACACAAAACTGGTGAGACTTCCTGGGGAACAAACTTGATTATCTTTGAATTGAAAAGTAGAACTGACGCATGTCAAATTAGAGATGTTGTCTGTATTCAAGGTTGTAAAGATAACCCAAAAGTATAAATAGATCAGACTGCTGACTAAAATAAAAAATACAACTGTTTCATAGCTACAGACAACAAAGTCATACCAGAAAAAAGAGAATTGGCTATCAAACCACATGGATAGTACTGGGGAGTAGGCTGCCCAGAAGTCTTTTTGATAGTGGTATTCACACCAGCAATAGTAACAAATTCAGTCCCGTCAGTAGGCACATTAAGTGGAATACATCCAATATCCAGATTCTCAGCAGCCACATATCCCTTGAGCTGATTGGCATCAAACGACTTGACATAACGACGGTTGTTTTGGAAAAAGTTGGTCAAACGATAATACATGAAAACTGGAGCAGGAATCTCAGAAGGAATAGGAAATTGAATGGAGCAGACTTGCGAAGCTGCGTCATATTTCCAGCTGGTAATGCCAATTGATGAATCTGCTGGAGCGGTAAAATTATTGCCAGCCAAAGTGGAGCATTTTGTATAGTCAAACGAAACTTGCACCACCTAGTAGGATTAATAGGTAGTAGAATTAAATACCAAACCATTCAAATGATATATAGAGAATGTGTCGAGTAATGTGGTGGCTTTGATAATCATCACAAGATAGCCAAAGAATAGCATACCTTTTCAGAAGCTAAAAAAAGACCAATTCCTAGAGGAACAAAAATAATGCCAATAAGAAAGAAGGTTGGCAAGACGGTCTTTGGAGTGAGTAGTGGCTGCCATGCCTTGAGGCGCTGCTGTTTAAACGCAGTGTCTAAAGGGAAAATGCAAATCCACATAAAGCGGGTGTTAGTCCATATACCACTTGTCTTTCAAAACTACAGCCCAAAGTATAAATACCAAGAACCAATATTAATGGGTAGCTAGTATAGGAAACGAATGAATAGCCACATGAATCCAACAAAGTGACCATGAATGAGCAGGAGGGTGGATAGCTTGTGCAAGTCATAAACTCCACTTCTCAAACATGGCACAAGTGTAATATTGTATTGGATGTAGCTCAACACTACTAGGATCTTGTATCTGAGTATTAAAGTATCTGCCGTACTGAATGAGTTTTGTTAAACAAAATAGTGAATCACATACTTGCAGGTTTCTTGCTCTGCTTCAACTCGGTGTGGGCGGCGGCTGCAGGCATCTCCGTTGGTTGGTTACAGTAGAAAGTCACCTAAATTTTTGCGGCTTTCAATTACCGAAGCAACAACTAAAGAAGGGATTTGGGGTCTGCAACAATACATTGAAGCAAATATACAGCATACACCCCATATTTCTCTCATACGAAATAATCATAAACTCGCTCAACCTTGTCTGTTTGTCTGATAATGCCAACAGACAATGCCACCAACGAGCTGCAGTCTAAAAATATTTCAAGTCAACGACGAGTAGCTCAACTGACTCTTCGTCGCATGGCTACATTCGACTACTTGAAACGTCTGTTTTTGGGCAAGGGATATCATATGGGCACAGTTGCTATTCCAATGCGAGTTTTGGCAAGTGATTAATAGTCTTTATGAAAAATACATGCGGCTGAATCAAATATTCTATACATCAGACCATAAGCATGCAACTAAATGCTATTTTTTATCTAATCATCAAATTAGGCTAAAATATACAGCACTCCACAAATGAAAAAAAGGTGATACAGTTTACTGCCATAAAGCCCAATGTGTAGATATCATTGGTATTTAATAGTATACTAAACAAATATATTAGATCTGGTCAGCTATTTCAACTAGGGCTAGGTATTGGAAAGTTGCTACGCATCGCAGATTCGGCTGAATTTGGGAAAGCATTTGATGCTCTACTATCAGAATTTGATGTAGCAATAGGCGACTCTCCCTCGAAGCAGGTACGTTGGTCAATCCAATATTTATGACAGAAAACCATACCACGCGCAAAAGAAACATGGATTTAAATCATGAATGGGTAGACTAAACTAAACCGTTGAACCCGACTGTATTTTGTCAATACAGAAAAATAGTCTGTTTTCAAGACTAAACAAAACGTTTGGAGATCAGCAACTGAACAACGATGGATTATCTGCATATGGCTTACTTGAAATAGTTCAGTTGGTAGGTGCAATGTGTGGAGTGGACAATCATTCAAACCATGTATCTGAATTTTTGAAACTGACTGCATAATAATTAGCCATTCGAACTCGACTTTATTGAAACGTATATAACGCTGTGCGAAATACTAGTATTATCATATAGCAAACTTTTGCCTGCTAGAGGATCTGATTGCCCAGATAGCCATTTTGAGTGTGTACATCGACTTGATCTGAAAATCAAGGTAACTGCACTATACTGAGCCGATTTTCTAGCATTTAGTCACAATCCAACTTCTAATCTATACTATTTTTCTGGAATGTTTTGATATATTTGCTACTTGTGCTTGTTTATTAGAAACATATTATTCATAGTGTTATCAGGGAGATAAATGGTGCCGCAAAGCTAATTTTGGAAGAGCAGTTTCATGCACTCGCCAATGGCGAATAAATGTGCCATATATTTCCTAAAGATAAACAGTAAATCTTTTGGTATCGTGATTATGATTGGTCAAGCAGTATTTTCAAGTCGATGCTTTTTGGGAATCTCTAATAATCTAGTGTCGAATATGATATATTTTGCAGCTGCATTCATGCAAAATGAAGTACTCGATAAGGGTGTTCGTGTATAATAACTAGCAAGTATCATGAAATGATTTGTATCAATTTACTAGACACTGTGCTCTTGAACTCTTTATTTTATTGGTATTCTTCTGGTTATCGGCATGGAAACAACAGCTGCATTCCTGGATTGCAATTTTTGTTTCTTGAACACAAGCGTATCTGAGATTCAGGATATAGAAGATGAGTTTGATTGAAAGCATTAAAACAGCTAAAGTCAGTATATAGATTACAGTAAATGAATCCAATTTCAAACTTGATGATCGTGCAATGTATGGCTATACCCAATGTGGAGAGATTTAAACTATAGTTTGTGTGAATTGTATGATGAATGTTGATTATTCAATTGAGAATATCTATTCAAATCAATTTGTAGTAGAAAAGCGCAACAAGTATTTAGTCATTATCCCAAAGAGGCAGTCGTACAGAAAAGTGGCCCATCTTACGTAAATATGGTTGCGGATTGCTTCAAATTATACTTTTAGCATCCTCGTAATATCAAACCAACACACTCATGATTCAAAATACTTTGAAGCAGTACAGTCAACCAAATTTATTCGAATGAGTCTAGTCCATAAAATTCAATCCAAAAGTACGCTGGACATTTCTCAAACAGTCAATTTTGATCATGCTCTGCCTTAGTAGACTCTTGACTGGTTCCATCTGTCGACTTGCTACATGCCATGTTTCAATCTGCTTGAGCCATGAGATCCAACGAGAAATCTCATGACCACCAGGCTCGAATATGTCATACTCAATTCCAGATGCATGTTGAAGCATTTCTACTGTTTCTCCATTAACAGGCGTTGGAGGAAATGTAGATACAGCTTCACGAAGATTAGTAATCATGGCTGTGGTTGGAACAGATGCATTTGTTGGGAGTTGAATTCGTAATAATACAGCTACAGCTGTATGAATGGCAATAGCTGCTGAAATGTTTTTTTCAGATGGTATGCCAGTATCTAAATTAGTAGATGAATCTAATATTCTGCTACCGTGGTTATCCAGGTCTTCATTACTCAGCGCGTCGTCACCATCAAAAAACCCATCTTCCTGTGTAGTATCCAATGAAAAGGCAGATACATTGTGCAGTTCAAAAAGTGGGACTGCTTGAGCACCAGTATCTTCTTCATCAGCATGTTGAGTATCTGTACCATGGTCTACGCCGTTATGATCGCGAGAGAGAACAGCAGATAAAGATTCACCAGGTAAGCTTGTTAAAGACTCTGTCAGCATTAGTGCACTCTTACCAGTGGTCTGTTTTGCTCCACCTTGCATAATTTCTACCAGTTGTGTTACGCTCAACGATTGCGCAATCGACAGTGCTTTATAATAAATCATCGTGTAGCAATCTAGTAGCCGCTGAGCAGATAATGTCATGAATTGGACTTGGAGCAGCAGTGTCGAGCTAATTGAACTCAAAGCACTACGGCATTTAGATATAAGCATTGGGCGGATGAATCGAACCAAATCTGATTCTAAATTGTGCCAAATAGGTTGAGATGCAGTTTGTAAACTGTCAAGAAGAAAAGTAATGACGCCATAAGCTTTATGAGGAGAAAAGTCAAAACCACGCCATTCAGGCATTAAAAATACCCATCGACGGCAGGATCTAATCAGCAGTGTAAGAGTAAACGATGTGGATGGAACACGCTGCCATACAGTGCTAAGAGCAGTAGATGATTCCTTCATAATGTCTACAAACCGGCCTGTGCTTTGAGTATTTTCTACGCCCCGATCTTCTATCTCCATAAGATATGGACAAAGACCTGCCAACGTATAGAATATAGAATTTGGAACCGGAAAACATTTCAAACTGGGTGGAATAACTGTCCTTGAGCTAGGTTGTTCGGCTAAGGTTGTCTCGGTCTCATTATCCAAGGGTGCTCTTATTGGTTCATCTGTACCTTGATTTTGAGATCTAGGCAACACAGCTGGAATTCCGGTATTTTGTGTTTCTTGTTGATGAACCAGATGTCTGAAAATGCTGCTATGCACAGCTCGCACGTTATCAATACCCTCAATATGCGGCTCAGTACTATTTGGCACTAGGGAACCGTGTAGGTCAGGCTCAAACGTAATTTTTTTGACCATGGCAGAATAAGGAAGCCAAGTGGTCAAAATAGGTATGGAGCTTTGATTCGATTTGTGGGAATTCATGTAACCAAAAGTACTTGCATGCAGTACTCTGGTAAATTGAGACAGTGATTTCGACGTAGATATATGAGGATTTTTGTAAATAATACGTGCACCTACAGCAAACATGCGATGCGATGTACGAGATGCTGCTGATAAGGATGGTTGATCAAAAGCAAGTTTTGATAGAATAAAGCACAACAACTCGGTTGGAAGTCGATAGATAAAGCAAAGCTGGTGAGCTAGTGCTGATGAACCAAATTTTAAAGAATCCATGTGTTGAGATTCTTGAAAACGTAATCTAGATGCAGACAATGATTGATTTGACAATGCAGTACCGTCTGCAAAGATGGCCGTATTCTTGCATTTTTTTGCATCTGCTAATGAATCTGCGTATTGAACAAATGTTTGCTCTACATCCATGCCTGATTGAATGGAAGGTATATTGGGACCAGATTGCATATTTTGACTTGATAGTGGAGATTCTAATGCCGATCGAATTGCACAGTTGGGTACTGAAAGCGAGATATCACTTGGTAGGTTATATTGTGCACATTGTTGGATATTAGCAAGTGCTCCATCATGACTAAGCAGTAATTCTCGACCAGACTTGGCAGCAACAAATATTAGAACAGTTTGGAATAGCGCATTCCATAGTTCATTTGGAATAGAATCGTTTTGAAATGTTTGCGAATACCACTTGATACACACCAATAAAGCTCTAAACTTTTTTGATGTGCTTGACTGACCAACTACACGGATAGGTATAGCTGATGTATTGGTAGCAGCGGATGTGCTGGGCACTGACTGTAGTTGTGTCTGTGTAGCTATAAAGCGTTCGTGATCGTCATGCATGTTCACTGAGTTGGGTATTAGCGAATTTTCAGTGGGAGTCTCCGATAATGTGTTGGGTACAATAAGTAGTAAAGTATGCAATAACCATCGCAGCTCGTGAATAAAACAAGCTTGACAATCGTGGCTCGAAACATCACAAATGTTTCATACCCACGTGATTAGTCAGCGTAGCTAAATATTGATGTGGATGTTCATTATAGATGCCAATTTTACAGCTATATTCACGTAAGATAAAACACTGAATGTCAAAATACATGATAACCAGCTAATCTCATGTTTGATTGGTGCCAATCTTACTGAGTAACGTTGCTTTATAAACTCTTTTAGTTGACTGGACTTTGTGCTCATTATTGTACAAAAATACAGAGCGAATATTCATATCCTTGACATCTTTTCAATCTCCAACTTTCCTTTTCTTCAAAACAAATACTGGGTGACCAGCATGTATGGTTGCATTCCCGAGATATGTTGAACGTGAACGTATCTGATATTAGGATACGACAAAGTTCCAATAAAAGTAATCAATTCCAATAACAATGAATATTTAAAGATTGTTTATTCCGGGGGAAATAGAGGCTCCAACTGCAAGATCAATACAGAAAAGTGTATCATTTTACGTGAATACGGCTGTAAAAAGCAAGTCGTTAATTTTTTAAAGATTGGAACCAAGATTATTTAGACGTTGATAACATTGATTGCGCAATTATATTGGTCTATGAGATTAACAGGTTATACGGTAGAAGTTGTATCTATCAAGTAGAATATAAAGTGAGATGGATGACTCTAAACATTGCAAATTAAAAGTAGATTGGCACTTACAATCATAGTCCATTGTAGGGAGAACAGCAGACATAAACTTTAAAAATAACATGAGATATTGATCGACACGGAGTTCGGTATTTTCGCCTGTTTCTTCCATATGGTCCAAAATGCGTTTCATGACATTGGCATGTTTGCATGGATGAATAGAAGCTAAAGTAAGATTTTCATGAGGATGTGCCTCGATAGTTACTGTCTTGTGTGCATGATCTTGAGAAATATCTTCAAATACTTGAGTAGTTGTAAGGGGACGGCGATGCTCGTCATACCCAAACAGCCATACTCGTGGTGTTTGATAATACTTGTCATATGTAATAGCCATGTCATATGTTCTATCCAAGCATCATTGTACTGTTAGTGAACAGTATGGTCACAAGCGTGTAGATCAGCAGTGACTAGTATATCCCTAATAAAGCTTAATAAAACTCAAGCATTGACATCCACAAGATTACCTTGTCTTTAAGATCTTGTCAGCCGCATCACAATCACCCGTCTTGTTGGACTCTAGAACGAGTGCACCAGGATCATTTTCCTCTATGATTATACCCACATCAACCAGATCGTCATCCATGTCCGGAATATCGTCCATGTCCGGAATATCATCGTTATTGGATACTGATGAATCTTCATTACCCTCTTTAGCAGTCGTTAGTTGGGCCAGGTTTTCAGTGAGAGCCTTGATATCATTACCATGAACCTTTTTGGGATCCTCGTCCATATCACGAATTTCTTGGTGGTCATTGCCATCAATAGTATGGCCGTCATTCTTTCCAGCCCCCTGTACCCTCGCTTGATGTGTAGCAACCCATCCACCATCCGCTGTATCATCAGCTCCGCCATCTAGTGTCTCTTCAAAGTCATCCTCGTCATACTCCATAGCCTTGACTCGACTCAAGCAAGGCACATTACGAGTAACAAGATATTGCTTTCCGACTGGAAGATAATCTTTTGTTTTTGTAGGCTCACCAGCAGACCAAGACCATGTAGGACACTTGAATACGAGAAAGTCCCCAGCAGCAACAAACTCTTCGGGAGTGAGGACACCTGTCTCTTTAAACTTTGAGTTCTTGAGCAAAGGATTAAAGTACTCTCTTGCCGAGTGAAACATGGCATGAACTGTTGAAAAGGCCGTTCGTTCCATTTCTGTTGTTGGGGATCCTATTGTTGTTGGATGCTACGATGAATGAGTTGAAAGCTTGTTACTTGAAACCTACTGGTTTGTAACTAAAGACAAAAAGAATGAGAACGCAAAACTATTTAGATTTCAACCAAATTCATTATATTTTGACAGAATTCCGATATCAAACAGACTGCTGCTGCATTTTGAAAACAAGAGTTTTCTGTTTGTAAAACTGCACGATTAGTTTAAGTTGATTCAAGACTATATAGGCAGAACACCAAAGATCGTGTCCAAACAAGACCAAGTCCAGCAAGCAATTGGCGCTTGACTCAATGGGCGACGTTGCTCTATACTTGGTCGAGACAAGAGGCAGACTGTCCAACAAATTGGATTGTCGCCACAGTACAAAAAGACACGAGCAATAAACGATCCTGCCATTCAAATCAATAATCTACCAATATTTGAAAACAATACCAAAAATAATGGTTGACAACCTTTATCTCATCTCCTCATTGTCATGCTTTTTGCCACCAGTTATAAACTCGATGCATTGATTCACGCCTTTTAGCAAATCCATTTAGACTATCATCAGATTCAAAAAGCATTTATAAAAATGAAATGTGTAAGAATGTAACAACATTGCAATACAATAAAAAGATTAAAATATATATCTATTGTTTGTCTGGCATTTTATTCCGTGCACAAGTACATCCACCAGCTTCTTTAAACCGCTTAGCAACCAAATGAGTACTATAGGTTTTAGTAAATAGTGTCATGTCCCCATTATGGCAGTGAAAATAGCAGTTTAGGATAGGTCTTAAACACTGAGTAATCCATGTTTTGCACCCACTGGTAACTAATGAACTCATTGAAGAACGACGTTCAAGAACCTCACGTAAAGCAGGCTCATCTTGGACTACTTTGAGAAGAATAGCAATTTGCTGAGGGACGGTCGCAAACTGGTTCATAAAGCGATTCATGGCAGCACGACGGTTAGAGCAGTCATCCTTGATTTTATTGTTAGTGCTGGTTGCATTAGATTTATATTTTCGGCGAAAGTTGGGTTTGGGATTGGCGACAGTCACAGCAGTTATGGGAATAACTGAATCGCACTTTTTTGTGATGGAGTCGGTCGAGTTTTGCAGAGCTGCATGCGGAAATGGTTCTGATTCAATATTTGGCTCTAGTCCTCCGAGGGATATTCGGCTTTTGTTGTCACTATCTTTAGATGCGGTTTTTTCTAAATGGAAAGAATGGGCATCTAGTTGGGTTAAGACAGAGCTGAGCGGAGGTTTAACTGAAGCGCCATGATGCCGACTTGCATTTTGGTCAACAGGTACATGGTCAAACAGTCTATTTGGACTCTCTATGTATTTTTTTGCGACATCAGTGTTAATCTTGGAAGGAGGATAGGAATACGGCCCTTGTGTTGAATGTACCTGCCAATATGGAGAGTGATATTGGCACGGATCTGTTGTAGAACGAGATGTATACCCATCATGGTTCAGAGGCGGGTAACAATGAGTATACCGAGGAGAATAAGTGGGGTATGAAGAATGGGTTGGATAAGAATATTCGGCACAGCAAGCACTGGTGTATGCTTGAACATCTCGATGATACGTAGGATCGGGATACGATTGAGACCAAGCGTACTGAGCATGGCGGTGGTCGGATTCTCCGATAATAGAATGTGATGCTTGAGTATAGTTTGATCTGGCAAGGTCCGAATAGTTGGATGTGCCGTAACTATAATCTGCTGGTAAAGCATATTTTACCGATTCATTTAAATTAGTGGAAGATGGTTGAAATGCCAATGAACTATGGGATAGTGATGGCAACAGTGTATCTGGGGAAGGGTTTATATTGGTAGCATCATCTAGCGAAACAGTTGCCTCGAGACTGTTTATAGTGGAAGATGGGACCTTACACTGGCTAATCATGGATGGCGAACCCCTAACAGCTGGAGCAAAGTCTGAAACAAAAGGGAATGGAGTTTGATAAGATCTGTTGGTATGTGCAACAGTATGCTTCATTCGGTCCAAAGCAAGACCTAGTTCGGCAAAGGATGGGAGCGAGTGACGTTTTCGTGGCTGCTGAGTAGAAAACGCGAGAGCGTGAATAGGTTGATCAGTAAATGAAGAATGTTTTGGTGCCGACGAGGTTTCTAAAACAGAATCTGGATTAAAGGCTGGAATAGGATGTGGGATAAAGGTATTACCACATGGTGCGGATGTGAGTCTAGTTGTAGAAGCAAGAGTAGCTGGCAATGTCGAAGGATATGTTCCAACAACTGGCAATGGATATGGATGATTCCGTAAAGAAGTAGTGCCTTTGAATTTAAGTCTAGCAGGAAGGCTGAATTGGGGAGAATGGGTATCTATATGACTATCTTTGCATTCAGGTCTTGGCAGTGGTGGGAGAGAGTATGTGGCTGTTGGACATTGGGAATGTTGACATAATTCGTCATGTTTAAATGGCGATGCAGATAGACCTGGCTGATGGCAGAGTGGCGGTTGGTGATTCTGATTAAATCTTATAGGCTGGTTTAAATCTAATTGGTTTGGAGTAAATAGAGTTGGCTGTGGATCCACCGGCTGTTTTGGATACTGATGTGTTGTCTGCAATGGCAACTGTGGTAATGGCGATAGCGGGCAAATGTTAGTCTTGTCATCTTCAATTCTCAATCTACCAACTGAAATCGACAAGGGCGCCGCATGTGGTATCTGTTTCTGTTGTTGTTGATATGAGCCAGGTGAATGGTGGTGCATGGATAGTGGTTGCTGCTGCTCTGGATTTATACAACATGTTGCATCCGCTGCGATGGTCTGGACGGGAGTAGATGCGTCTGGTTGAACACGAGCTGTTGATTGCTGATGGCAGTCCAACATACTATTGTCGTCGTCGTTGCTACTACGAAACACGCAAGCACGAGCAGGGGACTCAATAGCAGTTTCCATTACAGATTGATAGCGTCGCAATTTAGCGGCCAAGTAGATATATATAATAAAAAGGCTGAAAAGATTAGACAATGACCGATTAGAGAAATACAGCGTAGCGCAAGCTGGATAAATAAATGAGTGCAATAATGCGATTCAATATAATAATTTGGTTAGAAAGTAGCAGGGTACCAAAAGTGTAGCTAGAACGATATGGGAAAATATGGAGTAAATATTCCAATAGAAATTAGAAGCTCGAGTTTACAATTAGATGAATACTCAAAAAGAAACTCTAAATGAGGAAAAGCAGCAGTTGAAGATGAAAATAAATCTGAGCAATTTGATCAAGCAAGGGGTCCGATGTAGATTTTGCTTGATTGTTGAGTGTCCCAGAATATCGGCCGGCTAAAAGAACTCGTTTGAAAATATCAAACAATCAGACCAGTAAAGCTAATACATAGGATCCCTAATGAATTGTTTTTTTGTATTCCCTTGTGAGTAAAGTTGTTAGGCTTTTCCTTGTTTGGCCCCCTTTATTCCATAGTCATCTTTTCTTCAGTGCTGTCTTCCGTAATAGTTCTTTTTCATGTTTGATACGCGCTTATTAAAATATGCTCAGTTGGATAGCAAGAGTCACATGTGACCAAGTGTTACAACCCCTATGGCTTCATCTCACTGACTACTGAGATGAAGACCAAGTCAAAATAGTAATTTGTATTCAAATATAGATACTGTGTTCCATATTCTCTACACGCTATCTATTTGGCCGGAAAAATTGTGTTGCCGTTGGTTTTATCCAATTACAAAAGCCGTTATTACCCCTGATTTCAATCTTAATGTCCAAAAAAGTAGTATGTAAAGCATCAACTCCGCTTAGCCAAGCACCGACATACATATATACTATAGGTAAAAGTGTAAGCAGGCTAGAACCAGACTTACTACGTCATGAATATACACTTGGTAATTAGTCGGATTTGCCTAGCCAAATTGAAAACGAAAAAATAATTTCAGCATTTACACATTAAAAGATATAAACACGGTTGTGTAAATCCGACAATAGCCGACTTGATTTATTGATTGCTTTTCAGATTCAGTAAATCTAGCCAGATTCGACTGCTCAAAAGTATACATTACATCAATGGCGTGTATTTACACGCTTTCTACTGTTTAGCAGATATCGGGTCTGATTTTTTAGGCTGATACCATTGATTGTTTGATGGTGTACAAGGAAAGCATTGACATGTGTCATGCACGAGTCTCAAACCAAGCAATAGCTTTTGGATAACATTCAAACCATGTGTCATGTTACTATACATTGTAACCAATGTTCAATCATGTTTCAGTCACAACCGACTAAAAATAGCTGACACTATGCCAATTGTAGCAACTGGAACAAGATGATCACAACAAATGACAATATTGCTTTAAAAGTGATTCGAGTAACATATATTGCACATTCAGTACTATATAACAGCGATATGGCTGCTGTTGAATACATACAACAGTCGACATGTATCTACAACTAAACAGCTGTCAATTTAATGTCAATGAATCGAATTTGAAAAGCTGCGAGTAAAAAATTATAATTTGTGCTTGACAAATAAACTGGACACTATCTTGTATTATACTAATACCATTGGTTTAAAATTCAACATTTAGTCTGGTAAAGTAGTACATGTGTATCAATACATTACATGGCAAGTTTAAAACTTGAATACATTTTTGAATCTACCAAGCCATTTGAATATTATATTTTAAATAACAATATTCTGTCATAAACAGATTGGATGTATAGTTGGTACATGTAAATCCATGCAATGTCTTGATTTTACATCATGGCAGTTGTGAGACAGTTGGACAGAATAGTAGTTGCGACTATAAATGAAAGTTTGAATAAACTGCAATTCAGCCTGACAGACTATCTGGATTGTATTTGTACTGGTTCAGGTTGAGCACAATAAACCAAAAATCTAAACAGTCGCTTGTCGATTATAACAAGATAAAACTATATGTTGAGCAGGATGTTCAGCAGGATGTTCAGCAAGGTAATAAATGATAAAATTTACAGAGTGATTTAGAAAAGGTTCATTTCAGTTAATTTACAAACGCAGAGTCACTAGTTGACTACTTGGCTGAAGCCGCTTGCACTCGTTGCAGATTCAATACAAGTTACTGTGCATTCGATAAAAAATTAACTACTATAAGCATTCCATACTACTGCACACTAGCATCAGTATCACAGATATCCAACTGCGTGCGTTACATCTTGCTCATCCATTGTAATCTAGATATTGGGTTCTGACGATCGCAATTAAACTACAAATTTATCTGTTGTATTCTAAAACCTCGAATACATTCGCGATTCTAGTTCAAAAAAACAATGATTGCATGTCTTGGGAATGCAATGGTTGCTTCATGCAAATTATCCAATGTTTTATAGGATATTTGCAAATTGAACAAGTATCAGGAATGTGTGATGTAAACATTTTAGTTTTTTATACAAAAATGAGCAGAAAAGAACATTGTAGACTTTGTAACAAGTCCAAGACACAATGCTGTCCAGTAAATGTGGTGCCAATTATTCCATCAAATCAGCAGTTTATTGTATATGGACATCCTTATTCATCATCCCATTATATGTGAATACGATTGTAATAGATCCGCCAATGAATCGTTAATAGTGGTTTTTTATTGGGCTGCTTGTTTTTGAGCGGCAATATAGAGTACTGTATAAAAAGTCAGTGTACTGTAATGCATACCAACATACAAGGCCAGTAATAATTAGGTGGTCTATCACATCTATGACCTACCATTATTTCCTCGAATAAAACAATCACCGTAGTCATGCTTCTCTACACCATCAACATATTCCTTGGTCTCCTCCAGTGCGATATTCATATAACCGTCCAAGCAGGCCAAAATTCCTATATGTTTATCAAAAATAGGTTGAAACGGCAGCATGTTAGAGCATAGCAGGTTCAAAGCAATCCAACACTCTTTCCTAGTGCATGGCTTAGCTCACCTCGATAGTCTACTCCAGAATTGAGCTTGACAACCACAGGCTGACCAATAACATGCTGCAAAAACTCCTGCGGTGATCGAGGCATATATGTAGGTTGACCGTGGAAACTATCAGAAATGAAGATTGAAAATTAGATATTTATATATGCCCAAATCATGAGTTTCAAAGCAATAGATAACTTATTTTAGTTTTACCCAGCCGTCGATATATTCGGAGTTGCATTCCAAAAACTTTTATCCAAGATCAACAATCACAATGAGTCAAGTCGGTGCTTCTCAAGTTCATTTATGGCTACGTGCAGAGACTAAGAATAACGAACAGCGCACAGCTCTCACTCCATCGGTATGCAAAACTCTTTTGGCAAAAGGCAAGTGTGGTTGGATTGTGAACTCATGTTATGTAGAATCCACTAAAAATCATGATCATGATATACTGAATGACAGGCATTATTTTTATATTAACCTAACGTCTGTATTGAACTGTCAGGATTCTGCATCACTGTGGAGTGTTGCAATCAGCGCATATTCAAGGATGTCGAATATGAAAAGTATGATTTGCATCGTATTGAGTAGTATGCCTAGCTTGTTTCAAGCTGATCGTTGCGTTGGAGCCACTTAAATTAATATCAATTTATTATACTTTTAGAATTGGTTGCACTTTGGCTCCGCATGGGTCTTGGCGGTTTGCACCTGCCAAATGTTTTATTATTGGACTGAAAGAGTTTTCTGAAAAGGACGACTTCCCACTCTGCCACAAACACATCATGTTTGCTCACTGCTTTAAAGGTCAAGATGGCTGGAAGGATGTTTTGGGTAGATTTGTCCGTGGCGGAGGTCTTTTGCTGGATCTAGAATTTCTTGCACAGAATGGTACAAATACATGATCCAATTGAGTTGTGGCTTTTCATTGATCTCTTTCAACAATTAAATTGATTTGGTATTGTGCTATGTTATAGGTCGCCGAATCGCTGCATTTGGCTATCACGCTGGCTATGCCGGAGCTGCCGTTGGTCTGGATGTATGGTGTCATAGACAGCTGTCACCATCTTCAAGGTAGATTGGATTTAAACTTGTAATTGTTTGCCAGTCTATTTTGAATTACCGTAATATATTTAGTGATGTTGATTTAAAATGCATGTTTGGAATATACAAAGCTTGATTCCTAAGCAACATCCGTTTTCAAATGACTCGGATCTAATTAAGCATATTCGAACTCGATTGGAAAAAGCAGGCAAGTCAAATCTATCATAGTTTTGACGCTCATTCCAGTATCTCATTCATGATTGAAAAACTGATTTGATTTTTGTAATATCAGGTAAAGCTGCAGGCAAGACACCAAGCATCATGGTTATTGGCGCACTTGGTCGATGCGGGCGAGGTGCGTGTGATCTGGCGCGTGCAGTTGGCCTTCCCGAGTAAGAGCTTGCTTAGTTTAGTTTTAAATTGACCAAGTAGCTAATATCTATTTGGTACGATCAACAAACGCTTAGATCATCCATTGTAAAATGGGATATGGCAGAAACTGCTGCCGGCGGTCCATTTAATGAAATTCTCCGTCACGACGTATTTGTCAATTGCATTTATCTCTCGCAGCCTATTGCACCTTTTTTGACTACCAAGATGCTACAGGATCCGAGTAGAGTGGTTTCAGTGATTACCGACGTCAGCTGCGATGCCACTAATCCTCACAATCCTATTCCAGTTTACTATGGGGCAAGCACGTTTGACAACCCTGTCATCAAAGTTGAGGCTGGGTAAGGTTATTGCGTTTATGTTTTGGCTGATAAAAACCCTAGCGGTTGATGAATTAAACTCGAGTTAAATGGAGTTAGTCGCGGCAGTGTGGATGTCATTGCGATCGATCACCTTCCAACTCTATTGCCACGCGAGGCTAGTGAAGCATTTTGTAACGATCTCCTTCCTAGTTTGCTTGAACTCGTTGAGCCCATCAGGTCTCCAGTATGGACTGATGCAGCAACTCTTTTTTTCAAAAAATCTCAAGCATTACGTACAGATGCTAAATTATAAGACTGCCGAGTTGATTAGCACAAAGCACGAATATTGTTTATTCTGATTTTGACCCATATCTTATTGGTTTGTGCCTTGAGTCAGATTCTGGCGTATAGTTACGTTGACACTATGCAATCTTGATATTGGTTTACAACAATAAAGTTTTGAGTTGATTACGACAGTGTTCTATTATTGCGACTGATTTTGACTGTTCAAGATTTATAAACAACGTGCGAGTTTCAAGTAGAGGATGGCCAAGAGTAACAGATTTGGATTTTGTTTTTGCAATTTCAAGTCGCAATTTGACATTCTCAATTCTTAAACCCTTTAAATACATTCATGGTATTGACCCATTCAAGACTAGTTTCTCGATATTGTGTGTAGCTCGTTACTGGACTTATATAATTCTCATCACAAGTACTTGAATCTATACCATTAGCCATTATGAATCAACCATTACAGGGACTGTTTTCTCAATCTGGCAGCTTGGATAATGCCTTGTCCAACCTTGACGTTGCACTTTCCACTATTCCACTCAATGATCAGAGGGCTCTTTTACCAGCTTTATATCAGCTTAAAAAACGACTTTTAGACAATCAGTCAGACCACAACCAATATGTGCAGGTGCATTTCAAATATTGCTTTACATGAGCATTATCAATTTCCAATGAGATATGCATTCTAACTGCTCAATTATCTGATTGATTTCTGTTTTAAGTGGGCCATTCAAACTTTGATATCACGCACGATTCAACGTAAGATAATATACTGGAGTTTACAAGAAATTAGTTTTATCATATGCTCGATTTTAGCATGCTAGGTCTGATATGTATATTTGATGTATTGTGAATTTATTTTTAGTTCCAGGAGATGTTTCCATCACTGATATAATGGAATTGAATATGAGAAACCCTGCTGTACGCACACTAGCGGAAATGGTCGTTTTTTGCCTTGAACCAGAGTGAGATCTACTTGCTTTAATGTTAGTTTTGTGATAACAAAGTTGGCTGCTTTTAAATCAACTATTCATTTAATCATGTTAGATCTGGAAGAGCAAATGCAGATCTTATATTTTCTACGGTAAATTGGATTTGATCTGTGCATAGATCATATGTCTCAATTCGATCACCATCAACTATAGCTGGTGCAATCAGTCATAATCATACTTGTTATTCAATAGATTTTTACACATGGTCGTATTCATTCAAGTAACTCCATGTCTTTTCAAAGTCTTTGGATTGTGATGTTTGTGATATCAGCACTTCCGTATTCCATGATATTGCCCTTTCACGTCGCTCTGAATCATCATTATGCAACCGTTGGAAACACCACGCTTACAGCCATCTCCAGTAATATGTTTCAAAAAAAGTAAAGTATTGCATAGCTTCATTGCCTTATATTATGCTTGGATTTTAAAAATTAAAATTGAAGTTTTGTCCGACTAAAATGACGTTTAGTTCTGATTTTTCGCCACTGTCGCTTTTCACCGTTCAGTGTCTTGACAGTATTGCCGTGTTGTACCCTAATATTCTCGCTGGTGCTTTGCGTGAGATGATTGATATTTATACTAGAGATGTTGTGCAGGCCGCAACGTTTACCGATCATAGTAAGTTTGCCATGTATTTTATCTATATATGGATGAAAACGTTGTTGATCACTGTAATTTGTTTTGTGTTAGGTATGTCCAGCAGACACATTTTGGCATACCTTTTTACAATTTGTATTTTGAGTCCTGCCACATGGAAAGGTGAGATTTGATGTTTGGTGGATTGATGCTGCATTTATGTAAAACAAGCATACTAATATTCAAAAACAACTAGTTTGCGAGAAAGTACTTTTAAATTTTGTTTTATATGACATTTTTACGGGCCCTATTCTGATCGAGTCCAATATTGGCTTTTCCATATTTACATTGACTCATCTACAGCAAATGTAAGATTGTATTATATGCAGAGACTAGGCTAGAATACAATTAGTTTTAGCTCACCATCTACATTATGTGCATTTAATGCCAGAGAATATGTCCCACTGCGACCTATTGTGAATGATCTTATCACTATTCTATTTCGCAGCACACTCGAGAATCATTCGACAACTTTAAGGTGTTTTGTAAAACTCAGTAACTGGTGCACGAGTGTAGAAAATGACATTGATGATGGTGCAGCAAACGAAGTGCGCCAAAAAGCTAATCTAACGCTACTCCAAGATCTTGAGCGGACCTTTTCAATTTTGTATTGCATGGTACGCACCATTACCTAGCTGAAATAATGCGACTTTATCTAACCTATTTGATACCTAGGTTCAGGAGTCATGGATTCTTCAAGCTCCTTTTTTGCAGCATGATGACTCGAGCGCGTATGTTGATATGGCTAACAATACAAACAGTCATTTTTATTCCTCCAAGGAGTACATGGCGATATTGCTATGTATGAAACTGAATCAGTCGTCAAATATTCGGCAGGGACTTTTGGTCAAACTTGTAGGACTTCATCTAGATCAGCATGCTTTAGTAGAGTTTTTGAGTCAGGATAGCTTTTGTTGGTGGATGAATGATCAGGTTGTATTTTTATTTGCACAGGTTTATCCAAAGCTTCAAAAGTACGTTTTTGTTTTGATAAACAGCATTTGGTTTGATTGACTCACTCTGTATTTATACTAGACACATGCTTAAACATGCGTTATCACTTGCAAAAAACTCGGATTCCCAGAGCATCAATATGGACACCATCATGACATTGCTTGACAAAAAACTACAGCAGCAGAATGGATTAGTCATTTTTCGTCAGCTTTTTAGCAGTTCCAACACAGCAAAGCAAGCACTCAAAGTCAAACACACGGATGTCCTGACCAAGTCAAAGATGAATGCTGTTAAAATACCAAACGCATCGAGTTTAGGGTTTAATAATTATCTGCAGACGCTTGCAATACTTTTAGGACTTGAAAGTGGGTTGGAGCCAGCAGTTTCCTTTAAGCTTGGAATGTTCAAATTCAATCAAATAACTCAATTACAAGATAGTCAGGAGGCGTTGATTGTTCGCGAAGCCCAGATGAATCTTGTGGTGGACATTTATGGTTTTAGAGAATTTATTCCGGCGCTGTTTCAAAGGTTATTGCGTGGTTGCCTTTTTAGCAAGCACAAACCATATCACATAGGCTTTGTTTCCGACTCCAGACCCAACCCATCAACACTTTATCCACACTTGTTAATGCTGTGTTCTTTGCACCTAATTAATAACGTGCAAATGATTGATTGCTTATGCATTGAGATTGCCAGAACCAAAGAAGACCCTTTGAAATTGTTTATTGATCTTCCCTGGCTGTGGAATCTAACGAATGGTCTTGTTACAAGTTAGTCAAAGTTGATTGAATTTGTATTGTACTGGCAGACTTTAACTTGTACTGATATACCTTTTTATCAACAGATTCCATGGACACATCTGCCCGTGGAAAGCTTGTACACCTTTTTAGTATCATGACTATATCTATTCGACGCTTTTGGAGCCTACGCGTCACTCAACTAACAAGCCAACATCCATTACAGCTTGAGTGCACCAAGAATCTACTGGAGCTATTGATGAGACTGTATCCCCAACTCACAACATGCCATACCTCTGTACTTTGGAATACTGCTAGGCTTTTGGACCATCTTGATGCAAAACAGACTATATGTTTTCTTGATATATGGGTAGATATTTCTCGAGTTCTAGCAACTAAAGCAGCATCTGAGTTGCTTGAAGATAATGTATTGCGTGGATGGATCTGCCAAATGTCTGCTCTATGGAAATCTGCCTCACTCTATAGCGATGATCCTTGGCTACTTGCAATGACATCAACTATACTACGTACATCTACCACCTAGTAAAGTTAGTAGTATATAAAGAGCACCGGATAATACCGTTTTACTTGAATGAGAATATATACCAATTCTAATGAATTTAATAAATTTTTCATATAAATGTACTACTTTTTACCACTTTTTTTATTCCTTTTTTCTTTCGTAACAATCAAATGTCTGATGAAGATAACCGCTGGAAATGGAACGGGTTTGTGGAAATAGGAAACAACATACACACAAGATGAGAGGTCAAGTTCGTATTCTGCAAGCCAAGGCTGCCCTTGACTTCTCTGACGATTTACTTTGCACGAAATACATCACTGACTCAAAAGAGCGTTATGAACTCTACAAAACTCTTTTACTCAAATAGCAGAGTATCTGGATGGAAATGCTGAAGTCATTCAAGATGCTGTCAAGGAATACTTTCTCATTCAACACTGCAAGGCAGGTCTTGACGCAGATCTCTTTGATATTACATTTTTTCCAAAAAAGAGCGGCATTCAAACTGGATTCACTTGTAATGTCAACAATGGAACTCAAAGTGTTTGCTATTACATCAAGACGCATCAATACGGACCAACAAAAGACAATATAAAGAGTATCAAACCACCAGATACAAAGGAGTTGTTTGTCTACAAGATTCTGCATCATATTGGAATTGGTCCTCAAGTTCATTTTATCATCCCATCTCATGGCACCAAAAAGACTATCTACATTGCCACCAAGGATTGTCATTTGGTCTTATTGTCCAACTTGACCAAGGATACAGTAAACAACAATGCTCTACTTCAATTGGATCTGATATCTCGCATCCTCTGTCTTCGTGATTGTGCTGGCAACACTTCAAACTGTGGTCAAGTCGGTGAAAACCCAATGATTGTTGACTTTCGTATTGAAAATCAGTCGCAGGGTTATGCCAAACTCGATATCCTGGACAAATTCTACGAAGGAAACAGTGAATTTCACTATTCTGGATTGATGGAAATCGCAATCAAAACTCCAAAAACTGTCAAGATGGATATTATGAACAAGTCACTACAGGAGTGGAAGCTGTTGGAGAATATCGAACGAGCTGAATTGGAGATCAATGAATTGGTTAAAAGATATGATGGCAAGATGGGTTTTGAAAACGATTTACAACGATATGTTCAGGATCTCAAAACAACAGTTGCAGTTCTTATGAAATCTTGAAATAATATATAAACTCTTATTCACTTTTAAATGTCGATAGTTTTAATTATATTGGTATCCAACAAAAATGGAAAATGTGTAATATTACAACTGTAATATCTGAAAATCATCGCATGGATAAGACAAGTTACTAAGAGCTCAAATTATTCAACAGCACTCTATCAATGCATTTGCAAGAGTCATTGGACGTATATGTTGTTTGAAAGTTGATTCTCATACATTCAGTAATGTAACATACAAAGCTTATTTCCACACAGACACAATCAATGTATTACTTTTTGTTGGATAGACTGTATCATCTGTCATCAATTCAGACATACTTGTCAGTCATGTTCCGTATACAATGAGTCACATATGGACACCAATGCAACAATCAAGAATCAATTGTCATTTACAAGTCTGAATTGCCAACCAACAATCGGACTAATGGACCAATGCCAAAACACCTTCAAATCAAGCAATTTATTGGACAATGTTAAACCAGACTTTAATGTTGACATATTATGTGTTACATCTATATTTGTGGTACGTAAGCGTAGTCATCACTGATGATGGCATAGTAGTTAGTTACCTCAACAATGGTGTTCAAGGTGTGCCATCATATCGTTTTTAGCTTCACTACTTTCTATCTTTACTTTTACGATAAACTCCTATATTCATTAATACAACTAGCTGTTACAACTATTCGCGTTCGACTGTCCAGCATGACCATCTTGGATGATCCAATACACAAGTACGAATGTGATGTCTAGCCATTTATATCTGGACATGTCGGTTTATTGCAAGTTATAAATTTTAAACGAGCTAAAGCAAGTTGCCTTTGTTTTTGATACCACAATGGACGAGGTCTCGTCGGTGTCGATTACACAACCACTCAAAGGCTTATCTAGGGAAGCATTCCGTATCAACTTCCGTCGTCATGCATTTCAAATACTTAATAGAGGATTGTTCTGGTTTGGGTAAGCAGATATGAACATAAGACATCTGCATCTTGCTTATAAGCGCTCTACTAGTTTGTAGATAATAAAACCTACCATTCATACCGAGTGACTTGCCATTGACACTGAATGCTCTTAAAACAACACATTGGTCTGCAATATAAACCATCAAGAAAGTCAACCACTGTTTACTAGCATAATACTGACATGTTTTGGTATTCAATAGTCCTGCGCTTTACTTATTAGGACTTGTGCTTCTGCTTCTTCTGCCTCTTCAACTGCCATCCACCTGGCCACAGCTGCATCATAGAGCAGAGATTGATGAAAAGGCATTGCTGGTTGGTCAAGTCAATCGCTATTTCTATCATGCAGATGTAGATCAGTCGTTCCATTCCGAGTTTGGAATGCAACTGTTTCAACAAAATATTACACTGTTGGAGTAAGGTTTCATCTCTGCTGTGGTTGCTCCAATGTAACCTATTGTCATTCACTTACTGTTCATAAATAGACAGGCAACTCTTATCCAAGATGAGCTTGATAAGCTTGGGCTCGACACTTTTATTCAATACTTTCATTATCCAGCCAATGATGAGTTGGTAAAAGGATATAACATACATGGTGTTTTACGAGCACCTCGTGGAGATGGAACGGAAGCCATGGTATTGACGGCCCCACTAACTCTTGCGGACAATGCATTCAACGCCAACGGTATTCGATATCTGTTACAATTGGCCAAATTCCTGAAAAGTACGAGTAGATTGTATTGACTGTTGACATGCATGTGTTGCAGCACGATCTTGTCCGTACTGATGCATGTGTTTAAATAGAGTATTCGTTTTGGTCAAAGGATATCATTATACTGGTTACCACAAACAATGCTTATGGAACCTACTCTTGGCTACAAGCGTATCATGGGTTTAAACCGGATGTTAAACAAGGTGATTGTCCTGCTGAAATACATGTGTTGCAGAGCATATTGTTAACACAGACGCGCAGGTCTTATATTTGATTCGCTTGACACACACGCCGGTTCTATTCAATCTGCCATTAGTTTGGAATTTCCTGGTACAGAGGATTACACTAGTATTGGAATTTTCCCTGAAGGAATCAATGGGCTCCTTCCCAATGCAGATTTGGTTACAACAATTATTTTAAGTATTTCTGATCCATATTACGGATCTCCTCTTGAGTTGCATCATGGTGATCATAAGACAGTCGGCTATAGTATGACTGACCAGTATTTGGCTTGCATTAAGCGTCTATGGCGTTTTATTGGCTACCAAGCGTCTTGCATGCCCAAGGCTAGTCACGCTCTTTTCCTCCAGTAAGATGCTTGAGATTTTATTGTTAAAAGCGTAACTACAACTCATATGATTATACTTCTCTTGATTCAAATGTGCTGCAATTTGGTTTCAGATACAAAATTGAAGCAATTACTTTACGAGGACTTGTTATTCCTGGGTTTTCACAGTCTGTGGGTGCGATTCAAGTTGGACAGTAAGTAAATCTGAGTTCTGTTGATAGATTTTAGATATACTGACCTGCTGGAATACATAATATAGGATACTAGAAAATGCTTTGCGCAGCTTTAATAATCTCTTGGAAAAACTGCATCATTCATATTGGTTTTATTTCATGCCAACAGCATCCGAATTTATTCCTATATCCGTGTATATTGCCCCAGTTGCTATTTTAGCATCATCCATCATCATTTTCTCCATTGGGAAATGGTGGGAAACACCTTTTGCCTTGATTGCATCAAAAAACTTGAAAATAGACCAATCTGCTAGCTCTATATATGTTCATCGTGTACTTGGAGTCACATCGTTTACTCATTTTGTTCGCCCAATGTTTTTACCGCTTCTTACTCTTGCTACCAGCTTTGGTGCTTGTAGTTGGATGATGGTCAACATTGAAACAATAACATATATTTCAGCCATGCGTACTGATTTAGTAAGTTGATGTAGATATGTCGAGTTTATTTTGTAAACCAGTGATTTGAATTAACAGGCGTTTTTTGATGGTTGACGCTGCTGTATAATTGTAGTTTGCTTTGGTTGAAACAACCATTATTGGGCTACAGATTTTTCTTGTCTACTACATCATGCCTTTTGTTCATCGCCTTGCTTATGGATCTGGAGCTTCAACTAAAACCTCGGTTCCAGCATGGAAAATTGTGAGATTGTGTTGCTGCTGCGTGCTTGGAGTATTTTTATTTATGTTGGCTGGCATCAATCCAAGTCTTTGTATTCTAGTTGCACTTCCTTATGTACCAGTGTTTTTGTTTATTCGTCCTACAACGAGCAAAGTATTAAGGATTGCTCAGATTGTCTTGCTTAATCTGCTTTCTCCACCAGGATATCTTTTACTTGCCTGTTTTCTGTATGGTGATACGGCAGTCGTGGCACAGGCAGTGAAGGATGCAGTTTTTGACTGGCATTTTTTCGGTAGTCAATTGGTCCCCTTTGTTTGTTTGCTCATCTGGCCACTCAATCTAACAGCTCAAACACTTGTGGAAATGGAAACATGACCCAATACATGGATTGATTGCATTTTTTGTTTCATCTCGTCATACAGATCTCTTGATTTTTACATGGGTTTAGTCCAAGATGATGTTGTGGATAGAATACGCAATCAATAAATCATAACCGATCCTACACGTATACATTGTATTGACAAGATGATTCAAAACAACATCTATATTTGCTTGAACGCTTGAGCGTATTGTTGATGGTCGTGTTCAGTAATATGGAGCATTAGATACCAATCATTGTATTTTTGAAATGCGCCATCATTGCTTTTAAACTAGAACGAAAATGGATCTGGTAGTTTAGGATACATCAAAAACGAGTCGACTGAAAACAATCGAACCCAATATCTGAATGACATGAATGAATGTGATGAGTGTACAATGTATAGCTACTTCAAACGACATGTTTAGTTCAAAACTTGGTTTTATTTTGCACGAATACGACTGCAATATATGGAAAAATCAAAAGACTGGACCCATTTGCTTGTATTGACTCGATGGGTTGAATCAACCACGGATCGTGTATATAGTGTCAGGGTTAGCTAAATAGATGGACTAAGTGGATAAGGGTTGATTTGGATTCGAGGCTGAACCACAGATGGAAAGAAAATCTTTTTCAAGAATATCAACTTGATATTCCAAGTCAATTCTACGTATGTAAAACAATCTTGACAAGATATCGAGGTACACTTCAAGTGCAAGCGGCCAAGAACCCATAGTATCCAGTTCAAAATGCTGATAGTAGCGCATATTTCCAACTGACCGCAAAGACACGTGCGGGGGAATCGGTTCTCTGGGTTCGTAGAGAGGATATACAAAATCGCCTTTGTATTCATTGGCTTGAGCCATTGGGTCACCAAAGAGGTCCTCTCCATTGTGCATATAATCATTAAATATATCAAGAGACTCTAAAATGAAACCATTAAAATAAATTGTGAAACGATATTCATCACATCTAATACTATGTAAAAGAGCGGGAGTACCTTTTGCATGAGATTTTACTGGAAGCCATAGTTTAGTTGATTCAACCCAACTGTTCCAACTGCTTTTAAGAAATGATGCCTCAAGCTCAGGTCTGTGATTGATAATTTAGGAATCATCACGCTATTTTAGTTTACAACATTGCATGAATCTTGTGGATCCAAGACTTACTGTATAGGTGGATGATAACTATGCAGTTCGTTATATAGGTTTTCAGGAAGTGGTGATGGACTATATACGTTTTACAATAAACTGGTCAATTAAGCACAACACATTACATGATATCATTAGCAAAAAGTATCCTACTTGAATGTGCTGGAATGCAAACATGCTTTGATTGCCAGAAAAAAAGATGCAACTGCGCGTATTTCTCGAAGTGTGACGGCCGTGTCTAATTTTTCCTTAAGAAAGCGAATCGCCTTGTAATGCAGATATACTCCAGCTGTCAGAAACAAGTGTGTGATTTGAATCTACGTGAATAACTTGTCTGCTTAAATGAAATAGAAGCATGCACGAAAATACCTGGAAGGTTGAGTTGCTTTAAAAGTCTCAATACAACGGACGGTGGAAAAGGGTCAGATAATTGAATATTTTGGCGGTTCATAGCCCCTATTACAACACTCTGGAGATGAGTCATCTCTATTATGCCTGGTCTAGCCTATCCAAATTGAAAAACATCATAATATCAGTCAAATCATTCGACTTGCAGCCGTATTCACGTAAAATGAAACACTAAACAAGTGTCAGTGTATAATAAACCGCCAATCCCATTAATCAACACTGTGATCTTTGGTATTGTTTGTGGTGATTGGCATGTACAGTTGCATTACTGAGACTGTTGAAGACGCGAATGTATCCGAGATGTTAGAATACAACAAAGAGGATTTGAGAGTATCAAAACAATTCAACACAATGTATGAATATGTCAAAAATGAGGAAAAGAATGGTTTGATTGTGTGGATCATATAATGAGTGTCGTGGTTTAAAGAATTGAGAGTAACTATTGAACAAGACAATTCTAGTAGGAAAACAGCAGATATTTAACCATTGCTGATTCCAAATCAAAGTCACTGAAAGATCAACACAAAAGTGCTACATGAATACGAGATGAATCTAACTAAACTTTGACTTACTCTGACAAACTTTGTTTCAAAACGAAAATGTCGTTTGATTTCAACAGGAAGTATCTTTGGTAGTGAAAAAAACGGCATAGAGCCATCGCATACCCATTCAATCAGATCACCCAAAAGAATAGGAATGCTTAAAATGCGACATCCCAGACGACAAAAAACAAGAGTAACACAATGTCTAAAACTGTTTTTGTATTCAGCCTTGGATTCAGCCTTGGATTCAGTGTAACGGCTGTTACTCGTATTATCATCAGTGCATGAAGAATCGTCATGGTTTGTTTTAGCAGTCCAAGTTCTTCGTATTATGCGGTCTGAGATACTAGGATCGCATTGTATAAGCCAGATCAGCCATAAATCTCTGACCACATCAATCAACTGTTTAGGAAGATTACGACTTTTTACAAGATGCAGGACTTGTACTCGCAGCTCGAATTGAAGCTCTTCCACAAGAATCGAACTGGATCGTTTGGCTGGACGATATCCTAGTTGATTGCCATGCGTTCATGTGAGTTTCGAGTCATGTACAACTTAAACCAGCAAATCCATTGCAGTCTACCTAATTCAACCTGCACAACTCTCTTTTTAAGTTTATGTATTTTCCGCTTCTGCGAAGAAAAGTCCATGTCTTCATCATCAGCCTGCTCTTGTACCTATCAAATGATGTTAAACAGTTTAGATTTATAGCATTGAGCAGGTTGTCAACTTTGCATAAAGATATTCAAGAGTTGAACATACAGTATGTTGATGTCCTTGTTCACAGACATACAGACCATCGATATTACGACGCCATTTCTTGGATCCACACCTCACACACGCAGATGGCATTGACAGATATTAGATGGAATTGTAGTGACAGTTTAATTGGATTGAATTAAATCAGTTGTAAAGACTAGAAAAATCAGTGCTTTTTACAGCAGTATTCACGTAAAATGCAAGACTTGTCAATGACTTTTTATTTTGAAATAAACAGTATTTAAATATTTATTAGGTTGTCTACACATTGACGTTTAGATTATCAGTGTTTTCATACAACACTATTTGTTATAGTCGAATGATTGTCGAGTTCATGAATGAAACTCGCGACATTGCTGTTGAATAATAAATTATATTGAATGAGTTGAACAGTTGAAACTATTCAACAGTAAATTTAACAAGTGTTGAATAGTTTGTCATTTTTATTCTATTTTATACGAATACGATTGCAATCAACATGTCAGAAGGGTTTTTTAGCAAGTCGTTGGGCACCAAGACAGAGACTTCAGTGGTTGCAGTTCAAATGGCCAGCAAGTTTGTGACTGAAAAGGAGTTGGGGAATCAAGATCAAACAAAGGAACCCGACGCAGAGTATGATCCTCGGCCTTTATTTGAAAAACTGGCCGAGAAGAAGCAGTTGCAGGATGAAGGTGAGTTGACTAGTGTTTTTAACAGTCTATTCTCTGTATTCTTGAACAATTGACTGATACACTGTCTTGAAGAGTTTGCTGAAAAGATGAAGTTTTCAAACCAGATCAAGTTGCTGGATTCAGACGAAGTCGAGTTTTTAACCCATGCCAAATCGTTGGCTGCAGCAAAGGAACGAGACATCAAGCATGCTGATCAAGCTGCTTTGGATGAATTCCGTAATGCAAAGATTTCTACTGTGACTCATGTGTTGGATTCAGCAGATCGTTTAGATTCTAACATGACATTCAAACCAACTCAACCCATTCATGCCAGTCACAAAAATGTAATTCAAGATACTCAAAAGTCTATTTTATTAAAAGGAGTGAAACGAAAGTCGACGTTGAATACCAATGTGTCGAGTCATTCTACTACAACTGATTCACCCAAACGAACAAAGCATTCAATTGATATCAAGTCCAACGCAGTGTCTTGCAAGCCTACCAGCACTGTATTGACTGCAATGATCAATACTTATGAAAGCTCAGACGAGGACGAGTAATTTATAATGAATACTTCAAAATTCTATACTTTTAATTCCGAGTAATACAAAGTGTATTGACCACAACATCCATCTCATGCCTTGATATCACATACAAAAAAACCATTCAAGCTATATTCCATTCAAATTTATCAAATTTATTTGCTACCAAGATCCAATCAACACGAATCAGAAACTGGTGGATTGTCCAAGTTGAACAATTAAAGAAGTGGTGGACGAGGTTGATCGGCATACTAGATGGAATCAAAACCGTGTTGGTAACTACTCGAGCACTGCATATACTGCATTTTGAACATACCTCATAGTGCAAATCCATCACGTCGGTGTTGCTAATAAACTTCCAGCCGTCCTGTTGAACGTGATAGACTAGATAGACAAAGAATATCAACACGATGTACAGTCAAACAAGTTGTATGAACCACCTATTTACCATTTACTGAGCCACCACTGTATGCATCACGGAAAGTAGCGTGATAAATAGAACGACGAGCCAAATCAATGGCATCATTTACAGAAAGATCGTAATCATAGCCAGCATCAAGCACGCCGTATGCATACGTAGATCCAGAACCAACAGAAAACATATGATTTTTAAGACGTTGTCCATCCGAATCGACATAAAACAAGCCAGGACCCTATAATATTTATACATCAAAAAGACGAGTAGTTGAAGAACAGTGTACATTAGCGTTTTGCAAGAGTTGTCAGATTTGAATCACAGTGAATGTACCTGTTTATCCCATCCAGTGATCATAGTTCCCTATTTACAACAATACGATGAGTTTAATACACTTGAAGACCATTCAAGTTGATTACACAACACATTTACCATGGAAAGACCCATTCCTTTGTATCCATAGACCATGTTTGAGAGAAGTTTTGAAGCAGCAGCAACAGAAATGCGCTCCTTGTTACGCAATTCATAAAGTCTAATATTGAATTAATACATGACAAGTCATTCTACAGCGACACTCTTTACCTAGCACGACGACCAAGCTCACGCTCCCAGAAGGAACAATCGGCAGCACCACCAGCCATGGTACCCAAAAGATAAGGATTGATTTCAATGACTTTTTTGACAGTCTGAGAGCCTAATGAATGAGACAACCAAGTCAGTCGATACTGGAATGAATCTAGATTGAAGAGTGACTTTACCAATATAAGAGCCCATTGTTGCACGAGAATCGACTGCCACAACGACACCTTTAGCAAACTTGAAGGCAAGAGTTGTAGTTCCTTTTTCAAGTTTGATACTATGAGGAGTAGCGTCACTAGTGTGATGTTTTAGAAACTCAGTAGGCTATGAATCAACAAGAGTTAGATCCAAGACAACTGATAATCAAACCCTGGTTAGAACAGAATACATTACACTGGCAACATTTGGCAAGGCAAAGCGAGGCAGAGCATCAGCACGAAGACAAGAATGAAGCGAGTCGAAGCAGTCCAACGAGTCAGAAGCAGTCGTGCAATCAACAGAATCCAGAAACGATAAATCCAACATTAGATGACAAGAATGGGTTAAAGTTGAATTATTCTTTCCTTGCAAATTGTTTTCTTATGTTTGCTTCCACTCAGATCTGTGCTGCTCCTGTTCGAGTTCCCATCGAACATGCATTTTCTCCTTATACTGACAATGGAGGGTAAACTAGTCTTATTACTTGTATTACTTGTCTTGCTCTTACCTTTTTATCTTGTTTCTAGTACGACCCTGGCTATTGCTGGTGATGACTTTTGTGTGATTGCTGGTGATACTCGTCAGAGTGAAGGCTACAGCATCAACACTCGTTATGCTCCAAAGGTTCATGAGATGTATAGTATTGTCGCTGGCTTGGTCTCTTGTTATTATCTGTGTTTCTTATCCTTCTCGTTTCTAGGCGCAATGGCACTGTCTTGGCTACTGGTGGAATGTTTGCTGATTCTCAAACTCTAATGAAGCGTATTCAACAACGTCTCGAGGTACGGTTTATCCCAAGATTGCATCCAGTTATCTGTCAATCTGATGTTGTGTTTGTAGTGGTATCAATTTCAGCACGATAAGAACATGAGTGCTCCTGCCATGGCTCAGATGCTTTCCACTATTCTCTACTATAAACGCTTCTTTCCCTATTTCTCATGGTGCTCAGTGGGCGGTCTAGATGAACATGGTAATACTATTCTTGCTTTATTCCCTTTTTACTATCTTGTACTCATCTCGCTTGTCTGTAGGAAAGGGTTGTGTATATACTTACGATCCCGTCGGAAACTATGAGCGAGTTTCATGGGACTGCGGTGGTTCCGCTGGAAAACTCATTCAACCTTTCCTTGACAACCAGGTAATCGTGCATTCTTTTTGTTTTCAATTTCTCAGTGTTTCTTATTCTTGTTATCAAATAGATTGGAAAACATCACATGTCTGGCGCTTCAAAGTCACTTCCATCACTCGAAACAGTCAAGCGTATCGTCAAAGACGCTTTTACTTCCGCAACTGAGCGTGATATCTACACTGGTGACTTTCTGGAAATCTTTGTCATCACTAAAGACGGTATTACAAAGGAAATGCTGCCATTGAAATTGGATTAATAGTCGGGAAAAATGGTTTCGTGATGTCAAAATGAACTGGATAGTTATTACTTTGAACTTGCTATTTCATACAAGTCGACTTTCATCGTACCCCATTTGAAATTCATGTCTTGATTCAATTGTTGACATCCTTTTAATAGAGTATGTCATTGTTTAAAATACATTTCATGCAAAAGTACTTCAAACAGAAACTGTTCCTAGTCTGCAAACACCCTAAACAGTTTGGACAACCAGTGTATCATACAAAAGTTGTGTCTTGCATTCAAACTTATCCACTGTCTATCTAAACGAGTACTTTATAATCAAACTGCTCCTGCTTCATAGATTCGTGTCAAGTCTGAAATGGGCTTGATAAACATCAAACGTCTTTCTTCGCGCTCAAAGGCATTTAAAAAGTAACCAAGCTCTTCAAACAATTCTACACGATAAGGTGATCCAACTGCATCAAACAGTGAGTCACTCATCCTATCATCCCAAAAAAGTCAAATGTCTTACCTGTCGAAAGCATCAGCAATCTACATGTTTTGAGTACCTCGCATGCAAACATATAGTATTCATCTCGCGTAAACAGCTGCTGCCAGTTTCTAATACAAAGTCAGCACATTTTAAACTTTAACTGAAACTGTGCACTTGAATGTTTCTGTGAAATAACATAAATACCTTTGAAACTGCAAATGTGCAAACAGAGCTGACATGCATGTTTGAGAAAGCAAGTACGTTGGTGTCACATCTCCATACAGCTTTAATGCCAGTTGAAATATCACGGCTGTACTAGAAGGAATCGCTCCAGTGTCACGCATAAGTGTGTGTCCACCAAGAATCAGTGTATTCCATGACTGAAGTATCCAAAATTTCGTAAACATGGTATACTGTTTATCAAACAAAACTCGTGCGGCAAATCTAGTAGAGTTAGCAAAAAAAACTAAACGTCGAGCATACCCTCTACACTATAAACTCACTCGGCAGTTTTTTTTGGAAAACGAAGACTCATGGCCGTCCAAGCATTGACTCGATATACATCAAATCCATCTGTATCAAACCTATCCTCAATGGAAACCAGTACACTGCATACAGTCTCGTGATTTTCCTCTATTCATACGGTAATCAGCAGTTGATACAACCTTGACCACTACAAGTATTCAACTCACCAAGTTCAAGTGTTGAAATGGTAATAAGCATTTTTGCTAGCGCTAGCAAACATTCTTCAAAACGATCAGGATCATCTTTTGACTTGAGTGCTGCCAGATAGTCTGCCAAAAATCTACCAAAACAAACCGTATTAGTATAAACATTTAAATCGTCTTGCATTCGCTTAAAATAATTTACCCTTTGGTTCCTTGGCGATTTTCCTTTATAGTAGGCACTTGATCCAATTGTTTTGATTCAGGTGCTTCATCCCCTTGGTTGTCATCTTCGCTATCAGCTAACATATACACTTGAAATAAGCCAAATGGTGACTCGATACAATTACAAGTTCAAACTATAATGCATGATTAAAATTATATTCACGCACATGAATCGTCATCAAATAGTGACCGGGTAAGTAACGACACAACTGGAATCGATGCAGTGCTATCGGGATTATCAAATGGTGCTGGTTCAGTTTCGTTGATTTGAAAAACAGGACGCGCAGCTAAGTATACAAGAGTTAGTGTGATCAGGGATTCAAATCTAGTGTATATCAGCTCAAGCCTACTTGCCATTGTCCATCTCTGATTCGTCGGTAGGCTTTTGTTTTGAAAATAACAAAGGAAGACCTTGACCCAAATTCTCCAAATGAATGCAAGATTCCAGTGCTTTTAAATCATCCGATGGTGGAATATCTAAATGCAAGGCAATTTCTGGATACAGCCTAGTGGAAAGTATTTCTGCAAGACGCTGGATCAAGGCATTTGTAAAATAACGTGTTAGCCTAGAGCATTCAAAACATCAATCTATTCAAGACATACCAAACCAAGTGTTCGCGTCTTGCTATTGGCTAGTTCAAGGTACGTTGAAACAGCATGGAATATGATTTTTATCGGCTCACTTTCGTGAATCATGTCGGCACGACAGTAGTGACATGCCAAAACAAGAGTGATAAACATGTCTATAAAAATGTAAGAGTAAATCCATAGAACCATTTCTTTCGCACCAAAATCGTATTACTTTTTTGAAATTCATAATCGCCGTTTACAATAAAATCTCGCGAAGACCATATCATCGATAGTGCTGACAAAACCAACCCAATCTCAGTTTTTCCTAAAGCAAGTACAGAAATAAGCCGAGTTGGACCACAATCAAACATTGACGTGATGGTAAACATATCGTGGATTTAATATTACAACTAGTACCTGAATTACAAAATACTGACCACAGTACTATATCCATCATTTCCATGGCTAATTTTTGCTGCTGAACAACCCAACAAGCAAAGCGACCCAGTGATGCACCAGTGCCACAAATAGTCTGTAAAAAGATCAGAGATGTATCTAAACAATGAAACAAACCATGAGCTGACACGATATATTACAATACAGCAGGAATTGTTTTACAAATCTAGACACACCGAAATCTAGGTTTAATTGCTGAACATGTTCTAAAAAGTGCAGCAGGTATGTATTTTGTTGGTTGCGAGACATGTATTCACAAAGCTTATACAGATTCTTGTATGCCAACATATTTCGATTGCTGCTCATCAAGGCTCGTGCAAAGGCATGTGTTATAGCATCTAGTTGAAGATCCATTGTTAAATTCAAATTCGTATATTATCATGACAAGTTAGAAACCTTTACCTGCATGTCCACGATTGATCAAATCCCCCACAAGAGTTGCAATGCTTTCAGTTGTCCAGTCACTAGCTGAATCTGATAAACACAGGGACTCGAATGCTTCGATAAGCTGATTTCCGATTCGTGTACAATATCGACTAGATTAGAATTGATTAAAATATCACTGTTTAGATCCTGAAACTAAACCATTGAAATGCATTGACCAGTCTAAACTTACGATGAGTCAAGTTGAGAATCATTGATATCTGGAAGTTCTGGGATCGTTGAAAGCACTCGACGCACTTGCAGCCATCGAACTGTTGCAGTGTTTGTAATGGTCGTATCAGACTGTACGTGTATCAGTAAACTAGTGACTGAATACACTTTTAGGAAATGAGCCAATGTTGCAGAAAGAAGCCTTCTGACAGCAGGACTTGAAGAGCATCGAATGGCTTGAAAAAGAGCTTCCATGGAATGCACCAGATCGTCACTATTTACTATTCTATCAGATTGCTCTCCACGACAAAAAAAACAAGTGTCATACAAGGACTCTCTCTCAGCTGTTGTTAAACACAATGCCCATTGCACTACAGAACTTTTGAGTAGAATTGAAAGCAATCGTTTGTTCATGGTTGGTGCTGAAGTAGTTTCTTGAATGATTTGGCCATTCAACTCAGATGAACTATGACTAGATCTCAAACTCTGCAGCTGTTCCAATGCATGTTTCAAATCATCAACACTCTGTAATCCCTTGAGAGCATTACATATATCTTTGTCTGACATTCAATGCTATAAATCAAAAGGGTTGAAACGCTTTGTGGTTGACTTGAACATTTGTTAAATTTGCTGAAATCCTCAAACATTGCAAATGCCTAAACGATCCAGACAACTAGACACTCCTGCAGAGTCGCATGAGAACGATAAACAGACATTCAGTATTTCAAAGTCTTGTAAAACTAATTCAGACTTTGATTTTTTCGACCTTGGAAAAAAGTCTGTTTCTAGGACAAGGCCAACTGCATTGGAGAATGTCGATTCCACTGCAGGTGAGTGTGTCGAACCAACTCCAGTGTAGAGTATTGTTCTGATTTTATCTTTTATAGAACAACGAAAGCGGGCTATTTTACTGGATTTGGACAATGATTCAGAAGATGGCGATATTCTTCAACCATCCAATTTAATTGAATCTACTTCATCACCCGGTCGTATAAAGGATGCTAAAGACTCGAGTGCATCAAGTCTGTCAAAGTCACAGCAGATTCGGGACGTTTCTCTGACTCCTCCACCTATGGATTTGTCTGCAGAATCACAAGCAAGTCTTGATGAAATCAGGTACGACTTGTTCATTATTGGTAACGTATCTATCCAGAGTATTCATTGCCAAATGATTTGATGGATTACTTTAGACGAAATTTATGGAGTTTTCAGCAAAGTTTAGGCCGCGAAGTCGATGTGGATGTGGATGAGGATGACAGATTCGAAGAACCATTTGTACATGTATCTCATATTGTTGGAGCGGGATCATCCGCTACCACGCATAGTTCCAATAAAGTAGCAGAGCAACCTGATTTCAACATCACGGTCAAGATCGAGCATCATGTATGGCCACATGCAGACACTCCATCTCTTTTCAAACCATTCAAGATCAAGGTTTCAAAGGTGCATTAGACTTGGATGGTAAAGTGGTTTATTTTAAAAAAAGAGTTGCTAACAACTCGTTTCAACATTAGAACCATCGTGTCCAACAGCTATTGAATGTAATTGCACATCGTTCTGGCATTTCAGAGCTAGATCTGGTTCTTTCACACCACAATGTCAAACTGTTTCCATTGTCGTATATTTCAGAAAGTGGTGTCCACGACGGTGATACTCTGGGTAAGGCCTGCTGTAAACGACATCAACTACATAGAATGATTATTTTATCAACCATTTTTTGGTTTCAGTGTCTTATACTAGCCATCAGTTTACACAAATGCTTAACGATTCGCCCAAAAGATCTATTTTGAATCGGCTATCTGTAGACAGTCCAGAAAAAAGCAAAGAGGATCAAGTTCTTGGCGAACATACATTTGTGATTCAGATTCGACAAGCAACTGGCATCACAAAAGTAAGAGTTGGTCAGGTAAGAATCGCGCTGATACAGCAGTTTATACCTATGATGTACTGCTTGGATAGTCGCTAGATTTAACGCTTAATATTGTATGCAGAAAACAACCTTTTTTCAAATTTCCGAAAAGTTGGACATGCCCGACATACAATTCGAGTTTGATGGCGAGCGTTTGGATAAATCAAGTAGTATTGAGGAGATTGGTATAGAAATGATGGACTTGATTGACGCAAGGTGAATGGCCATTCATCGATAATAGTTAAAGTCTACGTCATCTGCAACCAACCCGATTCAATTGGTTCAAGTTGCTAGCAATTATTATAAACTTTCATGGCCATACCAAATAAAAAAACGGATACCAGCTGTATTTATAACAATCTTTTGAAAATCTACTTGTTCCAACATGCAAGATTACCTTTGCATTTTATCCAAAACTCGGCAACTCTGAATATGTTTTCCAGTGAGTATAAACTAGCCATTCTCCAGTTCAAATGCTATATGAAAGTCTATACGTATTTTTTATAAAGAATAAATGTAACCAGAGCATTATCATTGTGCATGACTAACATGAATACTAGAGTTTGTATCGTCATTTGGAAGTAAGCTAGTGACCACACTCAGCGAAGCCAATGCATCTTTGGATGCACAGAGGGATGAATATCTAAAGGCTCGAAAGGAAAAGGACGGAGGAGACTTTAAAGAAACCCCTGCAGATGCACTCCAGTTGAGTCCGCTTCCTATGCCATTATTGTCGAATACGTTGCTGGGAGCATCAAAAGGAAATGGTGTTGAATCTGCCTTGGATGGACAGAACAAGTCAGTCACAACACTTTGGACAGCCTCGGCAGACCCAAACAGTCTACACTCTCAGTCCAGGGATGTTGACAATGAAGGGCAACGTTCATCTGACAAGAAAGGCATTGTTGATCCATCTGAGTCAACCAACGACACTGGTGCTGCCGCACCATCTGGATTTTTTGGATGGAACCGATGGAGTAATGCAACTGCTACATCACTTGTATCGACAGTCTCAGCACACCCCAGTCCAACTATAACACCATCATGGACTAATGTCCCAAATGCTGATTCACTTCAAAAAGACATCTTTCTTCTTTCCAAGGTAATGCTTCACTCTCAAGCTTAAATATCAATGATTAGATGTTTAAATTTAAACTCTTGAACCATCTTGGTCTCCAACTGACATCACCACATTATGGTTGTGCTAGGAAAAAAGAAACTTTTTGACACCTCTACCAGAAGGCACAGACTTTGTATTTAAAATGGATGTTTTTTACGAGGATGCTATGGTAAAATCGTGCTGAAATTGCAACATGTGTCTTGAAACCATAGACTCAGTGTATTGATTGTGTAATACAGTGGATGCTCAAGGAAGATCCTGATTTACAAAAGATGCGGTTTGACCTTGTTCCTAAAGTGTAGGTACATATTTGTTGACATTATAGTCGTATTATCAGCATCTAGATTCACTCATCAGTCATGACTGTGCTATCTGATGGATCAAACTCGAATGTACTTGTACCAGCATCAACGACAATGATTTTTGGAAAAACTATTTTTATCGGGTAAACATGTTGAAGCAACAAGCTATTTTAGCCAATCCACAGTTTGTAAGCAACGTGGACTCGTCAGAATTCCAACCATCTGTTGATGTAAAAAACCCTGTAGTGGAAAATCTTCCTGTTGAGACGACCGCATCCCATTCTGATCATTTGGAAACTGGAGACCCAATTATGTCAGGCACTGCACCATTAGATATTGAGCAATTGATATCAAGTACACTAGAGCCTGTTCAAAAGGTATGTTGATCGAATGATTGATGCTTTGATATCACATGTAGTGATTTGGTTATTTTTCCAACTATTCGTTTAAATATTGCAGACTAATCCAGAGCTGGTGGCGAAGCAAGAGACGGATTATGACATGGGTTCTGTGGCCGATACTATAGCTGACGACGAAGGTGATTTGATCGAGCCTGATTATGGTAGCGATTGGGAAAAAGAGTTGCAAGCAGAGCTTGGGTTGTAGCATTTGATCCAGAAATAGATTCTCGTTCACTTGTAATGAATTAAATTAGTATTTAGCCTACCGAGATCATATTTACAGCAGTATTCACGTAAAATGGAAGACTTGTCAATGACTTTTTATTTTGAAATAAACAGTATTTAAATATTTATTAGATTGTCTACACATTGACGTTTAGATTATCAGTGTTTTCATACAACACTATTTGTTATAGTCGAATGATTATCGAGTTCAAGAATGAAACTCGCGATATTGCTGTTGAATAATAAATTATATTGAATGAGTTGAACAGTTGAAACTATCCAACAGTAAATTTAACAAGTGTTGAATAGTTTGTCATTTTTATTCTATTTTATACGAATACGATTGCAAATAAAATGCAACATTGCTCACCAGCAATATGTCATATAAACAGAAAACACATATGGACAGCAATGAATCTTTTATGCAGGGAATGGATTGTTCAAACCAATAAGAATATACACAGCAGTCGATTGCATAGACCAACAAGATTCAATATAGAGCATCACCCATCATATCAGACAATTCGACCCTTTTGCAGGCCGCGCTGTTCAGCCTTTTTATTTTTTATACCATTGACGACAAGATCATTACATATAGCTTGCAATCAGCATTATAATTCTATTCCAGCAACTACTCTTTCTTTGAATCAATTCAAATCGACCATGTCTTTTGCTACTTTGATTGATGGAAAGGCTATTGCCGAGTTGAGTCGTCAAAGTCAATCTTTGTTATTATACTATCTATTGCATGGCATTCGCTTGGATCGGTTATGGCAACTGACGTTTGTTTTGTTTTATTCACAGAACCATTCGCAATGAACTCCAGATTCAAGTAGCCGACCTGCGTACCCGATACAACGGATACACACCTCATCTGGCCATTATTCAAGTTGGTAGTCGGCCAGACTCGACCATCTATGTGCGCATGAAAGAACAAGCTGCTATCAAGGTGTGTTGCCATGCATAAGGCTGTGTCTGGACATATGAAGATGACAGTTGGATTGACCATCAACGCCATATTGATGATTGATTACTAATCCTTTCATTTGAACTGTAAATTTAGGCTGGCATCAAACTCACTTTGAAAAGGTTCGATGAGAGCGTATCTCAAATGACAGTAAGCAATGACTTTACACTCCATGGCGTTCTACTGGTGTCTTGACTTGATATCTGATGCTAATACTCTTTTCTATCAACACCATTGTGCTGATCTTGGAAATTCATGGTAGTTGATGGACGCCGTGTATGCTCTAAACGATGATCCATCTGTACATGGCATTCTAGTTCAACTACCTCTACCTTCGCATATTGATGAAAGAAGCGTTACAGAAGCAATGAGTCCTACCAAAGATGTGGATGGGTAATTTATTTATCGTCTAGCTGATTGCATATTCAAGATTACCATTTTCCTATGATTGACTCAATCTCTATAACATGTTCTATTCAACCATCAAGATTTCACTCAACCAACATTGGCCAGTTGGTCAAAAGAGATCAGCATCATGCATTTGTGCCATGCACCCCAAAAGGTGTTGTTGAATTACTCCGTCGTAGTGGTATTGATGTCAAGGGAAAACGCGCTGTTGTTGTTGGACGCAGCAATATTGTGGTGGGTAAAAGTAAAATAACTGTACAATTCCTATTGGGATAAAATCAGTATCATAGTTGGTCTTGCTCACTCTATCATTGTGTCTATGGTGTCTGATACCACATAGGGCATGCCAGTTTCTCATCTACTGCAAGATCTTGATGCCACTGTTACTGTTTGTCACTCCAAAACTCAAAACATGCAAGAGATCATCAGCACTGCTGACATTCTAGTTGCTGCCGTTGGTCATGCAAATCTCATTCAGGGATCTTGGCTTAAAAAGGGTGTTGTTGTCATTGATGTTGGCACCAACGCTGTTGCCGATCCCACAAAGAAATCTGGCACTCGCTGGGTTGGTGATGTTGATTTTGAAACTGCATCACAGGTGGCATCTGCCATTACACCCGTTCCAGGTGGTGTTGGGCCAATGACTGTTGCAATGCTCATGTCCAATACTGTCGAGAGTGCTGTAAACTTTCTCAAGGGAAACAAGGAACCAATTCAATACTTGCCTCTTTCTTTAAAGCGTCCTGTTCCAAGGTATTTTAAAATCTGTTAAATATAATTTTAAATACTCAACTCATGCGTATGTTCTATTTAGTGATATTGATATTGCCATGGCTCAAACGCCAAAAGTCATTAATCGGGTTGCTCGTGAGCTTGGTCTTTTTGAAAGCGAGGTATTTTTTGTGAATGGATCCAATCGAGTTTAAATCTGATTCATACTCTTTAATAACGCTTATATTTATGGACTAAATCCAGTATGAGTCTTTTGGCAGAAACAAAGCCAAGGTTTCGCTGTCTGTTCTGGATCGTCTTTCCCATGTAAAGGATGGCAACTATGTCGTTGTTGCTGGGTAAGCTTATTCATGTGTTTTATATTTGGCTGCCACAATTTCAAATTTTATTTACTGGATCTCGATAGTATTACACCCACTCCACTCGGTGAAGGTAAATCTACTACCACTATTGGTCTTTGTCAGGCTCTTGGTGCACACTTGAAACTTCCTGCCATTGCATGTGTTCGCCAGCCATCACAGGGCCCTACGTTTGGTATCAAAGGTATGTTTACTTGTGTTTTTCAATGTGTATTACCAATCTAATTTTTTTTATTGAATGGCTAGGTGGTGCGGCTGGTGGTGGTTATTCCCAGGTTATTCCCATGGATGAATTCAACTTGCACTTGACTGGAGATATTCACGCAGTAGTTGCTGCAAACAACCTGCTTGGTAAAACACCGCTTTGAATATGAACATCATGGATATTATCGTGTTGTGATGACACAGTATTCATTTTTGTAATGTATTTTAACCCATTGCATTGGTATAGCTGCTGCCATTGATGCAAGAATTTTTCACGAAGCAACCCAAACCGACAAGGCTTTGTTTGATCGTTTGGTTCCAGCCAAAAAAGGAGTCCGCACATTTTCTGCAGTGATGTTTAGACGTCTAAAGGTGAATACTTTGAAATTGACCAGAGATACAATTTCAATGATGTATTTTAACCAACTTTTATATTTTAGAAACTTGGGATTGATAAAACCAACCCAGATGATCTTACTACTGAAGAGCGTTCCAAGTTTGCTCGTTTGGATATAGATCCAGCTACCATCACCTGGCAGCGTGTTCTTGACACCAACGATCGTTTTCTCCGACGTATCACCATTGGTCAAGGACCACAGGAGCAAGGTAGAACTCGTGAAACTGGATTTGACATTGCAGTTGCAAGTGAAGTCATGGCTGTTCTTGCTTTAACTACAGATATGCGTGATATGCGTGAACGGTATGTGTATGAAACCTGGCAAACTTTGCGGATTGATGGATGGGTTTAAACCCATAGTATGCATTCAACAGTATAAACATGTCTCAAATTGTCTGATCTTGCTTTTTACCTTGGTTGAATACAGACTTGGACGAATGGTCGTTGCAAGCAACAAATCGGGTGAGCCTATTACTGCTGATGATATTGGCTGTGGTGGTGCGCTTACTGTGCTAATGAAGGATGCTATCAAACCCAATCTCATGCAAACATTGGAGGTAAGTTTAGTCATACTGTTTTGGTATTTGTATTGGTTAGTAAATCAGGAACCATCGTGTTTAAACACATCTAATGCATGTTTGAACTGCCTGTGATCATGTAGGGAACCCCTGTTTTTGTTCATGCTGGTCCATTTGCCAATATTGCTCATGGAAACTCATCCATCCTTGCTGATCGCATTGCGCTTAAACTTTCAGGTACCATTGATGGTACCGAAGTCTCTCAGCGTGGTTTTGTGGTGACCGAGGCCGGATTTGGAGCAGACATTGGCATGGAAAAGTTTTTTGATATCAAATGCCGCTATTCTGGTCTCATTCCCAATGCAGTTGTTCTTGTTGCAACGGTCAAGGCTCTTAAAATGCACGGCGGTGGTCCTGAAGTTGTTGCTGGAAAGCCTCTTTCTGAAGTCTACATGCAAGAAGATCTTGCTTTAGCCAAGGCTGGCTGCAACAATCTGATCAAGCACGTTCAAAATGCTCAAAAGTTTGGTGTTCCAGTTGTAGTTGCCATTAACCGTTTTAGTACCGATACAGATGCAGAAATCAATGTTATCTGTCAAGAAGCCAAGGCGGCAGGGGCTTTTGCCGCTGTTTCATGTGATCACTGGGCTAATGGCGGTGCAGGTGCAGTAGATCTGGCAAATGCCGTTGTAGCTGCCTGTAGCTCTCATGATCCAAAGCAATTTAGATTCCTGTACAATCTAGATGCATCCATTGAGGAAAAGATTGCTACTATTGCTCGTGAAATGTATGGTGCTAGCGGCATCGAACTTTCAGAGGCTGCCAAAAAGAAAGCCGAGACGTATACTGCTCAAGGCTTTGCAGGGCTTCCCATCTGCATGGCCAAGACCCATCTGAGCTTATCTCATAACCCTAAATTAAAAGGTGTTCCCACTGACTTTGTTGTTCCTGTGCGTGACATTCGTGCTTCGGTTGGTGCAGGATTTCTCTACCCACTCTTGGGCGAGATGCAAACCATGCCAGGTCTTTCTACCCGCCCTTGTTTCTTTGATGTGGATGTGGATCCAGAAACAGGAAGAGTTTATGGTCTTTTTTAAAAACAATGGTGTTTATTATTTTTGAAATTAATGCCTCCATCTATGAAACAATAGTATTACATTATGAATTGAAAACAATGGTATAGAATGCTGTTAGCTATATACAGATTAAACTAGACAACAAAAAAGTATGTGTTTACATTTTAAGAATACGATCTCTTCCACCACTGGCAACGCGATCTCCACTTGGACTCCAGTCTACCGAAAAAACTTCATCGGCGTGCCCAGGAAGTTCAGCCTTCATTTTTTTGGTTTTAATATCCCACACTTTGAGCGTAGTGTCACGACTTCCTGATAAAACCTGGCGAGAATCAGATGACCAGCAGACCTGATATACAGGAGATACATGTCCTCGTAGCGATGTAATAAACCTGAAATTATACACAAGCCAATCAATTAAAACTACATACCGACATGTTTGACATGGATGGCTCAGTCTTAAAACAAGTCAAACTACATACTTTCCAGTAGCAGCATCCCACAACTTGACGCTCTTGTCAAAACTTGCACTAGCAAGAATACGACCATCAGGTGAAAAGCTCAAATGATTCACCAACTGCTGATGCCCAGTCATACGCGCTACAGGCTTTTTGCTCCTAATAGGCTCCCATAAAAATATGGTAAAATCGTCCGAGCCCGATGCAAGGCGCTCTACTCCACCTGCCAACTCTAGTTCTGCAGCATATCGCTTTTTTGCAGCCTCAAATGCATCATCTTTGGATTTAAACACTGGATCAGTATGACCGTAGGGACCTGTTCGTAGGATAAAGTCGGTAGATAAAGCAAGATGATTAACCCAATGAGCGTGTCCTTCGAGTACATTCAACAGTTTTCCCTAAAATAATCCACAATGCAGTCGCATTCAAGCAGTTAGAGTTTTGTATGAGTAGTCTGTGTTTGTCCCACCAAAAACTTACTGTATTGCTATCCCAGACACGGATAGTTTTGTCCCGAGATCCCGAGTACAAGTATCCATTACCGCCCCACTTGACACACATGACTGGAGCCGTATGCTGTGCAAGAGATATGATAACACGTCGCTGCGTAGCATCCCAGATCCTCACAGTATTATCCTTTGCTGCACTTGCAAATCGATTGCAAGCCTTGTTGCTATAATTTTAGCCAAATACCGTTACAGATAAATACAAATACAATGTCTACGCATCAACATATAGCCATCAGCAAAAACATACAGATGCATTGGCTCCCAGCTAATACTAGTGATACAGCTGCTATGTGCTCGAAGAGCATCGCCATAAGCTTTTCCAGTTTTAGGGTTCCACAAACGAATCTGTTTGAAATATAGTTAGCCAACAGACAAACCCAATAGCACCGTGTTGCGTAGTATAAAGCATAAACTTACTGTTGAATCCATGCTTCCAGATGCAAGAAATTCACAGTCGGGTGACCAAGAAACAATTTGTACCCAGTTTGTGTGGCCAGTTAAAGTGTATTGTGGAGTTTCAGTATTGAGATCCCAAATTCTAACCGTGGTATCGCCTACGTTTAAGATGAATTTAAATGTTTAATGTTTGATCGATAATACAAGACATTCAATCTGACTGCAAGTCTTACCTGACCCACTAGCCAATAATTTCCCGTCGGGGCTAAAGCATACTGACAAAATAGATTCGGTATGACCTAGACTCGTGAATTGATTTAGTAACCAAAGCAAGCAACAATCCATCTGCATAGACTTGCGTTCAACAACCCATCGTACCTGTAAGTGACGCAGTACACCGACTGACAGTGCGAACTTTAAATACAGCTTGAGGCTGATACTGAATTGTAAGCATATGTTCACTTGATTTCCCAAGACCGTGAATAACATCCTGAAAAAGTGTAGTCGTGATATCTTTTTCATCTACAGTAAACAAATATGGCAATGGATCGTCCTATATCGATTCAAGCGTATGATTGAATTTAATAAAATATTCAAGCCAATCTTATAGCCAGATTTGGCGATTCTAGCGAATTCAATGCACTGCGGGATAATATTACATTTTTCAAAAGACTGTTCAAGAGGAGCTCCAGCTGCTCTGGATTAACATCGATTGGAAGATTAAGCGGTGGTCCGCATGCTTCACCATGACTATCTTGAAACTGGGCTATCACTTTGACGCCAGCAGGTGCAGGCGGTGGACCTGGAGGAAGTGTGCCTCGCTTGGCAGGCTTTACATATGGTTTAAATCCAACTTTGTGATCCCTTTGAGCATCAGCAGTGTCTTCCGTTGATAAAGTTGTATCGCATCGATCCATTGCAGAATTAATTAATTTTCAGTCAACTCGATTTCAAGCCAGTCGAGTTTTTTCTTCAAAAAAACATTGCAGAATTATGGGCAAAATAAAGCAGTTGAAATAAATCATTCAAAAATTGTGATTTGGCCAAAAGTAAAATTAATGGTTTGTCCATTCTTTTCAAAGATTGCATATTGCTATATTCTGAGATGAGCGGCCTTGGACGACCAGGAAACAAAAGTATGGCGCTGATTCAAGTCGAGCAAGAGTTGGTAAACACACATGGATCAATCGCTTTTTCTACTGCATAGTTCCCTTGATGGTTGAAATCTCTAACCAATATTCTATCTGATGATAAACAGCTCATGACTACGCAGCTGCTTGGAGGGTAAGGAACAGTACTATATATTTCTTTAGTATATCAGATTTGACGCATTATTGATGAATTGTCATGAATGATCAATGCTGAATAGATCCACATTTAGGCAGACTCGGCTATTTTAACTAACTTGTTTTTATTTCAATCTGGCATGAAATTTGTTGCATTTGAATGCATCCAAACAATCGCTACTGTACTGGATTTTCAACACACCATATCTATGAACCAAACAGAGCACTTAAAAACTGTCATCCCAAGTGCATTAATTCTGAATATCACGATGGTGAACTACACAAAGGAGAATCTGTATGCGTTGACAGATGTGTATCAAAGTTTCTAAGTGTCAATATCTTCATCTTGAAGAAATTTCAAAAAAGCCAAGAGGATGGACTTTAATAAGACTGTCCGTCTTACTGACAACTTCACTATGCATGGTTTCACTCAAGATCTGATCTGTTTTCTGTGGCTTCAATGAATGGCATACTCAGTCTATCGCATATTATTAGATTCAAATTTAATCAACATTTTATTGTTTTCTAATAAATGCTCGTCTTGCTATTTTCATGATAATCGTATCTCTAATAGGGTTTCAATTAAACCACAGCCTATACACAACTGAATAAAGTCATTTACAGCAGTATTCACGTAAAATGCAAGACTTGTCAATGACTTTTTATTTTGAAATAAACAGTATTTAAATATTTATTAGATTGTCTACACATTGACGTTTAGATTATCAGTGTTTTCATACAACACTATTTGTTATAGTCGAATGATTGTCGAGTTCAAGAATGAAACTCGCGATATTGCTGTTGAATAATAAATTATATTGAATGAGTTGAACAGTTGAAACTATTCAACAGTAAATTTAACAAGTGTTGAATAGTTTGCCATTTTTATTCTATTTTATACGAATACGATTGCAAATAAAATGAACAATTCGAAAACTTTTCCAATTGAATTGCAATCGATACAAATTTCAAACTTGAATTAAAAATGTCGATTGAATATGTTGCCATTGCATGCAACCGAACCAGTCATGCCATAGACTGGTCTATAGATGGTCAAATGGCTTTTGCTGCCGGAAACTTTGTATGCATGTATAGACCACAGGTGCGTTTCAACCTATCCTGACTTGGTGATTCAGCTGATTATCAATTTGCTGCTGTATGATCATGTACTGATTTGATGTGATATTTGGAATATCAAATCATCGGTATTTTCTCGATTGATTATATTGAAAACTAATGCACTCTATTTTGTATTAAGGCACCTTCAAACGCTGGAGCATCGCATACACTAAAAGGGCATTCTGCAGATGTCACTTGTGTAGCATTCGTGCGACAAGGCAAATATTGACTAGATGCTAGTTCATGTATAACTATTTATTCTGTCATGATGACTGATGATTTTGTGTTAATTAGGATCCAATTGCTCCCAGTCTGAAGGAAATCTCATTATTTCTGGATCTGCTGACAAGTCATGTATTGTTTGGCGCAAACATCCTTCTGGCCAAGTAAGGTTAAGAGTGTCACAGTCGAGCATTAAAATGGGTTTAACCAATGTTTATTTAGTGGGAACTCTCGTGTAAAGTAACTGGGCATACCAACGGAGTTGTGACATTGGCCGTTGTGCAAGGAAAAGATAATTTTAACGAGAATGGTGACTGGGTTGCTACATCTGCCTCGGATGGAACAATTTGCATTTGGAAACTATTAACCAATGTAGATGGAAAAGGTGCTGCTATTTGACTCCTGGGTTGAGCATGACTAGATCTGGAGTTGAGTACTAATATAGTGTTGGCTTTAGATGAAATGCAGCTTATGCAGACTATCTCCATGGGAAACCATCATATGATGGCACTTGCACTGGCCTATTTGCCAAACTCCACAAGTAAGTTTTGCTCGTCTAGTTTCAAGATGGGTGACGGTTGTACTAAATGATGCGTATAATTTTATATCGTTAGCCTTGACTCTTTTAGCTGGTGGTACAGACAAGAAGATTCATGCGTTTGTTCATGAAAATGACAAATTTAAAAAGGTTTTGTCGCTATCAGAGCATACTGATTGGATTCGTTCTATAAAGATTGCCACTTTACCATGTACTTTGACTAAAGAAGAATCGCACAAACATGCATCCGAGTATGGATGTTTGATGGTTGCCACTGCTTCTCAAGATCGGCATATTCGAATTTGGAAAATTTCTACTACCTCGTTAACCGGCAACGCTTCGGACACTCTAGCCAATGATTCGTCAACTCAAAATCCAGTCGATGAAGCAATTTTAGCTTTGGAAAATATGAATCCGTACGTCTTTTACTATATTGATACATGATTTAAATCTGTTTTTGTGTACAGACGACTTAGAATTTTAGTATATATTTAGTGATTTTCCTGCTGATTGGACCCAACTGACTACCAAGGCACATCAATTCAAGATTCTTTGCAATTCAGAGACTCAATCTTACACAATGATGCTTGATGCTCTTTTGATGGGCCATGATGACTGGGTGCACAGTGTGAATTGGCAACCAGCTGTATGGAGAACAGGTTTGTTCAATTATTGTTTATTGCAGATATTTTGCGCATTAGAATTTCGCCATGGCTAATGATATAACTGTAATCATGACATTTCAGATGAGCTTACTAAAGAAAAAACGTATCATCAGCCCCTAACTCTCATCAGCGCATCTGCAGACAAATCGATTATGGTTTGGCAGCCTGATACTCACAGTGAATCGTGGATTTACAAAGCTAGATTGGGTGAGGTTGGTGGAGCTACACTTGGCTTTTATGGAGCTATTTTTTCACCGTTAGGAGATATGATTGTGTCCAATGGATATAATGGAGCTCTTCATATTTGGAAACGTTCAGGTTTGTATTGAATGCGTTTTGCGTTTGAATTGGATAATTAGCAGAATACGTTACTGATTTGAAGTGTTGATGCTGCAATGTGCACAACTGGTTTTATCACAAATCAAGATGATAGTTACACTAGTTGGTCTCCATCTATTGGAATCAGTGGTCATTTTTCTTCAGTTGAAAATATTGCTTGGGATCCATCTGGAACATATTTGCTTTCTACAAGTTTAGATCAGACCACTCGTGCAGTTGGATACTGGAAGCGGGATAACGCTATATCATGGCATGAAATTGGCCGTCCTCAGATTCATGGATACGATCTGCACTGCCTTTCATTCATACACAAATATCAGTTTATTTCTGGAGCTGATGAGAAAGTGCTGCGAGTGTTTTCAGCACCGCGTGCGTTTGCTGAGACTGTGGAGAACCTCACTGGCATCGCTGAGCTTCCAGATGAAATGGCAAGTATTTAGCCTGGCAGTTTATTTGGATAAATATTTGAAAAAGGTGCTCATTTTATGATTTCGCTGATTCGGTACAGGAGAAGCGAACTGCTGGTGCTTGTTTGCCTGCACTTGGACTTTCAAACAAGGCTATTTATGCAGGTAAACCGAGATTGCTCATTCCGATTATTGTTAAAATTAAATTTAGATTAACTCGTAATACATGTAGATGCGGGTGCTACAAACTCTACTCAAGTTAATCCCAACATCTCTGCCTTTTCTGCAGTATCTAGTCCTCAAGCAGCATTGTCGGATGCTTTAGTTCAACCTCCATTTGAGGAGCATCTTTTGCAGCATACTTTGTGGCCAGAAGCCAACAAACTGTGAGTATTCTTCAATAGCACACATCATACAGCAATTGCTAACTATTTTGTATTGAATGGTGCAGATATGGACATGGATACGAAATCATATCTGTAGCTTCCAGCAGCGATGGAACTCTTGTTGCATCAGCTTGCAAGGCTGCAAAATCAGAACACGCGGCAGTGCGACTATGGTCAACATCGACTTGGAAAGAAGTGTGCCCACCTCTTTCATTTCACACTCTTTCTGTAACGTGTATTCAGTTTTCGCCAAATGGTCAGTATGTTCTTACGGCTGGTCGTGATCGTGGATGGGCTCTGTTTAATGTATCCAATGCCCTTAAAGGTAATTCTGCTTGCATATTCAAACTTGTTGACTCGAGTGTTTGGAATTGAACAAGAGAAAGATGCCATAAACTCATGTGCTGATTATTTTATTTTCGTGCTATAAAACTATTTAGACGGTACTTATATTTTGGAAGCCTTTCAGGAAAAGGCACATGCTCGTATTATTTGGTCAGCCAAATGGCTACCAGACAGCAATCATTTTATTACTGCATCTCGTGATAAGCAAGTCAAAATATGGGCAAGATCTGATAGCAATTGGACCGTAGTAGCAACGCTAAAGTTTGACGAGAGTGTGACAATGATTGACATTTGTCCAATCTTGGTAGCCAATAGGTATACACCAGTCAATGCATTTGTGTCGAACCCATAAAATTGAGCTGGTGTATTGAACTAATACCATTCAACTATGCAGATATCTGTTGGCTGTTGGTTTGGAAACCGGAGATATTCATCTGCGTCAGATTTGGGAAGAACCTGATAAAAAGTGGCAGTCTGTAGCACATTTCCAAGATATTCCAAAAGCGTATGTTTTTTAAAATATCTGATTGATATATTTTTATGCTTTTAAGCTACACATACTAACCACGGATGTTTATTCAGCGACTCGCATGCTACTACTATCAAAGGTCTGTCGTGGCGACCACAGACTGATGGCACAGTCCAATATCTGGCATCTTGTAGCGAAGATCATAGTGTGCGTTTGTTTAGGATAAACCAAATGCTATGATACCTTGCCGTGATTGAAATTACAAAAATGAAATTGCATGTGAACGAGTTTATTGGCGTTTGACTGAATGCTTTTGATTATATACTTGGACTGATCAGTCTCGGCCCATTTGGTTGAAATTATCGAGTCAGACACATGTAAATTGATCTATTCATTCCTGGAAAAATCCAAAACTGCACTGGGATAATTAAATGGTGGAATGGCATACTTGCTGAACAGTTCCAATCTAAAATACCAAACTTGACTTTGTCAACTTGAAATCATATCAAAAATCAGTGGGTACATTTATGGCTAATTCATTACCCATCAACAATCGTTTTTGGAACAATCTTGTCAATTAGTCTGTAAGGATCAAGAGTGTATTGTATGAAATAAGACACGGTCAATGTTCAGTTCAGTTGAATAAACGAATACCAGTTGGTTTTAAAGTCGCAGATTGTATTGTAAGCAGTTCAAACCTACTGTTGCGTAATGTCATTGGGTTGACCATACTCGGTACAAATGTTGAAAAGGCATTGCTTTAAAAGATCTACACGAAATTTAAACAGTTGGCAATTTCTCAGAATAAAGTCTTGTTTCTGCATACCAATAACAAACTATATACCTAGATCCGGCTTCCATTGAGCAGGTTGTGGTTTTAACAAATTAAAGCAGACCTTGTATTTATGGCACTGAATCAGTGCGTGTATTGACTCTACAGTAACCAGTTACAAAACTGCAGTGTTGTCCCATTCAAGCTCAACTCACCTGCTGATCAAATCTGTGCCCGAGTAATTCTGATTGATAATCAAAACAAGGTATAACAACTGCACTGCTTTTAATCATATTTTTAGCACGGTTGATTGTAACACCATTTGTCGTAACAAAAAAGAGCGTTTTTGAGTATGAGATCTGATTAAGAATAAGCTCTTGAGTGAGAGGGAAATGCATGGCAGAACAAACCACAATCACTACATCAAATGAAGAAAGTAGCTACACGCCAGTCATATGAATTAGACACAACATATGGAAACCTACTCTATATTTGTATTTAGCGTACCTGGGTTGAGCTCCAATCCCAATGCATTTTAATATGCTCGAATGCTTTTGGTAGTTTATCATGAAGTTTTTCGCCGCGTCTGCTCAACACACTGATGTGTTGAGCTCGAGTTAAACCCGGTGCTCGCAATAATGCTTCTAGTATGACTGAACACAATGACTCGCTACTTTCTGGAAATATATCTGGCAATAGTAGTGCGATATTTGGGTCTGCATTTTCTGGTCGAAGTTTGGCCAAAAGCTGTCGCATCAGTATCACCGAAAACAATGCCTGGTTGCGAATAGACTCGATAGAATGATGAAATGCCATTCGAGCATCTGCATACTCTTTTTTGTCAGAGGATGAAAGCAGCAGTGATTCATAGTTAAAATTCAGGTTACTGCAAAGCGTATCCAGAGTCGTCATTTCAAAATATTCAATTTGTTCAGGTCAGAGCAGTTGTGAAAATATGATTCGAGACAAAAGGAATGAGAACGCACAAAAGCATCTTCAAACTAATTTGTGATGTTTTGAACTCTGATGGCATCCAAACAGGCTGCTCTTTCCATTCAAATCAACAAATAGTACTAATATTTACCACACCAAACATACAAAAGTGATTGAATTTTATGCAAATACATCATGATGCACACTGATGATTGCTGACAGTTTCTCATTTTATCACCAGTCGTAGATGGTCCAAAGTGCACAATGTTGTCCAGTAAACTAGCACCCATCAAACATGAGACCCACTGTTTATTATACTGTCACTTTAGTCCAGTGAATACGGCTACGATGAGCTGATCGCATTCAGGACCGTGATACTCGATTCTAAAGTCAGTTATAAAAATCAAAGAGCCGTGCTATTGGCCAAGTTTAACAGATTTCAATTCATTTTTTGGCAGAAAGTTTGGCGGCAGCATCTTCTGCATCATTCTGAGCAACAGCCCAGTTGGACCATTTATCGGCGTCAAAGAAGATACTGTCCGAGTCGCAGGAGGCAACTAAAGAATATAAAAGGTTAGTATATCGAATAACAAGAGGTCTATATTTAGCAATTTGAAATGTAGTGATTGGGTGATTGTTGCATTCAAGACACTACGGTTAGACGATCCACTCATTGCAATGCAGATGAGAATCAATAGCTGTCGTTTGCTGATCTATCAATACAATCGTACAGGTAAATGCTTGAATTGGATAGAAACCCAGTTGTAGTGACAAGCCTTTACAAATTCCAACATGAGTCGATTCCAATCATTTGAATGTCAAAATGTAATTTTTTGATTGCAATACATGAATGCCATGCAAGACTGGATTTAGACCTCTACAGTGCCATTCAACAGGCCGTTTGTGGATATAATTCAAAAGTCTTGCCAACTAGTCCTTATTGAATATAACAGAATCTTTAGCAAGATAGTAACATACCGCCGTCCTTTTTGGCAAGAGCGTTTTGAGTTTTGTTGTAATGAGCTTCGTATGCAACTCGAGCCTCTTCAACAAGAAGGTTATGGTGAGCCTTTTCGGTATCAGCCGCACGGTCCTTGACAAGACGAGTGAGAGAGTGATGGCGGGTCCATCCCCACCAAACACCAACACCGAGGGCAGACCAACGAAGGAACTAATGAATTCAGCAAGAAACCAGAAAATGGAGTCCATATAGACATGGTGAGCAGTGATTGGTATGACAGCAAGCAAATCAATGCCAAATTGAGACAACACTAATGATTCCAAACACATACGCTGATAGATTGCTGATTGACGATACTGGCCATGACTGTGGGCTTGACTGGAATCGGTTGGTTTGAGTAGGAGAAAAGTCACGCCTTTGCAATCCAAAAGAATGATTTCTAGATCTGCACTGACATGTTTTTTACTCGAATATTCAGCACAATTGTGTAACAGATTTCTATTGAAATCATAAACTAAATCAATCGATTGTGATTCTCTGCACAACAGTCGATGGATTCAAAAACACTATTTCTTACTCAATTCACACTAGTTGACTCGATACAATTCTTGATTCAACTCTTGAAATGTCATAATCTCGACTAAAAATCTTGATTTCATGGTTTTAAAATTGTTCATTTTTTGATAAAATAAACCTTTACCAGTTCATATTGCTTGAATTGTTCTCTGGAATTATCTTTCGTTGCACTAGAGCAATGGATAAACTGGTTTTTGTTTCTAGCTCAGAACTACCTCGTCCTCGTACTCTCTCAACACAACCCTCTACAAAGTGTTCTGTATTCGAAACTGGAAAAAAAGCCGAGGCTTCTTGTTCTTCTAAATGTGAGCTCAGTGTATTACCCAACATGCTTTGAAACATCATTCAAGCTTTAAAAATGAAAAGACTGCTAGCCAACTTAAGAATTGTCTTTCAATAGAGACTTTGGTTCAATGGAATCCTTTATTTATATCATGCATGTTGGGCAATAGGTATTACTCTCGACTCAAGCGATGGTATTGCTAATCAACAAAATGATAGTATGGATAGTCCTACACATAGTACCAGTCTTGATTTAAATTTGGGTAAGTGTCTGATGCATGGATTAAATGAGTCGATTATTCAGATCATTCGTACTTGACAAGCTCTAGCTTGCCAAACTATACATATTCACGACTTTAAAATAAATTAGATTCTGCCGTATCCGCCGAATCAGAAAAAATTCATAAACTCTTGCTGGTTGAATCATCTGATCATGATAGATGTCAGGTCTTATTTCAAATGTACCTTGAAACAGTAAGGTTCCATGACATAATAATTCAAAACTCGGCTAAACTTGGATTGCTCGATTTTCACCACGATGTTCCTGACATGCATCATATCTAAAATTATAGTTTCGTAGCAATCTACAAAAGAAAACCGAATGTGTTCGTTTGAACGAGCAGTTATCAAAGTTTATAAACAAACAGACAGGTACATACGCTAGCTCCGCTTTCAATAAAAGATTCACCATGTAGTCTTGTTTCTCACTGCTGATTTCCAACTGTCCATCACCTTCTAGCAGACGATTCACCAAAACATACAATCTCAGATTCGATTCCTAAAACTAATGACAATAGATCAAAGGTAACTCGGCGACGCTTCATATTTCAACTATGCCATGTCTCTATTAATGATTGATACCCTACTTGTTTTATCAAACTACAGATTTCCGACGTCCGTTTAAAAATGGTAAACATTGGCGATTTAACCGACAACACCAAACTAGACACAGTCTTGCAATCAAGCAGTTTAGTCGAGGAAAGTAATCAAAACAAGAAACTTGATGATGTGTAAGAGTGTTTGTTTCGATAATGCTGATTTATTTAAAAGAAAGTTTAAGCCATGGCTTGAATTTGCGCTGCATATCTAATCATGAATAACTCCTATTGGTTTTCATAGCACTCATCTCAAAGAACAGTTTAAAGATCTTCTTAAGCAATATGAGCTACGAGAGCGTCATTTTTTGTCGCTTTCAAAGTCTAGAGATATTGAATTTCATTTAACTCAAGCAAAGTACGAACAATACCGTCAAAAGGCTGAGCAAGAAAAAAACAAGGCTATAAATCTTAAAACTCAAATGACAACATTTTCAAAAACTGAAGCTGAATTGCGCAATCAACTATCCCTGTACATTGGAAAATTTCGAGAGGTATTTTTAGTTTTTAAATTATTAGGATATTCAAGATTACAAGTATCTGAGTAGTGTTTATTCATTTTTTTTCTATTGTACATGCATTACGTGTTTGATAGGTTGAATCTACACTAAATCAAAGTAATGAATTATTTCAGACATTTAGACAAGAGATTGAACAGGTATGAGCTTTCAATTACCTTATATTCTAAATATCAATATGCTGATATAAACATATTTGATTTGGCAGATGGGTAAAAAAACGCGGAAACTTGAAAAGGAGAATGCAAATATACGCATAAAGTATGAAGCGATGAATAAGGCAATCGTGGAAATGGCTGAAGAGGTTTGAATCTATAGTGCTTGTACTGCCGTGCATTATTATATATACCATATTCAGTCTTTATTAAATTTTAATATATTATTACTGTTCAACCAAACATAGCGCAAACAATCAAATAGAGAAGTACAAACTGTAATGGCTTCCAAAACAAAACTAGAATCATTGTGTCGAGCGTTACAGGAAGAACGTAAAGCTCTTTTGAAAAAAGTTAATTCAACATAAATAGTTTTTTGCAATAATTTTATTATGAACGTGGTTGTTTGAATATACTTGTGGTTGGTTATTTTGATACTGTTTAATCATGTCAATTGTATAATATGATATGCAAAAAGTAGGTATTTAAATATGCTAGGACTAGTATTATCAAGGTTTAGATGACTGGTATTCAGTATACTTTTTAAATCTACCACTGCAACTGGACAATGTTTTGGCACTTGATATATTCAACGAATTTCAATTTATTGATACGCTAATCATTGATATTCATCGTCTTCGTCATCTTCAAACCATAACGAATCATGGTGCTGCATGTCAATGAGATCCACAGCATAATGCTTGTTTTGAGCAGTCGAGGCATCGTTGTTTTTGTTTTTGGATGAGATAGTTTTTAGACTAGGATTATTTCCAGTATAGTGGGGTTTGGCTTCAATGCAAGGTGTCTTGGAATGCAGTTCTTTGTTCAGATTCAGTATTGCTTTTGTCGATTGCGGCTCAGTCGTGCCGCGGTTTCCATATCCAGTCGACTTTTTACTAGATGAATTTATTTCTGTATCGTCACTAACCTGCAAGGAGTGCACTTTATTCATTTTTAAAGGTGATCCCAGCGCAGAAAGTCCTTTGTTGTACAATGCGTTTGCCACAATCTGCTTATTTCGAGAAGCATGCAGATATTTTTGTTTGTTTTTATACCTTGCATCTAGTTCTTGGGCCTCTACAATCTTTTTCAATCGAATCTTGACCAAATCGTGTCTTAGTCGTTGCTCTCGTTCAAGTTCTCTGTTTTCTCTTTCAAGACATTCTATGTGAGCAATCTGCTGCTGGGTAGCGAGGGTAACTTTTCTCAAATCTTGACTTAGTCGCGAGTTTTCTGCTTCAAGTGCTGTTGTATGATCCGTCAAATATTTTGCTGCTTTCTATAGTGATTTGTAAAGTGAATAATATTTGGTTATTTGATACACATGAGATAATATTATTTTTCTAAATTCGATTATGCTTGAAGAAATAAAACTATACCTCATGAGCAGCAGATTCCATTGATTTGATTTTGTTTTCAGCTTCCTTTTGAAGTTTCATACGAGCCTCCAACAATGAGCGTTCCAGATCCGCCATTTCAGTCAAATGGTTTAGCTCTGCATTTTGCATTTCCTTGCGAATGTTTGCCATCTCCCCTTCATGTTTTGTCCTTCTTGCCTAGACATTTATATACAATCAGATTATACATGGAAAAAATAAAATCTGTTTTAGCATGCTATTTCTTTACAGCCGTATTCATATGGAATGAAACACGGAACAAAAGTGTGGATAATAAACAGCCAGTCTCATGAAATGATTGGTGTCAGATTACTGGACAACACTGTGTTTTTCCTGGTGGTTGACATGGAAACAGCAGTGCAATTTTTTCAAACTAGAACGCAAAAGTATCCGAGCGTTTAGGTGTTTGACAACATCAGTCTGCGAAAAACTTCATTTTACGTGAATACAGTTATAATTTGACATTGAAGTCAACCCCAATTTACCATGGTATCTGATAGTTGCATGATCTCGGTTTCCTTGGCGGCCAGTTTCATTTCAAAGTCGACCAATTGATCATGAAACTCTGTTTATTCAAGGATCAATACATTAAACAACATATGTTAGTCAGTCGGTATAATTGTATGAGTTGGACCAAGTCTTCAATACCGCTGATCTTTGCTTGATTCTCCTCTTCACGCTTTTTTCGCTTTAGCAAGTACATGTCCATGTCTTTTTGATTAGATTCGGTAAGTCGTTGAATTGCATCCAGTTTTTCATTTTTTTTGGATTCGAGATACATGATGTAATCAGCAGTGTCCTTTTGGCACGTCTCAATTTCTTCTCTATACCAATCGTTTTCTTTTTTGCTATAATCCAGTCCATTGAAAAAAGTTGCAATGATAACCAAGCCGGAAGATAATAGCTGCATGTTTAAAATTGAGTCAATGTGATAGACTTACTATTTGGCACATTTGGCTTTGTAGTCCTCGAGCTCTTGGTCAAGCTTTACTAGGCGTTTTTTTAAAACAGATTCGTCGAGTTCTTTGATTTGTATTTCTCCTGTGCCTTTGGTATTTTTTTTAAGAATGTTTCGAATGAATGCTCCGCCTGCATGAGGCTGTTTTTTGGTAGCCTCTATCTTTTTGACCCCCTTTATTGTAGATACTTGACTATCCATTTAGTTGCGTAGATGGCAGTTGTTGTATAAAGTGCAGCTGAATAGTTGGCCAAGAGTAGTAAACTTGGAGGATTCGCGTTTACTTGGGCAGCCTGTAAACCCAAGATAGCAAGTCAATTATTACAGCTGTATTCACGTAGGATAGAGCACCAAATAGGTCTAAATAGGTCATAAACAGCTAGTATCATGACATGATGGGTGTTGGATTACTGAACAACATTGTGGGGTTTTCTTAGTGACTAGCATAAAAACAAAAGTTGCATTCCCAATGCATGCAATCTTTGCTTTCAAGTTAGAATACAAACATATTGATGAGGCTTTAGGACAGCAGAGTTTGTACAGAATTTAAACCTCAAATTTACATCAGAAATTAGTTTGGATTTTCTCTTGGATTTTCGACTCGACTGAACTTTAATGCAAGCCGATTTGATAAAGTCGAGTGACAACAGGGCAACACACCTGCCAGTGTTTGCCTACGGATCACTCATGGCAGATCATGTATTCGACAGTGTAGTGAGTAGTCTAGCCAATTAGCCATCTGGATTACACGGCATTGTTTTTATCAGCCCATTCTTGTCAAGTTGTTTTGATTTGTTTATTAACTTGATAATAGATGATATCTGGACTTGGTAACAATTACCAACGACCTCGTAAAACGACTGGCGCAATACTTTCTGGATATCAGCGGTTTGGAGTCGCTGATCAACCTTATCCGGCTGTTGTTCCTGCTACACCCAACAACACAGTCCAAGGTGTGCTATGGTATATTCAATCCAATTCAGAAATACAGTTGCTCGACCATTTCGAGACAGATCTGTACCAAAGACAAGTTGTTTCTGTGAATAGTATGGGTGAATCAGACACTGTTCAAGCCTATGTCTATATCTGGAATCGCGAACTATCTTTACTGACTGGAAAAGAATGGAATTATGAGCAGTTTCTTGCCAAGGAAATGAAGGAATGGATCAAGACTCAGAATGGGGCTGATGGACAACCCTTGACGACTCAAGGTTGACCGACAACCAGCAGCTGATTTAAGCTACAAATCAACTTTGAATAAATTAGATTTCACAGGATTGGGTGCTTCAAGGTTGGTATTTTATTATTTACTATCGATTGTATTTTCAAGAGCAGATAAAGAGGTTGTATCCATATCGCTATTCCAGATTCCGGTATCAAACAGTCGCACCATCCCATCTTCAATAATTCCTATTGGATCAGGAATATCCTCGGCGACAAACTCGGTGGATTTACGTACCCAAATAGAAGATCGATGAACGGCAGGGAGCTTGGTACTTGTACCTGTTTGCTGACTCAAGAACGCACTCATGCGTTCAAGTGCTAATCGGGCTATTGCATGAAAGGGAGCAAACATTTGAAACACATGGACTTGATCTTCGTATATTTCGAGCTGGATGGGTGACTTTGCAAAAGAAAGTTGGCTAAATACAATACCATCGTCACGAACACGCTCAGCATCTCCTACTTGGATCAGCATGGGTGGAATGGGTTTGGATGGATCTTCAATTGCTAATACAGGTGAGACATAGGGGTCTAAAAGCTCGTCCCTGCATTTGATATATGGATGTGGACGTTGTTTAGATACATGGAGTGGATCTGTAGATGAAGCAGGCAAGTAATCAAATGGTTCATTCAAATGCCAAGCTGGAAAAGATTGAGTAAGATCCAGCTAAAACGAAAACAAAGTTTCATCATTAACAGAGTACAAGTAAAGATATATTTTAGAAACAAGAATAAAGCTTACCCATGGAGAAAAGCATCCTATGGCACCAGGAACGGGAAATTTGCCAGTATCCCGACAGTATAGCATGGTAGCTATGGCTAAACCACCACCAGCCGAATCGCCACAAAAAGAAATTTGGTTTGGAAGATATCTTGGCTGATTAGACATTGCAGGAGGATCAATCAGAAATTTGTAGGCACAAAGAGTGTCAAAGATGGGAGTAGGAAATGTGAATTCAGGGGCTAAACGATAGTCGATTGCTAATCAAATACAAGGTAAGCTTGACTACACGTTAAAAAAACTGAAGCTGCACAAGATAAAAGCTTACAGAGAACTCTAGCATTAGCAGATTTTGCAAGACGCCAAGTGACGGATCTGTGTGTACGACGAGATGCAAATAGGTATGCACCACCATGAATATACAGAATGACTCGCTCGACAGGAGTTGTGACAGTTACTGGATGTGCATCGACCCACTCAGCCTTTATGGAGCCACGAACATCTTTATCAAGCATTCCGGGTAATGCAAGTTCCTCACACAAGGGAATGCGAAGTTTGGATATTTTTGTTTTGATGGGCACAGGAGTCGTTGTTTTGCGACCAGAAGCCACAATTTTGGCTTGAGAAAGATTACCCTTGAAACAATCAAGTGTTGCTCTGAGCAGGGCAACCGAACTCATCTAGTAAAAATTGATGAATTGCAGGATATTAAGCCACTATTCATTTGGAGTCATTCAAGTCGTTACAGGTTACATGGCTCAACATACCAGTAGAAATGAGTCAGTCAGAGTACCTCGCTTGGTACTCTTGTATTGATTGGACAGTTTACGACGTACACTTGATTTATCAGCATCAGTTGAATCAGTCAAGCTGCTGTCTTTTATTCGGTATACTTTGGCAGTGTGAGGTATGCACATGGGTGCTTCAATAGACATGGATTCCATGGTCGAGTCTCCTATCTTACTAGTAGTCATTAGGTTCAACTAGTATAAATTGGGTTCCAAGTTTGGCTTTTTATTCAGTCCAATCCACTGCTTAAGATAAGTGCTTTTAAAGGGCTTTGAATCTTACAGCTACACAAATCCAGCATCAAATGAGGCATAAAAACTCCGAAAGTCTCGATTCTTTATCGTCAACTACTGAATGGGTCAACCCATCTAAGCATTCTCATGATCAAATAGTACATTAGATTCATTTCTTCAAAAGTCATGAAAACGACCGATCATCATGGTCCATCAGTCCATATTTGTGTAGGTAGTCGAGAGTTGCCCGAGAATATGCTTCTTTCGGCACTTGACTCGGGATTCCGACGGATGTTTCAGCTTTGTTGTGGCTGTAACTGGGAAAGTCTATAGAAAATGATACGCTTGCATACTCGTCCACAGCAGATATTGCCGAGATGTCACAACCGTCCTTGTAAACAAAACTCTGCTCAGGGTCACTCACTAACCCTGCAATAATATCCTTTGGGTTAGTCACGCCAAGTGAGCCAGTGTCCTTGTGCATTGGCTTTTGGTTTTCCAACTCGTGCTCAATAATTCCGGCTGCTGCTGGTTGCGGATATAGCTGAAAAGATTCTCCACCTTGAGATATCCCACTAAAAGTAGAAATCATCGTCGAATAATTGGCCAAAATAGACTTTTGCTCGGCTGGTCCAGATGCTAATTCATTGCACTGAAAAAATGATGCGTGGTTTTCTCGATTGTCGAAAGGTGGCCACGTTTTCTCCGTTTCATTAATCTGTAACCGTTGGAAATCTAATTCATGCAGCGATTTGTTGGTGTAGTCTATATCAGATTCTGCTGTATGTGCTACTGCCTTTGTGTTCAAGTCTGCATCAAGAGAAGCATTGGATTCCGACTCGACCAAATTTATGCCAGTGTTTATAGACATGTGGTTCTGCTGTGGAGGGTTTTGAGGAATATAAAATGATGTGTTTGTTGCTGCATCGCACATGGATGTTTTTGCAAAGAATGTGGTTTGAACCAAACAACTTGAATCAGTAGGTTGCACAATGGATCTCTGTTTATGCGATTCACTCGTGGTCTGTGGTTCTTGAGGTGCGTGATTTCCAATACATGTGCTAGGTGTAGCAGCACTACACAAGTTTGAATCTATAGCATTGGATGGCTGTGAAACATTACAAGACAAAGTAGATCCAACGGGTGCTGTAGAATGAAGTCCAGAAATATGATAGGGCTGTCTAGAAAAGGCTACAATCTGACTCTGAATTATCTCCACTTGTTGTTGAAGCATTGATAAATACCACATTTGATTGATACCATCTGGAAACATAGGATATTTATATGGCAATGGAAGAGGCGGTAATTCTGGCGGACAGCTAGAGGTACCAAAATCAACTGCTACATGTGTTGGTGCTGTTTCAGCAGAGCTGCAAACACGCTCCGTTAAAGTAGTGGGTATATTATTTTGTGCATTATCTATAGAACTCGCTATATTGGCAGTATCCTCCACATGTGCTTGTTGTACTTTTGTTTCCTGGGTGCTGCTGACATCGGGTTCTGAGGCATCCATACCATAAACGAATGGTTTTTCAGAAATTTCATCTTCAATGTGGTCCATAGCTGCAGTTATGGAAGGAGTTTTAGCTGGACGTAAAGAAATCTGATAAAACGACTCCAACGCTTGACAAAAATCAGTGTTTTCATCATTCATTAGATCAACTGTTGAAAATGAACATGGCTGCGCAGATTTGATTTCTAATCCATGCGTCTGATAAAACTTTACCATAGATTTGTCCACCTAGGCAAAATACATACGGCATAGAAACATATTAAATAAATCCAATATCATTATCAAAACATTCAGACGTATACTACGTACATTGAATGTGCACTCAAATACAACCGGCTTGAATACTTGAGTAGAGCTAGTTAATCGAAATGCAGACGATTTCTGATCTTCCATCACGCGAGTGTTTCCACTATTGGCGTTTCTCTGAAATATACACACTAAAAAAGTAGATTTTCCAGTATCCAGCTTTACTCGACTACTATCCAAAACATATTGAATGCATGCTGCATGAACGTATGGATCTACAAGAGATGTATTCACCGATTTAAACCAACTGGTCAAAAGTAAAAGTGAGTCAAGAATTCAATTAGATCAATCTATTTGAAATCAAACTTACAGTCCAATCAGCGGAAGCACTTTTGACTTTGAATCGCACTCCTCCAGTAGATACAAGTGACGTGCTTGATCCAAAGACATGAATCTTAAAGCAGCATTAAAATCATATACAGCACATTGTAACACATGTGACAATCCAACTTACCCATAGGTTGGGCTTTCTAAGCATTCAAGAGTAAATAGTTCATGTGATAGGGATGTCGACACAATGCGAAGTGGATGAATCTGTGCAGCATCGATCTTGACATATGGAATAGCAAATATTGCTGTACAAACTAGTATGTGAGTTGCCAGTGTAAAAACACAGTGTTCAAATTTATGATGACTTGCCTTGTAACCATACTTGCTTGGATGACATGTCAAAAAATGATTCAGCAATCAGTGGAAAGCTGTGGTGCTGATTTAAAGTCGTGCTACTATGTTTATCCTTGAGAGTCTGTGGTTTAAAAATAAGCTTTCTAAATAATGCATTTGATTATACCAAACCAAGCCACAGTCATTCAATAGTACCTTTAATAACTGCAATACACGATCACTGCCTGCTTGTATTGGTTTTCCATCACTCTGCTCTCGTAAGTACACCTAGCATTCAGCAATATTAATAATGCCGAGTATTATCGATTCAAAAATAGTAGATTTAAACTTACTGGGATGATAATATCTGCTTCTGAAACAACTGAGGGAGATATGGTTCCAATAGGTCCAGTTTGAGATAAGACCTGCCGACCTGCATCAAACCGATCCACCACAATGCTATACTGTGTGGAAGAGTTGGACTCCGTGTCCGAATCAATCCAGATCTTTCGGCCAAGCATAAATCCAGTTGGAGATTCCAAACCAACAGATGATTGCTCACAAGCACTCTGTTTCCTATTGCCTGCAAGAAGTCCAATTTTTGTACTGTGAATTTTGAATGCATGTAATGCTGATTCTTCAAATTGAATGTATTCTGGGCTTAGTGAATTGGAATGCATTGTATATTCAAGACCAATTCTAGTGCTGTCCCTACGATCAAATGAGTAATTAAATGATAGCACATATCAGTATCCATACATGAAATAGAATACGATCCATCAAATGTTGTATTGGTTTATCGTACCAAAGATAGTATTTGGCAGCAGCAGGCGGATTGTATTCATAAACAGCTTCCTTTTCCAATTTTGCAGATGGAAAGTACCGACTAACAGGTTTGTAAGTACTAGCAACATTGCATTCTTTTTCCAAAATCGGCACTTGATGCTGTTCAACTTCAGTAAAAGAGGACTTGCTGAAATGAGCAGGTTGAATTAGATCCAGCTCCTTATTTCCCGATCGAACATTGTTATCTTGCATGCTTCGAGCTACTCGAGTACGTCCGGCAACGTGCTGCACAATTGGTACTTTTGAAAGACAAATCTCTACAGCTCGACTTTCAATCGAGTTTCTGGGTCGATGCAACAAATCGCCATCATGAACAGACCTGACAGATTTTGACCCAAAGACTCTTTGTGACGGCTGTGGTAAGCGAGATGCTGTAGACTTGTCATTGGTGGAAGAATGTAGAACTGACTGATTTATACTGTGTTGTTGAGAGTGTACCGGATAGGTTGCACCAAGCGATGGATGGTTTGGATTTGGATTGAATGCAAAGGAGCGAGGATGAGGTTGAGGTTTGGGAGGAATCGAACGAGGAATTGGTTCATGCAAGACAGACAGATTAGACGCTGAATCAGGAGTTGCTGTAAAATGAGTTCTGTCATTAGCAAACCGAACAACTGTATTGCGACTAGTCATTTCTCAATTCAGACTTGATTGTCCGACTTGAAAGATTTAATGTCAGTCGCGACTGGCTAGTTTTGAAGAGTCTTGTTTTGGGCGTTATTGCACAATCACAAAGTCTGCAATTCGATCTGGATTCTGATGTAATCAAACTGTACACACTTTTGTTTGCATTCTAGTTGAAAAAAACAATCATTACAAACGCAACTGTTCAATCTCCAAAACAGTCAACTAAAGAGTTCAAATCACATACTATCCAGTAAATGTGATTGTATCATTATTGGATATACATGCTTGGTTGTTGTTGAAAACTATAGTATTGTATTTAAACCATCTTTTGCAGGATTGATCGACATCATTCATTCCATAGATCTTGAATCGACAAGCATGCAATTGCCTAAAAGTCTGGATTTATTTTGATTTATTATTCCAGACAATACTTGTATCCGAGTCGTCATTCACTTCATAGTCATCATACTCGTTTTTGTTGGCACTATTCCCTTTTGTTCGTCTCTTTCGACGAGCCTGTTCAACGATCGAGTTGCGCGCAGAAGACTTTCCTGATGCTGACTTTACCGCATTTTTTCCAGATGAAGCCGAGTCTACAGATCCCTTACTTTTTTGCATTGCCTGTGGTAGGTTTTTGAGCCAGGTAAATATGCCCAAGGGAACTTGTACTAAAGCAACGTTTGTAAGCAAAGGTTTATGAGCAACAAATTCAGATTTGTCGACTTCGCCAGAGGCAATCAGCAATTCCAAGGGAGTCGAGTTTTTCAAGGAGTGTTTGTTAATCGTAGGAATAGTGGTGGTAGATTCAGAATTTGCATCCGTTTTGGATTTTTTGGCAAGTTTCTGAAAGTGTTTTTTGAGTTGAACAAGGGTAAGTTCGTTGAGAGTATTCATATAGTCGTTGATTTCCTTTTTTTCTCGATAGTAAAATATCCAGGCAATAATGTACTGAGCAACAGAGATAAAGAACAGAATGGCAAAGATGGCGACAAAGATACCAGGCTTGTAGCGAGAATAGTAGTAGCCAGTGCCACGCCAGGTTGGGAAGCCACGAGCAAGATGTTCATCGTAGCGTATACGTAGATCCGAGTCTTTAAGAATAGTGCTGATGGAAGTCAGTATGGTGTGCAGTTTACGCAGTTTAGGATCCTTGGTCTTGTCAGGATGAAAGGCAAGCGACTTTTTCCTGTAGGCTCTGTTGATCTCGGCAAGTTCAGCAGAACGAGGGATTTCTAGAATCGAGTAAAAGTCGCCTTTGGGCTCAATACCAACAAGAGCATCCTGCAAATCAAATATTTCATGGTCTTCAGTCTCCCAGGCATAAACCCAAGACAAACATGCTAGAAACGGAAGTATCCGACAGACCAACATTGTAGCTTTTAAATCAGATAAAAACTGCGTTTGGATTCAAGTTGATTTCCAAGCATTTCACGTGATCTGATGGATTGCAGTTATCTCGCCTGAAAAGTTTACATCTGCGGTCATGGACGATTCAAACGACATTCCTGCTGCTGGCGCATACTCACACAATCCAATTCGGAATACCATTGACGAAATGATTGAATCCGATACTATGGAGCCTTCTTCTAGTGCTCAACCCAAGTCTACTGCTCGAGGCATTCTAAAGCGCAAGTCCAATTCTGAGCAGCCAAAAACTAGAGGGTAACCGTTCTTATTTATGAATGCTTACCAGCCAGACCTACCAACCTGTAATGTCCATCTTGACTTGGGATGGTTTGCACATTTCGTGTTCATACCTTGAACCCAAACCTGAGTTGGGTTTCGCATGAACTTTCAGTTGTCAACGAACGTTTGAGTTGTCCGTTTGTTCAAGATGATGGTTGATTTAAGAGTTAGTCTCTGATATGTGCAAAAGGTTCTAATTGCTGCACCGTTTTTTGGACTCCAGGATTTGCTGGGATGAAGATAACCTTATGATTACTGAGGCACAAAAAGACTCAACAATGAAGGTGACGGAACCCAAAACACCATTTATCAGATACGATTCAACCACAGACCAGCTGTTGGGCTCTACAGGTATAGCTTTGTTTGAAATACTGGATCAAAGATACGTCATCATTGGTCACAATGGGCTGTCGAGAGTGTTCAAGGCTGTTGAAATTCATCCATATACTTTTTAACAATTAGGAACGGTCCCACCATTGGAGCTCGCTACTGCCATAGAGAATTCACGTAATAGATCTGACTCGCTATCGTCAGAAACACTCCCTGCAGAGCTCGATATGCGGATGCAGATGTGTGAATTTAGTGGAAATGAGTGGCAATCTGACGGTGATATAGACGATGCAACCAGTGAAGGTGTGTTGGTTCAATTCAACCTATACTGAGAATTAGAATGCGTTTGTTATTAGTACTAAACTTTTGAATTCAGATCAAAATAAGCGTTTGAAATTTAGCTCACATCGATCAGAGCACTACAATATGAAAAACATATTACGGCGGGGTCGTGAGCTGATACAGCACGAAAAAGATGACGATGCTTATAATGATCCTGACCAGTATAATGAAAGCGATGATATGAGTGATGTCGATCTAGAAGAGGATGGATGGGCAAGTGAGGATGAAGATGCAGACCAGATCAATGCACTGCGCAAAGAAGCCGTACCGCCATTGCATCTATCAAACTCGTCTGTTCGTTTTGCTTCCGAGCCAGTAGATAGTGAAGGCAGTGCAGCCAAAAACATAATGTCTTGATATAAATATATATTTAACCTTTTTGGTGTGGTTATAATGCGTTTTTTATTTAGTTTGGGCTGCTTGAGAAATAAGAGACCACAATGTATGTACATGCATTTGTACTCAAAAGTATACATCACTCAAGTGCATAGTTGGAAATAAGCTGGTTGATCCATGGATGCTGCTTGAAATTGATATCCCGATGCTCCATCCAAGACTTGACACAATCCACTTCAGATTTGCTAAGTCTTGTCGACATGCTGGGTGTGGGTTGCAACGGCATCACTGATGCAGCACACAACAGTGCATCTAAAACTACCAATAAGCGATCATCCCCAGTTCGTTTAGAAACACTAAGCGAATAGTGCATTCGACAAAGTACGGATGAAGGTCCATGTTCCAAAACGGTATCCACAATTGACACAAGTCCCGAAACAGATGGTGTCCAGCAAGAAAGAGCTGCAAGTTGCGGTAGGATAACAATACTGCTTGACGGGTTTTTTGCAATGCGTAATGCGACACCATCAGAAATACCTGAATTGGCTCCAAAAATAGAATGAATACGATTAAAGCGAGAAAAAAGTGTCGTTTCAGACAAATCTTGACATATCAGCTCGACAAGTGGCTCAGATAGAGTATTCAATAGATTCGATTGATCCCACAGTATATTGGGTGACTTTACGTAGTCGAATGAAAGATCTAATGCTTTCCACGCGTCATCAAACTTGGATTGTTTCATCAAGGCAAAAAACAGCGGTAAAGTGGCCATGGTAAAGCAGTCTGATCTCTCAGAAAAGGGTATATGATGATACATTTTAGAGTGAATCTCTACAGCTTTGCTCATATTTTTATCTTGAATACACCGGTCCACGAGACATACAAACGTGGTGGATTTAAGATCAGCTAGCGATTTCAAAGCACTTGCACAATCATAAATTTCAACCCATAAGGATTGAACAGTATCGCTTTTGCTTGCAGCATTAGTGTCGAGTTCTTTTACTTTTTCAAAGTGTGCAAACTTTTGTAAATATATATTGAGCAGGATGGGGGTCAGTTGTTTAGTTTTGAATGAGCTGGTTATGTCGAATACTTGCTTGAGAATATCGACACGATTACACTTTTCCGAAATAAGAGCTACAGATTCACAGAACAGAATGGATTGTGCTTCAGATCTATTCGATAGAATAAAGTGCTGCAAGATGTCAAGGGCAGTTTCTGGATCAAGATAAGTAGTGCAGGCTGTCATGAGAAACTTGTATAATGGCACGAGAGCCGTTTCGGACGAGTATTGGAAAGTATTTGAATATTTGACTAATAGCTGCAGTGCTTCTTTGGGTCTTTTTAGATGAGAAAGTGAAACGCAGACATTTTTTAAATACAACAAATTTGGAGCGACAAAGCACGATGGATTCTCAGAAATGGCTATTAGCTGGAGATGACAGGCATATGCAGCAGAAAACATACGACGACGCACAAACGAATCGATGATGGTTTGGAAAAGTTGTGGCATAATTTTTAGTTTGCTGGATTTGAAAACAGAAACAAGGGCATCGACATTGTAATGATCACCACGACGAGCATATTCTGCAATCAGAATTTCGAATGCGCTTCGATTGGGGTAGGGCAGAAAAGTTGCTTTAGTTGATTCATAAAAGTGAGGACTAGAGGATGGAAGTACCAATGTCCCAAATGGGGTAGCAATATGTGATGTTGGCAGTGTATCTGCAGAGGTAGTTCGCATGCAGGTAAACAGAGAAGTAGCAGATTCTAGAGCATCGTTGGCAACCAAGGACTGCAGTAACACGGTATAAGCCCAAGAGGCAGCACGTATATTTAGCAAATGCATTTTATTGAACAAACGAACCAGTTTCCGCACATCATTCTATTATTAGGTTATCAGTCAGCATTCAAGATGTAATTTAAACATTTGCAATTCTAGATTACTTGATAGCGTATTATACATGGCAAAATAAACTCGGCACATTTACCTGTTGCCCAAGCAAGAGCGCAAGTCGATAATATTGAGAAGCAGTGGCAGCCTTTCCAAGCCTATCTATAATCCGTTCCAAAACGATAGTTTTGAATGCAACATTATCCGAATCAATAGCTAGAGTGTCATTTACAATGTTGAAAAGCTGCCTATGCTTATCCAGAGTGAAATTCGATGATTTAAGTGATTTGGAAATTAGCTCAGAATACTCTTCCCATGGAGAGATAGTCTTTGTAATGTCGGTAGTCCTGGAATTGGCATGGTGGTCTTGAAGGTCTTTGACAGCAGATTTGAGTGAAGATCCAGTCAAGGATGTGTAATATTGAGTATTCCGGTAGATAAAAGCAAGACGAGGATAGCCAGCAGCAATCCTGCACACTAGTTGGTTGGCAGTAAATCCAGTGGTTGCAATAGTCATGGTCAATGTGATGAATGGTTTTGACAGCAATTTGAGTCGTTCCAGAACACCCTCAGGGAATTGAGGGATAGATTTGCTGGCTGGAATCCAATGTCAACTTTGTAATACAGTCTGCATGATGCTTGCTGAAGCTTCTTCTCCCATCAGTGTGAGTGCTGCTTTAAGAATAAGTTTGAGTTTCTGGATTGAACGAGATTGACTCGACTGCACATGCATTCTGGTATGGGTTCAACTCCTAATTTGGCTGCGTAATCTGATCTTATTATGCGACAATAGGGGAATGTTGGCCAGTATTTAGAGTCTCTTCCTAGACCTGTTTTGGACAGATTGTTTGCTCAGCCTGCTACTTGTCTAGCCATTCTTCGGTGAGTTATTTTCTTGTGTTTGAATCCATGCACAAATCTTTGAATCTCAAATATTGGTCAAATCATCCAATATGCTTCTTTGTATATGATCAAGTATCAACTCGGCAGGATTTCATTGGTTTACATTTATTTCAAAACACTGACATGTTTTACAATTTAGTCTTCTTCCTGATCTGGCAAAGCACACTATACTAAGACTGCTCTATACTAGCATGACAGTTAAGATATCAGATATTGAAACTTGGGAAACACATGAATACAGTGGGTATGCTCAACAATCGATTCATGATTTTCCATTTATATTGGTTTGTTAAAGATTGCATTTGAAAGTGAGTGCTAATGGATTAAACCCAACAGTCAATTTTCACATGCAGTTACTGGACTGGCAAAACTACATATTCTGTCAATAAAAAACGAAGGATCTCATAAATCAGTTCATATCAACTCTGTGTTTCAAAAAAGCATACATAATGCACTTGTTGGAAGGTATGACTTGTTTAATGCGACTGAAATATGGGTGGTGTTGATGAATTCATGTTCAAGACTGACATTCCATCTCTATTGTAGTGGTAGTCATACTTCATTTGGTATGCCCTGTGAAACGATAGATAAGCACCGGCCAAGTATCGCGTTTTTGGAAACGTATGCCAAAGAATGTTGGGAGTCAGTACTGCACTATCTGGTTGGAACTCCATCAGATAAGCGGCCAAAGGTAAATGTTGGGTCATTGTAGTATAAACTTCTATCAGCGTGTTGATGCGTCTAATGTTTTAAACTTGTTTTCAATTAGGCAATAGTAAAGCTTTTGGAAAAGTCGGGTTTGATGGCACCCATGTAGGTTAAAGCATGAGTTTTGTATTCAAGCATCTGCTATTTTTAAATCATAAAATGTTGATGTATGTTTATATTAGATCTTCAACAAATGCAGCTCACAATGGAGATTTGCGGATAACATCAAAAGGATTTCAGTTTTTATTACAGGATGTCAATGTGCAAATATGGGCGTTTTTGCTGCAGTATTTGGAAATGGCCGAGGTGTGTTGATTTGGTCAACAAGTGTAGTTTATTTAGTCCGAATGATAAGAAAATAATGCATTGGCCAGTGATTATATCTACTGACTTTTGTATCCAATTTTATAGCAACTTAACATGGAGCTTGTTGAAGTATTAAACTTTTTTTTCCAGCTTGGTAGTTTGGAACTTGGACAGGTATTTTTAAATTGAAATGGAAATGGAAATGCAATACCAATTTTACTGACCTGTTTTGCATTTAACCATAAACTCAGGACTACTCTGTAGAAGTTTTGACTCCAACACAAAAACATATGCTGGACGATCTTAAGCATTTAGGTCTTATATATCAACGAAAGGTACAATGCTATATTGAGTATTTTTACCACTTGGATTTTTCAGGCCGAATCTAACACTGTTTGCCACACGGTATTAGAAAAAATCGACTCGATTTTATCCAACCCATTTAGCCACATCTCTCACGTCCGGAGCCAGTGCTGGTGCAGTATTGTCTCCACGATCGCTTGAGGCAGATTCGGATGGATTTATTATTATTGAGACCAATTACCGTGTCTATGCATACACGGACTCGCCATTACAAATTGCAGTATTGAGTTTGTTTATAGAGATGCGTGTTCGGTTTGCCAATATGGTGATTGGAATCATTACTCGAGATAGCGTACGAGAGGCTTTGGCCAAGGGTATATCTGCTGAGCAGGTAAAGTGATACGATTGAGCTGTCATGAAATGTTTACATTATAATGGATAAGAGGTTGCTGATACCATTAGTTTTAAACCAGATTATTGCATACCTTACAACCCATGCACATCCAGAGATGAAAAAGGGGGTAAGATTTACATGTTTGGTTTACTATTTAAATTTATGATTTGTCCAAAGCAACTAACACACTGGTTTATGCATACCAAGTCACCTGTGCTTCCTACAACTATAGTGGATCAGGTTCGACTTTGGGAAATGGAGCGAAATCGTCTTCGGATTTCACGCGGACACCTTTACCAGATGTTTTCTGGTGAGCAAGAGTATCGTGAGATTTTAAAGTATGCAACAGATCTTGGATATGAGCTATGGCACTCTGATTCAAAGAGACTTGTAGTTGTATCAGCAGAAGGACATGAGCACATTAAAGTGTTTTTTTCCAAGCAGAGAAATAAACAGTTGGGTGCTGCGAAATGAAGATTGAATCTACAGATCAAGCTATCCAAGATATTAAATAAACTGGATTGGTGATTTTAAATTGGATGTGCTAGTATGAGGTTTGTAAAGGGTTTTAACCTTGAAGGGGTTTTCTTGAGTCATATCGATGAAACCAACTAAATCTGAGCGCAACAGCAGTGACACTGGATCAAGCCATAGTGCATCGGAGAGTATATTCAAACAGTCAAGTTTAGATGTATTGTCAAGACAAACGTCGCATTCCTATAGAGCACTTGGTAATCGCTCTTTGGTGACTCCATATGCAAAGTGTCGTAAAGCAACCTCAGTAAAGCAGAAACAGACTAAAGAAATGGTACAGACTACTCTACAACTAGGACAACGTCAACCTAGATCTCAAAAGTGTAAGGAGTGTGAGATGGAGTATTCGATTGGATCAGCTGAAGACGATCAATTGCATAAAGCATATCACAGACAATACATGGATGGAATTCGATGGGTAAGTTGAATGTATTCAGAGCTCATTGACCTCTTATCTGTAGTGACACTGCATTGAGTTTACACTCTTCCACATGTCTGTCTACACTTAGCAAGTCTCACTTCCGTCTCTGTTTATTGGTTTGGATCGATCCTTTATTATCCACATTCATTCAAGCGAGCATCCAAAGGAATGGTGCAAGGTGAGACAGTCTACATTGCAGTTGAATAGGAGATTTGAATCCTAACGCAGTGTCTCCCAGTTTCTTAATCTAGTCAGTATCGTAGACAAGGAACTTGGTGCCATTCCAAGTGATATTCCCAAGACTGGAACTGGACAAGGATTTGTATGCTTGACACCAGATGGACGAGTCAAGGGTTGTGTACTAGCTGAACCCATTCACTACGCACATGAGTCAATAAGCGATACCACATATTCCGAGTGAGTATTTCATGATCGTGAAATCCATTATTATATTTGTATGCTGATGAACTTTCTACGATTGAATTGTAGTGAGAGAGTGGATGCCATTTGTGGAATAAGTCGCATATGGGTATCAAAACTAGACAGAAGACAAGGCATTGCAACACGATTGTTGGATGCAGTGCGGTAAGTAACTGAATCTGGTTCATATTAATTATCATGTATGGCTAGTCTAACAACATTCACATTGATTCAGTCATCGGTTTATTCTGGGACAAGTTCTTCCACATCAACTGTTGGCATTGTCACAACCTTCAAGTGCTGGTCGACTATTAGCAAATCATTACTTTGGGAATCCATTCCGCGTGTATCTGATTGAATAACATTCACAGACCATCACTAGACTCACAGGACAATATCTAAAATACATGCTTTCAAGTATCTTATAATAATACGACTTGATGGACTCTTGTTCATGATGGGATCACGTGTAAATAAGAGTGGGTTGAAGTGTTGGACAATCGAATACTTTGTCAACTTATTCCCAAGATATTGGTCATGGCTGCAACCAGTATAGAGATCCCGTTGCTTCGTAGTGGACAGACAAATGAAGTGCTGGAAGTCGACTTGAATGACTTGCGTGCAAATCATGATCATATTATTGATATTCTGACATCTGAGGACGGTTCATTGTCACTGTTTCTCGAGTTTGCGGTTAGTCTGGCTTATGACTTTCATAACCTAATGGATTGTACAAATTCATTGGTTTATGTCTATTAGTGTGGTCTATCTGTCACTGTCTTGGTCAACTCAACATTTATATCTCTCCTTCATCCTATCCAACTGGACTCATTTCCTTGAAAGGCTGGACGGATTCAGAGTTTCTTGGATCAACTGCATTCTAGCTTGCATATCACTTGCACTATAGATCTAATCAACCTTATAATACTTTAGTTTCAATACCTCAAGAGAGACATGGTAGACGAATTCGAAATATTTCTTCAAAAAGGTCGAGAGATTGGACAAGGTGAATTGCCAATACGCTGGCTTGCATCTCTTGAAATTGCATTGTTTCCGTCTTCCAAAAAACATAATATTCGTACTCTGAATATGTCAATCAAGCTCAATCTTTTGATAATCTTGTTTCGTTATTTTAGCTCGTAATTCTCGTAGAGAGGAAAACTCGTTGATTTTGATTCTGAATACTCTGGCTTCGCACTATATTGAAAAGGCAAAATCGGAATCTGATCCATCCATCCACGATCAGTTTATTGCAAATGCAACACAGATTTTAAACGATGCCGAACGTTTGGATAGAATGCATTTGTACACTATTGTCGGAAAAGGTAGATTGTGCCATTCGCATCTTTGAAATCGTCCTGTATTCATTCTATTTTATTCAATTAGCAAACGTCATGCTTTCTCGGAACCAGCTTGATCAAGCACTGTACACATTCCGTGGAGCTCTAAACCAGGAACCAAACTTTTTACCTGCGCTTATTGGATCGGTAACCCTATACAGTTTTATATAATGGATGAGTGGTTTTGGTTTTAGCAATGCACTAATTTCCAAGAAACAGTCTTGCGTTCATTTTTTAAAACAAGATTTTAAATCTGCACTAGCCGGATACCAGACCATCCTTCGAATAAATCCAACCATTAAGCCAGATGTTCGCATACCCATCGGGATATGCTTTCACCGTCTTGGAATGGAAAAAAAAGCCCACGCTGCATTTCTTAGAGCAGTTTCTCTTGTAAGCTATTTCAACCCATTTCATCAAAACACTTGTTCAATGGCTGTATCGTAACTGACAGTAATAATAAATGGATAGAATCCAGATAACTTGGATGCGCTTGCTTTGCTATCCATCTTGGAAAACAATCGAGCAATAAGTACTACGGCAACACCTGAAGAGAAAAATACCGCCATGACTGCTGCTGGTGGCTATTTGGCTCGAGGATATCGTCAAAATAACCGTCACTCTATAATCTTTAACCTGATGTCCGATCGCTTTTTTTCAAAAGGAGACTATGGAAAGGTATCATTTCAATACCTTGACTTTTTTCAGTTTTATATCTGAAATGTGCAAGTCTAATATCCTGTATACATAAATGCGACAATGACAGGCTCGAGTGTTTTCAGAATCTGCTCTGCGTCTTCCTGGAAGTAAAATGTCCTGTGCAGATTCGTATGCGCTTCGTGGAAAAATCGCCCAGGCTGAGATGAATTATGACTTGGCCTACACCTGTTTTGTAAAGGCAAGTGAATTGAATCCCGACTCAGTTCTTATTCAGTTTGGACTTGGCCAGCTGCAAATATACAAGAGTAAGCATTTTTAATGTATATTTGAACAATGGTGTCAATCGATCCTAACATATTATAAAAACGACAGAACAATTTGATGAGGCTATGGTACCACTTGAAAAAGTACTTGCCAAAGTTCCAGATAATTACGAAGCATTGGCGGTAAGTTCAAAACTTGCAACTTCAAGAATTTGTATTGCTGAATTTTATATCTAACATGATTGATTGTGTTGTAGATTGCCACAGAGATTTATGCACAGCTACCAGATTCTGCCCAAAAAGTGTCAGAAAAACTGGATCGTTTAAAAAAGATCTTTCGTAGCTACTTTGAAGAGGAACATGGCTTTAAAGCCAAGACGGATGACGATGAATACATCAACGATCCCGAGTTGCTTATTGTTATTGGCTGCTATTTTTCAAAGCAAGACCTTAAACAAGCTGAAAAGGGTGTGCGATGATTGATCACTTGGAGATACAAAGCACTTTGGTTTTGAGCTTGTGTTAATTATCTTTTTATTGTTTGGCATTTAGCTTTTGATCGTGCCATTCGTATTTTGGAAACAATACCAGACATGTCAGTTGCACCGGAGCTTTTTAATAATCTTGGTGCTCTTTATCACCTTGATGCTCAACAGCTAATCCAACACGCGAGTGATTTGGGATCTAGTCGTCCAACCAGTCTTGGAGATTCAAGGTCTGCTTTGCAACTACTTGAATTGGCCAAATCTTTTTATGATCGCGCTTTTGAAGCAAGTCCAACTACTGTTGAACCGGGTGACGCTTCAGATATTTTACAGACTACTGTGCGATACAATCTTGCTCGTCTTAATGAAACTCTTGGTGATACAGAAAAAGCAAAGGCGCAATATCTTGCTATTTTGAACGATCATCCTGCATATGTAGATTGTATGTAAATTTTTAGTCCAGATGAGATATATACGGCTTTATAATGTTTGAGATTTGTAGCACGTTTTGATTAGTTTTATTTTTGTGCAGGTTTGCTTCGTCTTGGATATATATCTCAGAATAGTGGTGACAATGCAACTGCATTGGATCGGTACAGTGATGCTCTTGCCATTGACGAAAATAATGTCAAAGCATGGTCACTTGTTGCCAACGCCCATCTTGAGAGTAAGGCGCTTCGACCAGCTAGAAAAGCGTTTGAGAAAATTCTTCAAGAAATTGACAAGTACGACATGTTTTCACTATGCAGCACAGGAAACATGTGTCTAAAGTTTGCTCGTACTGATTCCAAGCAGGTAATTTTACTTTGCGTTTATTTTGGTGCATACAAGGTTACTATACTCATCAGGATAAACTATTTTTGGGGATTGGTGTGCAGCGCGATATTCACTGTAAACGTGCTGTCGAGTTTTTTACCAAGGCGCTTCGTTTGGACTCTCGTAACATGTATGCTGCTACAGGAATCGCCATTGCATTTGCTTACTTTGGTGATATGGACGAAGCCCGTGAAATTCTTACTCAGGTAACTTTTAATGTCGGTTGGTTAAACGTCAATACTATTGTCATTTTAATTTTGTGAGTTTCAATCTTTACTGCTTTTGAATAGATACAAGAGGCAGCTGGTACAAATATCAATGTTACTCTTAATTTGGCACACATTTTGGTGGAACTTGGACTTCCACATTCTGCTATTCCTTTGGTACGTGTTCCATCTGTATTATCAATGCATGGTCGAGTATTGTCACTAACTGCTTTATTGTGGCGCTAGTACGAGTCAATAAAAAAACGATCCACTACAGCCGATATTGATGTTATTCGATCCTTGGCCCGCGCACACTACATTATTGCGAAAACTGAAAAGCTGCCAGATGCAATGGCTACAGTAGCTGCAAGACTTAAAGAGGTTCGTATTTAGCACTACTTTAACGTATACATGGCGTATATTAATTACAATGAATCTGAAATGGAGTATTTAGGCTTGTGATTTGAAACCCAACGATTTGGCACTTCAATACAATTTGGCTCTGGCAAAGCAGCAGTATGCGCAAATTCTCAACGAACAACCTAAAGAAAAGCGACCTCTGTCGCTATTACGGAGCGCCGTAATAGGTTTGGAAGCTTCTGAAAAGTATGTATTTTAAAACTAGTTTTTTCATTGTGTTGTGAGTTGCAAGCCAGATTTGGTTTTTGCTCAAAGTGCTCCGTCTAATGAATCTTGTAGAACTTTTGAAGAATTAAGTAAGCACAAGCCAAATCCACAACTTGGATATGATGTTGAACGTGCCAAAGAACGTGCAAAGTATTCCAAGGGTGTGCGTCGTACTACAGAAAAAAAGATTCACGAAACCGAAGTTTTAGACTCGCAGCGCGAAGAACGTTTAGCAGAAATCCGTGCCAAACGTGAAGAAGCAGCCGAGATCAAGCGTAGTGAAGAAAAACAGCGTGCATTGAATGAACAACTTAGATTGGAAGAGCTCGATCGTAAACGTCGAGAGCTGCAAGCGATTGTTCAGGAAGACAATGAAAAAATGCGAGTTGAGTTGGAGATGGAAAAGGCAAAGCCTATACGTCGCAAGGCTGCTACGAATGAGGATGACGAAGATGACATGAATCAACACGTTGATCAATCTGAAGCTGATGGGTTCACACCAAGTAAAGGGTACGTTTCAAGCATGAACCATGTCAGTTGCTAAAGCTTGTTGGTGTGCATCTAACCATTTAAACTATAAACCATTTAGAAAACAAAAGCGTAAAAGGAAAGAAAAGATGAGAGAAAAGCAATCTAGTGACGAGGCACAGATTTTAAATACAAATTCGACAATAGCATCTGATGACGAGGATGAAATGATGATGAAACGAGCCAAAGTGTTGGGTGTCCGCTCGAAATTATCGACTGCTGTTATTGGGGAAAGCGATGAAGAGGAGTAATCTTTGATGGATGCCTGCAAAATGAATGCTTTAGCTTTATTCTCCAAAGTATCAAAATGCTCTTGTGGCTGCGTGCCGATAGCAAAAATAAAGCCGATGATATACTTTTAAACTGGCGCATTATAAATGCATCAAACATGGAAGCTGAGATCTATTGATTCTGTTTATTTAGATTAGACAAGGTGAGATAATAAAGCACAAGACCATTGTTTTGATCATTCATTATCGTGATCATCATCATTATCCAACGTGGGTTCATCCTCTTGCTTTACAGTAAAAGCATATGTTCTAGACGGTCGCTTCAAGATCTCGCTATTATCATCCGTACTCAGTCCTTCGGAGAATCCAATTGTTCTACGATGCGAGTATCCAGGAAACGCTTCAGGATGAAATACAAACGATCTTAAACAACTCATGCCTCCATTCGCCTTGGCTAACCCTTTAACATCCCACAAGTCGTATGGCATTCCTGTTTTGACAGTAATGTAAATCACACCATCTTTTGAATCTCCGTAAAGCGATCGAGAAGTAAGGAGATGCATGGCCGAAGCCAAAAAATCACTGATGAGTGTCTGGTTTTGCTGGATATTACGAGTTTGGTCCTTTATACCCAATCCAACATGTGGAAAATTAAAGATAATGCAATCAAAGCGTTTTGATTTTAGCAGTTTTGTTTTATGCAAGACGGTTGCATCAATGTTGAAGAGAGTAGTGGATTCCCAATCAGCAAGAAGTGCCAGATTTTCTACTGAATCGGGATACTTGGACACCACAGTAGAGTGAGAATCGTAGCTAGTTGCTGTGAGATGAAGGGTTCCAGAAAGTTCTTGTATGAGAGATGCAGCAAAACTGAAATTCCCTTCGCCAACTAAAAGAACAGTATCATCCGATTCAAAATAAAAACTCTGTTGGCTCTTGATGCTTCGAATTACACATGGTTGAGTTGCAGTAAGAGATCCAGTCTTGGCATGTGGTGATGATCGCTTTTTAACGTTGGATGAGGGTGTGGATTGCTGTTTCTTGGCATGTTTGGATACTGGCTTACTCATGTTTTTGAGTAGCTGAACCAGTTTTGCCTTTTTTGGTTTTCCCATTGTGTTCTGTATTCAAAAAACTGTTGTCAAAAGTATTAGAAACCTTGCAATCGTATTCATGTAAAATAAAACTGATTTATTTTTAAAAAAAATGGTTGAATATTTGTTACGCTTATTAGGAATTGACCTTTTCAATACAAAATCTAATACATGTTCGCGCTCCAACTCAGAGTGTCAAGGTGCAGGACATACTAAAACTGCAATATACTGATTTAAATATGCGTCCAGTTGCTATTAGTGTTTTATTTACATGAATGCGACTGATTTCAGGATAAACAAGTGATTCGTTTACAGAAAAAAACTTGACACTCAAAGGTTTATCATCAACCCTGCACGGTTTGATTTGAATCAAAAGTTATTCAAGTATAGATTATCATGTTCATTTCAAATGACAGCTTGTTTATTCAAGTTGCTCTGCAGGGATCATGGGATTCTCCTCACTGTAGATGTTGCTTGCCTAAAAATAAATTCAATTAGACAAATAGTTCAATGTGCTGTATAGATTAAATCAAAAAACACCCATTACCATCTGCCACACTTGACATATATTGTCTTCTGCCACACTGCATAGAACCCATGGATCGTTAGAATTCCAGCTAAAGTCTGAGATTTTGTTGGTATGGCCACCATGTACAAAGAGAAGTTCTGGTGGTCCATCCTCAGCATCTTCTGGAGATTGCTCCTCGCCAATACGGCTAAGATCCCAAATATTCAATCTTCTGTCGCCACTGGAACTGGCAAGAATGGTTTCGTTATGAGGAGACCAAGCAAGCTGCAATATTTCGTCCTGGTGAGACTCGAATGAGTGCAGACGATGTTGTAGATTGCGCATATCCCACAAAGCCACAGTCTATGCAAGACATTCCATATATATCGAATAAAAGCAACTTAGTATTAGTATCGACATGACATTTAATTCACCTGCAGTGCATTGAGCGCGGTGATGAATTACCTTGTCGGCAGAACCTGTGGCAAGAAGATGTTCGTTCTTTGGGTTGAATGCAACACAGTTGATTTCAGCAGAATGAGTATCAACACAAAATGATGCCTTGCTGGAGGAGGCTGAGCGTGTGTCCCAGCTGTAAACATGCATATAATTACAAATGTCTTGTTAAATACTCTGAACAAGTGCGTTATTTTTACATCAATATCTGCATACAAAAACATGGTACTTGCATCATCATTTTTCTATCATCACCCACAGAGGCAAATACAGATTCGATCAGCTCAGACCAAGCAACGTCCTTTTCAATAAATCGTATCAGTAATACGTAGACTTGACAAAATTCAGCTGCCTATAGTGTACACTTACTTCAACCCAAGCAGTATGCGCAGTGTATTTTCGAACTGGATCCATGGTTTTCCTATCTTTAGAAAACTTGCGGATATCCCAAGAGCAAATAGTAGTGTCTTCAGAAGCAGTGAGCAGGTCACCCTCGCGACGAGAATGCCATGACATGCCATAACTGATAGTTTATAAGCTGTTTAATCAGTAAACTGCAGACATTGCCCAATAGAACCCAACACAAACATCCAATATTTACTTACCCTTCTTTGGTATGACTGACAAGTTTGATTTCTGGATTGCAGATACCATCAGAACTTGGAGTCGATGTATGCTTTGTGCGATCAAAAATATAGACAGGACCCATGCAAGTGCGAGTAGCAATAATATCTGGGTTTTGAGGCATATACCTTGCTCTAGAACATGGGGTAAATTGTCCATAAAGTCAGAATGAGTGTGATTAGTTTCAGACACAAGATCTTGGGAAAATACCAAACCAAAGTTGATTAGATGTAAACATTAATAGATTACCTGTTGACTTCGCCATCGTGATTGATCTTTTGAATAATATTGATTTTGCAATCAGCACCACCGTAGCCGCCAGCATCTGCTTTCAACCACCAGAGTTTACACAACAATTGTCCATATCAGTCAAATGCAAATCAGAGTCAGCCAAAATTCGCAATAGGTTAAATTCAAAAGGAAATAAAAGTACTAACCAGACAACACATCAATGCAACTTACCACCACGTTCATGGTCGTTGCTTTGTCCATTTACTTCAACATTCTCATTAGGGAGTTGAACTTGAGCGATCTGCAAGTAATTTTGTGCACCTTCAGAGGTATGTGTTCCAATAAGAAGTCTATGCAGAACATAGTCCTTTCCTTCGGGCCTTGATAGATATGCAAAGACCAAACACAGATACGAACATCAGTGATTAAACCGACAAGTTGGAATCAGAATCAACCACACAGATTACCGTTCAACATCAGGAAACCACTGGCAGGTCAAGGTAGGCCATTCAAGAGCATGAGTAACTACCAGACTATATCAGGTTTAAAACAAGATTAGTGTTTCTAGTAATAGACTGGACAGGAATACGACCAAGATCATCAATAGAAACGCTTGCTCCCACTATTTATAATCGCAAGATACCAACAGAAATCCTTACTCATAAAGAAAAGGACTGTTTTTCTTCCAGATCTTGTACTCTTCGTTGATGAGCTTCTCCTCCATGATCATACGGTCCTCTTTTTTGTAGTTTCCTAAGATTGTGCAAGTGGAAAAATAAGCATAAAGTGCAAGCAGTGCATTGGTAAGTGGAAGATCAAGACTGAGCGTATACATTAGTTTATGCATAACAGAATGAAGATCTGGCAGATGTCCAGGCCATCAGATTGAAACGCAATTGGAGTCGGACAAGTGGATTTAAAGCCTTTATCAAAAATAAAGAATATCATCAAGAAACACAGCGTAAACAGGATCAGCAGTAATCTTTGAAGTAGTACCTCCAAGGTGTGCAGACTCGGCATCCACAGGCAGCGTCATTATCAGCGTAATTGATTTCAAGCCAGACAAGAAACGCAATCAAATTGTATGCACAATTAACCACGTGTTGGCCACGTGTGTATCACGTGTGTATCAATCACTTGTGCAGTTTGGGTGTTTGCAGTCCAACCCAACAACATGCAAACCAATCTGTCTGCCACCACCGGCAATGTCTGGATTGACTGTGAAGATCATGAAAATATTAATGAAAATACAGACAATGTTTCTATTGAAACTGCTGATTTGCTCATGAATGCGTTATCTAATCTGACATTTGACGATGAAGGATTTGCTACCGAGACTTCCGATGCTCAATTACAGGTTGAAGATTCAATCCTAGGACTCTTGCGAGAACATAGCTGTAATCCAAATCCAGTGTATGTCTTATGAGTCCTGGAAAATGATATGAATTGACATTATCGCATTTCATTAATGCATCGGGTTTATTGACAATGAGAAATTAATATCGTCTTGTATGGATGTCGTATATATTGACTGCCATATTCACATAAAATGGATCACTTTTCTGTATCTTGCATTGCTTGTATCTTGTTTGAATGATACAATGGCCAAATATGTGTTACGCTCTTTTACTACAAATTGATCTGTTTAATCGACACTTTCAATTCTTTAAAGCAACGTTCATATAATGTTCACACAAACTATAGTTTTGAACTGAAATCATTTCTTTCTCCACATTTGGCATAGCCATGCATTTTACGATCGTTAGACTCGTTACAATACAGTACAAGTTTGATGTTGTCAAACTTTTAAACTCATACGTTCGCGTTCTAGTTTGAAAAGATTGCACTGTTGTTTACATGCCAATCATTTCATTGATACTGGCTGTTTATTATTCACACTTTTATTCCGTGTTTCATTCTATGTGAATATGGCTGTAAATAGACACTTGAGAATATTAGTTCTATTTATTTTACTCATGTGCTGTTTTTGAATTATATTATTAGGTTATTACGATCAAAGCATATTGATTACATTCAACACGCATTTGCTGGTCTCAAATGTGGATGGGTATCTCTAGATGCAAGCAAACCTTGGCTAATCATGTGGATGATGCATACCTTGGATCTACTTGGCACTGAAATTCCCCTTACCATTAAAATACGTGCTGTCAGTTCATTGGCTGCCTGTCAACATCCTGATGGTGGATATGGCGGTGGACCTGGTCAAATTCCTCATCTTGCAACAACTTATGCTGCTGTAAATGCACTTGCAATCATTGGAACTGAGGATGCGTTTCAGTCAATTAATCGGTACATTTTATTGGTTGATGTGGTGACTAACACACTGTTAGCTTGATGGAATAATCTGTTATGAGCTAGTTAATAACTCTGCAATTTTAGATGGAAACTGTATAATTTTCTGGAGCAAATGAAGCAAGAAAATGGATCATACCGCATGCACAATGGAGGGGAGATTGATGTTCGGTAAGATTTACTTTGCGTACATTTTGTTCGACTGTAAATCGATTATTATTTTAAAAATCATATTCAAAATGTTACTCTTTATATCAACCATGCTAATATTCTTTAAAATATGTTTGTGTTTTGGTATAGTGGTACCTACTGCGCAGTGAATACAGCCAAACTGCTTCATATTCTTACTGACAAATTGATGGATCGCGCAAGTGAGTTTATCGTCCAATGCCAAAGCTACGAAGGCGGTATGGGTGCTGTTCCTGGCATTGAAGCTCATGGTGGATACAGTTACTGTGCTGTAGCTGCCATGGAGATCATGGGGAAAATGAACATGTTGGACATGGATGCTCTCACAGTGAGTTGCACTAGATTTAGAACATGCGAGTTGGGTACTGATCTATAGTAAAAGTATTTTCAGCTTACAATCATACTTTTTTGTTTATTGTTAAGCAATGGGTCTGCTCTCGTCAAATGGCACTAGAAGGTGGCTTTAGTGGACGTGCCAATAAGCTCGTGGATGGATGCTATTCTCTTTGGCAAGGCGGTATCGTGTCACTGATTGAAATGCATCTCAAACGCAAAACAGGCCAGCAAGGTAAAGCATAGCTTTTATCATTGGCTTGAAACTTTTGCGCATGTTTATGTATTCTAACTTTTCAAATTCAGTCAACCTATTAAATCGCGGTAATAGATTTAGTTTTAAACACAGGCAGTGCTGAAGCTGCTTAAATACTAATCTTACATTTTGAGTAGATGCACTTGAAAGATACATTGTAGTCTGTTGCCAAGGCGGGCGAGGGGGCTTAAGGGACAAGCCTAGAAAGTATGAAGTTGCAATAGGTTTAACGCCCATCTTTATATCTTACTGGCTGTTTGTATGTATTTTACTCACAATGCTTTGTACGTGTCCTATCATTCCAATGAATAGACCAGTTGATTATTATCACACCTGCTACTGCCTTAGTGGTCTTTCAGTTGCTCAACACATATACACGGAGCATAATGGTCAAGTTACGGCCGTACCACGGTCGCCTATTTTTGGCTCTTCTACAAACCTTGTTGTAAGTACTAATACAATTGCATAACCCGCCAAGATAAATGCAATATTGACCTGCTAATTCGCAAATATGTATGGTTGATTGTAATTAGAATCCGACACACCCAGCATATAACATTTGCATCAATCGTGCCAAAAATATCATTGATTATTTTTCAAAAATTGACATGACAGAATCCCGTTCTTAAAGTAAAAGCATTTTATTGATCTGGTTGGACAATGGCTGTTTTCGTTCTTTTCAATATCGCTTATTATGCGCGCTTAAATAAACCAATCGGGTCTAGTCAGTATTTGATTTGTAAAAACCCTCCAGCATTTGATATCTTTTCTTCATTCAACTATGTTTCACAAAGGATGACAAATCGACCGTAATGGTGATAATGCCAATGATAATTTCAAAGGCTATTTAGCGATACAATCAAGTAGAATCAATTCACAAAATAAGTTAGTGTGCACATTTCAACGTATATTCAAACCATTGCAAGTTTCTTACCAATAAGGATAATCACAATCCATTCAAGTTGTTCTCCATGAGAGCTATTGAGGTGCTCTTTAAGCATATCTAGTAGATCTGATATCACAGATACGCGCTGATTCAATAGCTCCACACTAGACAAGGTTTTAAACACAATTAAAACGAGACTGTTAGGTGAATATACAATACAATCCAATCCATTTAGTAAAATCAAAAGATTACCGCTGCGAAATTTCAAGATATCCACGAATAGCCATATACAATGGTTCCAATGGAGGCTCACTCCTAAAATACATAAGCAACATGATCCCAACAATAACTGATAAGCCATCTATATATTTGGGTAGACTGCCAAGTCAGGTATGATTTACCAGAAAATCTCAGGAGTGTCTAAACATAAACAGATACGTTAGGAGTTGTACGCTTATTAAATACAGCAATGAGAATACACATGACCTTACCCAATACATTTGAAACTAAATTAACGTTAATTCGCATAATAAATAGTTGACCAATTTTCTTGTTGATCGCAGTTCTATAACAAGGATTAGAACCCCGACAGGTCAGTCAAGTATACGTTCAAATACAATACAGTACCTTGACATGTGTATCTTTCCTTCTTCAGCCATAATTTGAGGTACGTGCTTAGTGCTCTCAATGGTTTCTTCAATCAGACCCTCAAATAGCGTCAGTTTTACAGACTGAGCAATTGCATGTGAAATTGTGATTTTTAACATAAAATTTGCAGGGTTTCTAAGAGTGATGATGTCATTGTAAATACGCGGCTGATAGAAAGCTACAGTCGCCAAATATGCGAGTTAAATTACCATATTATATGCCAGTTAGTGGTATATTATATCGTCCAAAAGGTTTAAAATAAGGGTTATAATCAGGTATAATTTACTGTTGTAGTGGAAATAAAACTGCTCCGTTTCAATAGACGATGCAGCTAAAATAAGTAACAGTGCAAATAATACAGTTAGAAACTCGGAGTGATTTCATGCATATATACATTGAGCAAAGCAGTCTACAATTCAATTGTGGATATTATGACATACGCAGATTCTCTTCTTCAAACCGCTCTAGATCATCCAAAATGATATGCTCTTCAGACTCGGTCAATCCCCACATGACAACAACGCCATAGTCAAAGTAAAGAACTTCTCCGATTGGGGCAATCCGTTTGGCTAAATTCTCATATGGAATGTTTCCAGGAATGCTTTTTCCAGAAGCATCAATGTTTTGATCAAAAAAGGAATTCACATCACCAACAGTGGGATTCAGTAATGTTCCAATTTCCTGTATATGGTCATGCACAGGCCGTATATCGATCAAATCTGGTGCGTTTAAATCTGTTTCTGAAAAGTTGAACGGGGTGTATATGACTAGCGAATCATCCAAAAGCAAGCGTGTCCATTATTAATAAGCAACACCAATAGACCAACCTCATTTTAAAATGAAACTCGACAATGTATACCTTCATCAATCCGCTTGGGTGAAATGTGATATTTTGCTTCTTTTTGTTTCAAGTGATCCATGAGTGCATCCATTTTATATGTACTAATCCAATCCATGCCAAATGGTGTATGGTGTTAACATTGATTTAAACATTCAATAAGCATGGTAATTAAATGAGATTTTGATCAATCGACATACTTGGCAGTACAATAAGCAGTCACCCGAGGAAGCCATTTTCTCTCCAATTTGGTCAGCCATCGTTCTTTGATTGTCTTTGCGGTAACATGGGGTAATTGAGGAATCTGATTGCAGTCTTGAGCATTGTCAAAGTCGGCAACATCAGCTCCAGCAGGTCCACCTTCAGGAAACAGCGTCAATTTCTGGGACGTCTTGGTTGTTCTAATATATATACGTTGATTCAAATAAGTCAATTTGCCTCGCGTATTGTCCAATATAAAAGCATTCAACATTTAGAATGCAAAAGTAATTCACAGCTCAAATACACGAATATGAACAACCAGTTTGGCAAAACTTTAGTTCAAATCCAAAATGCAACAGTGCTGGTACAACGGGTTATCCAAGTGCTAGGGTTGTAAAAAACAAGATTACAAGGTTGATACCAGATCAAAGTATTGACCCGCCAAGTAAAAGTAGGAATGCATATTAAACCATATCTTTGAAATGCAGTTCTTGTACATGAGATTATCAACAGAACGAGAATCAACGTAGCATATAGACTCGCTTAAAAAAAGTATAATTGAGATGTAAAAACCGACCTTTTTGGCATGCGTTGAGGTTGATTCTTTCCCACCATTGGAACGTAAGAAAGAGTGGCAACAGCCGGATAAGACATTAGTCCAGCACTTAGAGATTGGGTTGTGTTGGAAGCAATTTCAGTAGTAGGTGGAGCAGTAGCAGTTCTCTCCATTGCAACTCCATTATCAGTCAATGCAACACCATTGGACGTAGATTGGTCGTAGCTCTGTTGCCATACAAGTGGCAGTAGGGGCTCCGATGACTCTGAGTTTCTATTTGACCTGTTTGGCAGCGAAGCGTTGGCAGCAGTGTTTCCATTGGCAGATGCGAACGATGCCATGGTTGCGGTGAGGAAAGATCAAGACGATCATTTAAATGATCGTTTAAGTTGCACAATGTAAATCACGTGTTGTAAACTGATCGTGTTCGCTCTAGTTAATGCTGGCCTGCTGGCTTTTGCTTGACTGCGACCATCCACAAGCTATCTTCATCCATGAATACTATAAATAGCAGCACATCAACTACTATTTCAGATACTGATGGTTAGTCTATTCAATTTATATTCCACTTGCTCAGCAGTTTGTCTTGTTCATGCCGAGTTGGCTTCATGTTGATTCTCGTCAAGATTTGACTAGAACGGTCGGATTCAAAGTCAACCCCACTAAACAACTCTTTAACATGATCAATTTTTACCTTTTCATTTTAAACATTTCTATTTTATTTAAATGTGTCGCTATCTACAGAGGGTCGCAGAGATGTAGAGTTTAGAAAGTTTGGATCGGCCATCGAGCGTGCACTTCAGTCATTTGATTCTGTCAGTGAATGGGCTGATGTCATTGGATTTCTCACTCGACTTGGAAAGGTTGTATATTCCAAGTTACTATGATGGTCGTAAAACTCGGATCTAATGTGATTCATTGTCTATTACGGATCAGCATACTCACCATGTCAACACTCGTGATATATAATTATTGAATGCATTTTTAATAGATCTTTCAGCTCAACCAGCAGTTTTCGGCCGTTCCAAAAAAACTAATTGTTTCAAAACGTCTTGCACAATGTCTTAATCCAGCACTACCCAGCGGTGCTCATGCCAAAGCACTCGAAGTTTATTCCTTGATTTTTCAAGCTGCAGGAGTACGCTTTTTGTTGTTTTATTATTGTGTATCTACTTTATTTAGGCATTTTTATTTGATTTTAGTTAGATTGTTCACTAATCAATATCTGACACCAATATTTTTCATAGAAAGCACAAATGGCTGAAGACTTGATGTTGTGGTCATATGGCCTGTTTCCATTTGGTGCGCATGCTGCAGTTGCTGTCAAGGTCAGATACGTCCTGCTTTAAATTAGCATTGAAAACCACTGACATTTTTTCTGGATTTATTCCAATCCAGCCACTACTACTGGGTATTTATGAAAAATTCTATGTTCCACTTGGAACAAGTCTTCGTTCAGCACTAAAAGGACTTATTCTGGCCATTTATCCCATGCTTGAAGAAGAAGGAAATGAGTTCTTTGACAAAGTATGTAGTATGCATCTAAATGTTACAGTCTGGTGCTAAAGTTGTCAAGTCTGACTGATCATTTGCAAAGGCAGTGTCCATTTTGGACCAGATATCATTGGCAGTCGACCATACATACTTTTTTCACGCGTTGTGGCTCTCAATTATATCTGCAAGCAATCAGCGTCTTTCAGCAATACACTATATACTTCGACGGTTTTCAAAAATGAATAGCACAGAAGATATGGTCGTTGTTGTTGGTAGTAGTACAATCAATGATCAAGCTGAAATCTTGGCCCCTGCCTTGGTTTGTCTATTGAGCGATAAATCAGCTTTAGTTCAGCGTGGTGCACTTGAATTGCTTGTCACACACTTTCCAGCGACTACAACGTATGCTATTCTTTTTGAATTTTCATTTGGTGAAAATATTTACCACATGATTGGTTCTCTGCCGATAAATAACATTCGAAACATTGTATTTTAGACTATTGACTGTAGATGATATGCAACGTGTAGTTAGTGCTGCTGTTGGAGTTGTTCTTCGTCGAGACATGTCATTGAATAGACGGCTATACTCGTGGATATTGGGTAATCAAATACATATCTTTTAAAGTGAGAGCAGAGCATTACTTGACAATGCAACCCTTGCTTGTTGTATTAGGATCTGCTGAAGTACCGCTACGTAATGTATCAACCAACATTTCTCTGGTGTCGCAGGCTCTCAAGGTACAATACATTGCTTTATGTACTGATTTTATAGCACAACTTTTGCTGTAATACATTCTGAAATGATACCTTTCAATCTGACTGCATGTCTACGTTATCAATTATAGTGCATGTTTTATGCAAACAATTCTGCTACTCCAATTTCAGAACTTAATCGTCCTTATAAAATCATCATCTCGCTGCTGGATAAACCTGAACTTGGACCATTGATTATGGACACGCTTTTTTTGGATATTTTACGCTCACTTAAGCGACATTGTGAGCGCTCTAGCCAGCTTTCTGCAGAAGTAAAATGGATTTGGTTTTGTATGCACAACTATCATAGCATTGCCCAACTCACGATTGTTATTTTCTAGCTACTTTCTGTTGCAACTATGCTACTGGACAATCTTGATGCGTTTTTTATTTGGAAGCAGCTACATGAAATGCTGACGCTTGATAAGGATCATATAGAAATTCAGGTATGTTTATAGGCGAATTTGAAATGCCCTTTATTCATAACACACTTTTAAATCTTGGATACAATACTCAGTATTTTATTTGTATAGGATCTGGAACTGATTTTATTTGTACTGGAAAGTTTTAAATTTTCTGATGACGAAACACAGCGTGTGCATTTGCCATTCCTCTATCAAACTATTAGCGCTTCGCTGCAGATCACCTCGGAATCTAATCAACATCAGTCAAATATGGAACTGAGCTTGCGATTGTACATTTGTGCTAAAATTTCTGTACTTGTTGATAGCAATGTGTTTTCTAATTCATGGAATCTTCGCGAGTTTCGTGGGCTGAGTTTGGAGCGACGCGAGCGTTCAGCGTCTGAAATGAATATAGAGATGCATCCTTCAGACAGTATGGATAATGTATCATCACAAGATGCTTTGTGTGATTCTACAATGGAATTACTTTCTGGAAATTTGGATCTGTTGATACCAAGTATTTCTGCAGTTTACAGTTTAGCCGATTCCAGCGATCCACGCGTCCGAGATCAGCTTCAAAAGATCACGGTTGGTAAATCTCCATTAGACGCAGCACTAGCCTCAATACGCATCTTCACAGACTTTTTTATTCGTTGTACAAACCCAGCCGAATGTGTTTTTACAAGCAATACTCAATCTGATCAATCCTACAACTTTCGAATATGGGATTGTCTTATGAAAATCCTATCACGTCACGTTGAAGCTGGATCCTCGTTTTCAAAGTTTGATAGTGTGTGGATGAATGCCTTGGTTTCATTCAGTACTAGAAGTGATGCCGATTTTTCGTTGACGACTCTTGGGCTACGCACCTCGTTTTCTATTTTAATTTCTGCTCGATCACACTCTCGCACAACGATATCACACAGACTTTTATCTGAATCTAATATCAGCTTGATATGCTTTAAATTGTGGAATTTTTTGGTGTTTGAGCATCTACCATTCCACTCGGATTGCGTTGCGTTGATATTGAAGTTGACTGATATTACTGGTGTAGCTATGATTGAAGACTGCATTACAAAGCTAATGTCTCAAGGAAATACCAATCATCGCATTGAAGAGTTTTATAAATTTGGAATATTCTGGCGACATTTGGGTGAGTTTGAATTTATTGGGTTTGGTTGTCTCGACACTTTGCATGACCTAAGATCAAGCTACTCTGTAGAATCATGAAACTGATATCCGTGTATTTTTTGTTGTGCATTTTATTTTAATTTCTATATTAGAAAGGCTTAATTTGAACACCTGCTTGCTCTTTTCTCGTCCTCTTTTGCTTGTGCTTGACTCTCTCAAGAGTTATGATTTGCAACTGCAACTTTCTGCTCAAAATTGGATTCAATTGTTTGTAAAATCGTATGCTAGGTAAAGTAGATGATTTGATTGCTGTGTATGCTAATTGACTTTTAAACCCAACCACTAATTTGCTAATGTATTTATAATTCATGTAAATGTATGAAATTTTAAATCAGAGTCATACCACTACTTTTGACTGTTCTTACACACGTAGATATCTGCTTTGAGGTGATAAATGTACGAATTGACTCTGAATACGTTCAAGTAACCCGATTTACAAAACCCTTCAATCAAGCACAGGCCGGTCGCGCTTTTGATATTTTGAATCTATTGCTTGAATTTGATGACGTCAACTTTTTAAATTCAACCATGTCTTCCACCTTGATACAACCATGGATTGAATCTGCATGCATGTGGCCAGAAACATGTTTTGAAATCAGCATACCTAAATTAACGCTGCTGGATACAGCTATCATTATCTCGCTGAGATTTATTCTGGCCGATTTTGTTGATCTAGAATACCCTGATCCCAATGACCTATGTGCACATTTATTGATTCAGCAAAACTCGTGCTTGTTTCTGCAAAAAATCATTTCCCGATCAAGTGTGATGCCCGCATCGATTTCGTTTCTTGTTCATGATATGATTGTTTGCAAACTCCAAATATGTTTATTAGAAAAGAAATTGGAACTTCAGCCGCATCTTTTGAAGATTCTTGGCTTGATCTCAACACATGCTTATCAACACTACACTTTTCATCAACTTCATAGACTAAAGGCGGCCAATGATGATGCCATTCTTAAAGACAAGCCATTGATTGTAAAAACCATGCTAAAGGCAATATCGTCTCATCACAATCGCTCTATGCTAAAATATTGGCTAAACCTTGTACTTGCAAATATGCCGCGATTTCAATCCTACTTCACTTCGATTGTCTTGCCATTGTTTATTACAATGTGTGTTGAGTTGCGCGAGACACAGCATCAGTTTGCTCGACTGGCCCAATTTAGCATACCAAAATCAGCATCTGCACAAAACCTATTTTTTGCAGGTGGTTCCGGTTATAAACTTATTTCTGATCGGTCATCTTTCAATCTTTATGCCAACCCAGAATTTGACACATTGGCACTTCTTAATGGTATAAAAAGGATGTTGTTATTTAGTCTTCAGGAGGATAGAGGCATGTCGGGTGGAACACAATCCTCGAATGATACCCGTGGTCCTCTACTCAACATTACTTCTATTATTGGTAGTGTGTTAGTTCGTGATTCTCTGGGATCAGAGTCTGCAAACGATACTACCTCATTGCAAGGAGCCATTGATTTTGCTACAAAAAGCAAGATACTTGAATTGATGCCTGGCTTGTTTGCAATTCTTGCCGAGTATTGCACGATACTCGATAGGTATGAAGCAAAAGATGTAAAGCAAGACGGAGATTCAAACAGTCGTTTGGATGATAAAAGTAGCATTGCTGGACAAATTCGAATTTCTGTCAAGTGGGTGGTTGAAGCTGTTTACAAAACGTATCCGCAACAATTCATGGACGCGATTATTGAAGTGTGGTTTACTGAAGTCGAGCAAGCACCCAAGGTACTACTAAATAATTGCTGTTCCAAATGTGAATTTTTCCGTTTAACCTTTGTTTTTTAAACTTGCTTTATTATTATGGCATATAGCATGAAAGTCAAATTAAACATGCATCATTGTCACTCTTGGAATTGATTTCAGAATGCTCACAAAAAACTGTTGTCAATGTTGTGACGGAAGCAATGCGATTTCAACTGCCGTATTTGTATCTGTCTGCTTCGGCAAGTTTAAATAGAGACAAGTCAAAGGTTATCAAGCCAATGTGAGTCAGGTTCATTGAATCGCTATTTCTGCTTTTTATATGTCATTGTTTTTAACCTATTTTGAATGTGCAATCTTGTTGACTTGGGCTAGCCCCGATCTGAGTCTTTGTGCCTTTCTCGAGTATTACATTCGAAGCGTTGCCTCGTCAACCTACTTGAAAGAAAGCATGCCTATTTTGATAGCATACTTTAAGGAGGCGTGTGTTCAAGCTTCATCTATAAAATATATATTTCCACAACTGCTTTGCTTAATTGATTCGATTTTTGAAAAACTCCAAGGCATGACTACAGCGGAAGATAAACGTATGCGTCGTGAGGCAGAGGTAGTATATTGTTTAAAAATGTGACAGTTACTTATTACATGCTTACTGTGAATATGTGATTTTCAGGAAATACTCCAGCGAGTGATGGACTATTGTATATTGATTATTGGACGTGCGTTTGATCAAGGATCATGGCGCCGTGTTGTTACGGGAGATGTGACAGATTCGTTGTGTACGTTGATTTATTTTCCAGTATGAGCTAGCCAGCGTCAATACCTTGATGAATGATGCAACTAATACTGCTATGCATCTAATTGAGATAGTTCGAGATGAAAAGAGTGATACAACTACCGTGCGTGAATTGGATCCGCTTGGATTTGTTTCTATGGCGAGATCCACCACTAAACCAAGCGAAGATACTTTAATTCAAGAGGTATTGCTGATTGCTCTATAAAGCCATTCATTGTGATGCTAGTTTAATGATTGCTAATGATACGTTTACTTGTGATACAGACAATGGTTTATTTTGCAGACAAATTGATTCCAAATTTGACCAAGCTTATTCAGGACAATGACCGAATTGTAGCACTTTCCACCAACTTCACTTACTATGTGACTTCACCCATGTTGAAATCTCGACATAGGTAAGCTTTGGCCATTTGTTATTGATTAAAATGGCGAAAAGCTACTGAATAACAATATATTGACGTTCTGATTATTTTTAATTATAGTATGAACAAGCTTTTTTTAAACCCGGTACTCGATTGTATCTGTGCGTTTTCACAAATTCCCTCATCTCTTAAAGTATGCCGCAAAGATCTATGGGAAGCATTTCTAGACCCTCGCTTTTTTCAGCTTGGTTCACTCAGTTCCAAAAAATGGCAAAAAATCATGCATGCAGTGATGGCGTCTGACAAGGAACGACTCGCTGAACTATTAGCACGGATCTCAACTACATCATCGACAACGCTGTTTGTATCGCGTGAGCAAGAGTTGACCAATCGAGCTCAAATGTTACGAAGACTATCGTTTACTCTGTACGCTGCACCCAAAGATTTCTACTTGCCGTATCTTCCGGGGATCCAAGAAAAAATTGTTGAAGTTTTTAAAAACCCCTATATTATATTGCAGCTTGAGGTATAGTTTAGATGATGGGTTGTTTTTGGTGCTTTGGTGCTAATGCATTGATACTCTTAAATTGATCGACTTAGGGGTTTTTTTGCTTGCGGATTCTTTTTTGCCGTATCTCAGCCAAACACATGTCCAACTTTTGGCCAATGATTCTTAGCGAACTGGTAATTTTAATTTACTGTGAATAGCTCTTTTATGTATGCATGCACTGACTGATTTTTATTACAGATTCGAGTATTTAGTATTTATATTTGCGATCCGGCACTAAATAAGCCAGACGATCTTGCGCTTCTCCTTGCAGCATGCAAACTTGTGGATATTTTGGTTATGCTAGGCATAGAAGAGTTTCAATGGTAAGCTTTGATTTTTCCAAAACTATTTTGGACGTATCTAATGCCAATACCATGTATTTCTATCCATTCAAGGCACCAATGGCTGTTTATTACAGAAACGTGTAACATGGAATCGTATCATAGATCTGGGGAATCTACATCAATTTCAGATCTATCTAAACCCGCTAGTTTATTGGACAGACTTGGTAACAAGTGGATTTCTGCATCCGGATCAATGGATGACATTCCATTGGCACAAAATAGTAGCGATATATTTGGCGAAACTGATGGTTCTCTTGATCGTGACATAGATCCTTTGGGTACAGGCCACACAAAACTCCGTCGACCTATGATTTCCCAACGAACCATCTACCATCGATCGAGCTTGGACTGGTTTGTGCGTCATGTCAGTCGTGTAGTTTACAATGATACTCTTGGAAACCGACTTCCTGATATGGATTATTTGGATTGGCTTCTTGAGCAAGAATTTCCCGATATGGATTTGGTCAAGCCATCTGGCAGTACACAGTCACTGAATGCATCTGGAGGTAGCGGATCTGGATGGGTTTCGCCACCACTTGGCCTAGCAACTCGAGAGAATTCCAAGAGAACACCAAACCGAAACATTGGAACTACGCTTTATCATTCTCCACGAAATACAACCCAATAAATATATTTATATATGCTTTGCGATACTGTAGCATGTTGGATTTTATCCCAGATTTTCACGTGACACACTCGAAGCTATTCAATAATTTGTTTTCAAGCAGCATTCTTGTAATACCGGATTGAAAATCTGCAACCTAGCGATCAAGATGAGTCGACGGGTAATGAAGCCAGTAGCACAAGTGAAGCTCACAAACGTATCTATAGTACGACTCAAGAAGGGTGGTAAAAGGTTTGAGATTGCCTGTTATAAAAACAAGATTCTAGAATGGCGAAGCAGAGTGTAAGTTGCTAGTCCATATCACCTTTTTAAAATAAGAATAAATGGGTCATTCCAACTTACTCTATGTTTTGGGCCGTACAGTGAAAAGGATTTGGATAATGTACTTCAGATCAACCAGGTTTTTCTCAATGTTTCCAAGGGACAAGTAGCTAGCAAAGACGATCTTATCAAGGCATTCCAAACGGAAAACTCTGAGGAAGTGGTCAGACAAGTAAGTACCTTTTGGGGTAAATCCAGATGCTATTATAGAAATGGACACTATATGCACGATCAACATTCACATTGTTTTAGATATTAGAAAAAGGGGATATTCAAGTTGGCGAAAAAGAGCGCACTCAGCAGCTAGATAACATGTATCGGGATATTGCCACGGTTGTTGCAGAGAAATCAGTGAACCCAGAAACAAAGCGACCGTATACAGTTACAATGATTGAAAAGGCATTGAGCGATATACATTTTTCGGTGCATCCAAACAAGGGGGCAAAGCAACAAGCCATCGAGGCAATAAAGTTGCTGAATGAAAGTAAAACGATCCCAATATCCAGAGCACAGATGCGGCTGCGAGTTATCATGCCAGCAAAGGATGGAAAGCGACTCAAGGATAAAATTGCCCAGATTATCACGAATGTGGAAGTCGAGGATTGGAGCGATGACTATGAATTGGTAAGTTTAAATTAGCTCATGCCGTTTAAATAGGTTGATTTGTATATTCTAATGACACCAACTAATCACATTGATGTGGCTTGCTGCACTGAATATCTGATTAGATTACTGTAATTGATCCTGGTAGTTTCCGTAAGATTACCGATTTATTGCAAGAGGAAACCAAAGGACGTGGCCAAGTGGAAGTTCTTACACTAAACGAAAGTGTAGCTGATGAGCAATAAATTCATATTACAATTGTCTATGATTGCCATTTGATGCAATCTGTGGTTTGGCAATAAAATTGTTTAAATTTATACTCGCTTATTTCACCATTGTCCATCCAATCGAGTACGTTGATCCAAATCAATGTCATTTAGGTAAACACATGCAACTGACAGTGGTCACTGTTTACTTGCTGCTAGCAAGTGCAGACACTACTTTTAGAATCAAGGCTGATATATTCTTGCCGTGCAATAGACCACCTGAACCCAACGGAGCCAGCGGTAGCAGCAATCCTGACAGAAACAATCGGATAAGACAGGAGCAGAATGAGAGACTGTTGGAGTCTGGAAATGATTCACTAACAGATGCTCTACACTCCAAAGTATCTAAAATCAAAAATGTAAGCAAGATTTGTAACAAACTCAATGGCTGGCTGAGATGACTAACTGCAACACCTTGCAATGACAAATAGATATCTATTAGAATGCAGGACGATGTTGATTTACAAAACAGGTTGGTTATACTCTAAAATCTTATTTGACTTGTGAATGAAAAGCTCAACTAATCAATATGTTTGTAAACCAGAGATTTGGACGATATGGTAATCTGATATGCATTGGATGAATTACAGTGAATTCAAGCAACTAATATGTTTATCTAGAGCACATCGTTTGACTCTGTTGGTAACCAGATGAAACGCACAGTGAACAAGCTAAAAGTAGTCATATCACAACCACATTTCCGACAGACAATGATGATAGCGTTTGGAATAGTGTTTCTATTTCTAACATTCATCTTTTGGAGTAGAGGTGGTAGATTCACTCGACCACCGTCTTGATAACGATCTGAATGTGTGCCAAGAGAGCATCTAGCCAACTGTTTTTATTACCAATACATAAACTTATTGTCTCTCACGAGCGTTTACCAAACTCCTTGTATAAAAATTAAACTTGAGTTTATATCTCAAATGCCATTAAACTGCTTGATTAAAACACACTTCTAAAACCAGTCTTTATGGCTCCTCGCACTAAACCACTGTCATTGGATGAGAAGCGTCGTCGTATGATCTGCATTTTCCATGAATCGGTCGGTTTCAGCCATTTATTGTTTGGATCTGCTACTCTACTGATTGACACTGTCAAGGCATATCCATCTGTTAACCGCTGAATATACTCTTGAATTACTCCATCGTTACTTGTGTTTTTGTAGAAAGAGTTTTACAACCTAAAAGAGATTGAAAAGATTGCTCCAAGATCTAAAGGAATCAGTGAGTAACCTCAAACTATGGCTAGTCATGATCACGGCTATCCACACTCAACACTTGCTTAATTTTAGTTGAGAAATCAGTCAAGGAAGTCTTGGATGGTCTGGTGGTGAGACATTTTCAAACTCAATACTCTAGCAATAAGCTAGTTGATGGATGTAAACCTTGGTTGATCTGGTGATATGTATAGGCAGACGGCCTTGTTACAATGGAAAAGATTGGCTCTTCCAACTACTACTGGAGTTTTCCTGGAGCAAACTCGCACCAGGTTAAGTAACTGTTCAGATCTGTTGTTTGTCGACTGTCTCCCAAAGTGCTTATCGTGTACTCTAATTAAAGATCCGTAATCGATTGGAGACTGCAAAAAAAGAACTCAAGGCAATCCATGACCAAGAACAGCATACACGCTTGGCCATATCTAATGCTCTTTTAGTTCGCAAAGATACGGTTAGTAAACTACTGTCACGGACCTGTGCAGATTGTATTATAATAGTCTATTCAACCTTTTTATCGGATAGCTAGGATGAGCGCACTGCTCTTTCTACTGATCTGGCTGCAGCCCAGATACGCAACACAGAACTTGTTGCCAAAGTTGCCCAGTTCCAAGATGCCGACCCAGAAGTCATGCGTACTAAAGGTATCAAGTGTTGCATACTGGACTGCTAATGCTGACTCGATTTCTTTAGTTAAATCACTTGATCTAATCTTGCGATTTGATCATAAATGATAGAGCAAGGCATACAGGTGGCCAAAGAAGCTGCCAATCGATGGACAGGTATCTAAAATAGCTGTTTCATTTTCCATCATCCACCCATTGTAAGCTGTTTTTAATTCATTTACAATGGCGTGTATGTTTAACCCATGCTAGACAATATCCTTGCACTGCAGCAGTATTGCCGAAACTCGTTTGGGGTATCAAATGCAGAGTTCTGTACCCAATTTGGTATTCCAGAGGATTTTGATAGCATCTCCTAGTCTTGTCAGTAGACATCTTGGATCAAAAAAATAAATGCTTTCTATTGCATAAATGTCTCTGTGTAGTACATGTAGATGCATTTACAGCCGTATTCACGTAAAATGAAATACTTTTCTGTATTGATCTTGTAATGATTGTCTTGGAATAAACAATCGTTACATATTCATTGTTACTGGATATTGTTTTTCATTGAAACTCTATTCTAATATCAGATACGTTCGCGCTCTAGTTCAACATATTTTGGAAATGTATTGAAATAGGAATGTGAACATTCCTTCAGTATTTTTGTACAAGAATAAACACAAAAACAAGTCAACTAATGAGTTCAAAGGACATATTGTTGTCCAGTAAGATTGACACCAAATATGAGACTGTTTATGATGTATTCCGACTTTAGAGTTTTATTTTACGTGAATACAGCTGTAAATGCTCCATTGATATTCTGTTACCATAGCAACTTAATTCTAAAAGATCCAGTTTCAAAATGGCTTATAAACTCAATTTGTGAATCTTTTATGTGTTGGTTTTGAATTGATTTAATAAACTTTATCAAACGCCAAAATTATGGCATCTCCAGATATTGCTAGCTGGGCAGACCACGCACTTATTCTTGTAAAGCATGCAGACGGCTATCTGTCTGCCCTTTACTCTCTCAAACAGTTACTTGACCTTGAAAGTAAACAGCCTACCGACCTTATTGTCAAAGGTGGTTTATCTGATATTGTATTTGGATATGGCGGTGTACCATTCACTATTGAATCTATGGCACGACCAGCTGTCGAGAGAATGACAATATTCATTGATCCTACTATCACGGCACTGCAGAAACAGGTTCTGAAAAAATTCCCCGACTATGGTGACCTTGGAAAGGTATTATTTACTGAATATACATCTTCTAATTCAATACTGATATGGAGGTTGTTGGCAAAAACTCTTTTTGAGCTATATGATGTCGGATGAACGTGTTGCTTGAAACTTGATCCAATAACCCACTCTGCCAACTTTACCCAATAACACCATCCAACCTTTGTTTTATCTGCTGTGGTTTGTCTTTTGGGTGGATACCTTGGTTTAATACGTATGCCATTCATTTATCTTGTAGAGCACGCCAGCATTTCAAAATGGATACATGGAAACTATAGAAAGCACCAAATCGTATTTTCAACTGCTTGCTGCTGTTGCTGACTACTTGGAAATGTGTATTACCGCTTTAAAAACTGCTGGGAAATTCACGCGACTAAATGTAAGTTGTTCTACGACATCATAGGATCAATGCCATGTTATCCAGTTAAACAAATTCATTAATGCTCACAATTTTAAAAAATCGAAAATACAAACACGCAGCCAGAGTTTAATCCAGATCTGACAAATACGTTTCTTGATCTGTTTCTGGCCGTAACTTCCATTATATATCTGGTTGGGTCAATAGGACCAGAAGTAAAACTTTTGGCTTTTGTGCATAATCGTGCATACCAGACTCAAAGTGGTGGTCCAAATTCCCCTGGATGGTTAAAGTAAGCCTTTCAACCACACATATGTTTATTTTTACTGAACACGCCCATGAATCTAATCCATACTGGCACTAAATGGCCAAACCTTGAAAATATGACAGTGTGTCCAAACTGCTTACAGCCTATCAAAAATCATCCATATTTCTTCAAGAATCGCTAGCTCCAATTGCATCTCGGATCATTACCGTCATTATTTCTTTACGTCCAGATGTTGATTCACAGCTCGTAACAACTGCAGAGACCCTGCGCAATGCGGGCACGTTTTCTGTTGTTCCGGAAATGTACGGCATTACTTCCAACCCGCCTACAAACCTCTATTTAAAATCAATTAGCAGCCTCATGAAACTATTTAAAATATGTACGTTTGGAGTTTTAGCTGCACCAACAGAGGCGTTTCAGCAAACCGCTAGTCTAGAAATACTGAAAACTGTGCTGGGCTATGGGTCTGTTGTGCCCTTGATTCGTAACGAAGTGAGATTCATTTAATATGCAGCACATGTGTGCAATATTTAGTTTTTACAATGAGGGTTTAAATAAGTAGCTAACCTATAAACATCTACAAGTTGATGAATCTAGGCACCGAGTTTGAAGTGACATCAAAATCAAAAGAAAAGATCGGAAAACTAAAGTCTATTGTAAATGAAGCCTTTTCAGCTTCACATTCACAGGCAATTATTTTACATCGTGATCGACGCCAATATATTCGTGGCCAACTTCAGCAAATGTTGGCGTTGTTGAACAATGACAATATCTTGTCCAAGAAATTTACGGTAAATCACCATATTTTAAAAACAAATGGGGTGTATCAATTGACTATCAATTAACCACTAAATATACAACTAAATGGGTTAATATTCATCATAGACAATTGTGGCGGGCATATCCTTTGCTCGCGATGAAATTATGTGGTATTTTGTGCACAATGACAAGGACCCAAAAAAGAAACGCGACTCGAAATCCATTGATTTAATAGTGATTGATTTGATTTATCTTGTTTGCGAGATTGCCAACGGTCTTTTAAGTCGTCGAGAAAGTAAGTTGAATTCATCCTATAATAAAATGCATACATTTGGACTACAAAAAATAACTAATTCGGTTATTGGGTACTACAGTTGCTCAGCGTGGTATTGCAAAGCACATTCGTGCATTGGTAATATCTCAAAATCTGCCTGCAGAAATTGAGCTACTGATGCATGCACCTCAACTTCCACACGACTCGGCAGGTCTTATCTTATATGGCATTCACAGTTGCATCAACTCGATTCAAAATTCAGATATTAAGGAACTTGCTAAATCTGGCGAGTTTGAAGCTTTACGATTAAATAATATTCGCTTCCAAGCACATGCTTCACTTCAGCAGGAGCTTCTACAAACAGAAAATTATTCTACTATAATCAATCTAATGTCCACTGTTTCTGATCTCACAAAGTAGGATGGTTGATTTGATGAATATTCTTTTAAAAAAGTATTTCATTTATTCAAGTGAATTGTTTCTACTCAATTATCAAATTCAGGTGGCTAGACATGTATGATGAGCACATTGCTGAAGCATCTTCTTTCAAATGTCTGTTTTTCTTTCAGACATCACTTCAGGAGCATATAAAGGAATGCTTTGATACGCAAGCTGATGCACTCCGCTCAATTGGTGCTTTGGGATCCATTGTGACTGATTTTAGTAACAATTTGACTTCCATTTGGCCAGCCGAAGTATGTATAAATCAGCACATTTGTTGAATTGAATTTGGATGTTCAACTATTGGTCAAACAATGAGTGTAAAGTATAACAATGCTAACCTTGCACTATTACGCAATCTATCCAATACGACTGATGAATTTAACAACTAGTATAATTGGTTAAACACGCATACAATCTGTTTTGCAACCGAGTTTTATTCTGCACTTGGACAATATACAAGCGCAGTGGCTTACGATGTTGCAATGCAAAAAATAGAAATCCAATCACGCACATTGCCTCGAGAAACTGTTGCATATCTTCCAAAACCTTCGCGTGTGGTTTTAGATGCCAAAAAAAAGGCACTGAATCGTCGTCAAGCATCAGAGCGACCTCTTGTTCGTCCTGGACTTGAAAGTACTCTTAAAGGCACTGATATTGAAGTCCAAAGGTATTTGCAATTGTGATACTCGTGAGCAGTTTTTATTACATGATTATAACCTTCATATTTTCAAATGTATGTTATGGATATTGTACTATAGTTTTGATCGTCTACAAACGTTGATGAAAAATCTGATTTTAGCCATTTCAAAGCAGCCAAGTATCAAAATCCAGGAAGTGGAATTTCAGCCCATCGAGTTTTTTATCGACTCGTTGGCAAACCGCTTTCGCAAGTAAGTCAAACTGCAATGCATTGTCATGCATTTACCAACTAATTGAGTATACCTTTAATTTTACAGTTTTTTGAACCAAGCAGTCTATCGTATTGATCTGTTTGGCAAGGAAATTGTTGGTCAGAATAAAGATGATCTCATGTCATTTGATGCAAAAAGACCAACAGTTTTATTACACGAAATCAAGTCGTTTATGATGATTGCCAAGACAATTGATGGACTGGCTGGAACAGATATTGTAGCGGTGCTTCGTGATATTTTGATTGAGCAGTCTGATTTAGAAAAGTATGGTGCTTATTTTTAAAAATGTTTGATGGCCTTTGGTCTATTAGTATGTTAATTTTTGCATTCATTGAATGTAGAGCTCGTGCATTTACCAGTGGTGACGCAGAAGGATTTGCTGATCAAATCAAGGGCAGGCAGGCACGCGAAAAGGGAAAACCGCCTGTAATGAACGTTATCCAGCCTTTTCTTGTGACTTATATGCAATGGTATTGCGAATTTCTTTCCAGCAAAGCTGCTACTCGAAACACAGTTTATTCGCAAAGCCGTCGCGCCTTTTGCTCTATTTCTGCCAGTACTGTTGAGGCCCAGACATACACCGATGCACATGGTATTGTATCGTAGTATTGATGAGATGCACAATGATTTAACATGTCAAACATTAGTCTAGTTATTATTTGTATATACTAACATAAGTGTACGCTTCATATTTTGAATGATAGAACTTGAAGCATTGAGCGAGCTTATTGGTCCACAAGGCATCCAATTCATGGATTTGAAACTTACACGACAAATTACAATACTGTGTGGATCCATCCAGGTGTGTACTGATTATATCTATTCAAGAGATCCATAAACTTTACAACGCTATACTTACTCTACTTGTTTCACTAACTTTGATTTATAAGGAAATGATTTTTCAAAACACGGAAGCACTAGAGTTGATTAGTGTGTGCTGGACAGATGAGTCTGTTATGAAAGAGGCTCTCAGAAAAATGAGACGTAAGTGAAAAATATTGATTTTTGTGAAATAGACAGTTGGCTCACTACTATTGATGTCTAAACCCATGTATGCTTTAGACATGCGCGACTTTATAACCAAGATGATTAGCGTGGGGATTATTTTGGAATTTAGAAAGCTTATGGCTAGCTCATCCCGCCATGTAAATTGCACTATTTGCATCGGATTATATTGTGTTGCATTGTAAACTTTATTGATTGCTGATGAAATACTTTAAACTTGTGATTAAATTCTTGATAGGTGATTTCAACTAAATTCCCAAAGATCGAGGCGCTGGTAGTTGCCACTCAACACCAATATGGAGACTCTTGCACAGAAACTGATAAAGATTTCAAGGTGTGTATAGACATTTTAAATTTACAACACAGTATTGCTTTAGAATAAAAATGCACTAAACTATGGTATTTTGTGTGACATGCAGGTACTTGATAGTCTTGCAAACCAAATTGGTATGCGCGAGCGATGCGATGTGATGCTAAAATGGGCTCTTTCCGCACTTACAGGTAAGCAAAGTAGTGTAAACGGTGTTGTATTTACAATGCATATTTACCAGCTACTCATTATTGTATCTATTCACTAAATATTGATTTGGGTGATTCACCTAGCATCCCAAACCGATCCAGCCATGTGGAGATTTCTTCCATACCTGTTTGCAGCAGCACTTTGGCATACCATATTTGATGATTCTGTAGTTTACATTTCGCATCTAGATGGTAAAATCTTAATTTTGTATTCCTTGAATCCATAAATATGACGCAAAATCATAGCTAAATCTGAATATTGTCAATAATCTATTGAAAAACAGCCATGGAAAACAATGCACATTGTATCATGGCGACATTCTCAACACTGACTGCAAATATAAACTCATTGTCAAACTCTCAAGAGTTGCAAATGGCTAGCAACATGCATATCGAGTTTTTCAAAGTGGCGGCCACACTACTGCTTTGTGCACCACAACACACTAGTGAAAAGGATCGTGAGTGGCAGTCAAAATCGTACGATACAGTGGTGCTGATTCTTCAACAGGTAACAACTTTCCAGAATTCAACACTATTCATCTAGATTTGCGTGTAAACCCAAAAGTCGGATTGCATTTTTGAAATTTACAGCAAATGGATTCTAATCATTGCCTTACATTTTAGTTTTCAAGTACCTCACCCTATATCACGGCGGATGTGGCTGAAAGATACTTTCCGTACGCTATGTTGCAATTATCCACTACTCAAATATTTCAAAATCGTCTTCAACTCCAATCAAGTCAGGGTCTGACAGCAACAGGACGTGGAGATGAAGATCCAGCCTATTGAACTAAAAGTGGTAACAAGAAATAAGCGATATTTGTCTCGTTCAACATCCTTGATTAAAACACATTCTCTAGTCAAATTAAAACGGTGCAAACTTCCATTGCAAAATAAAAATGAAAAGCAATGCTTGAAAATCACTAGATCTATATATATGCTCGTAATACATGATGGAAATACGATTAATTATTATTAACTATCAGACTGTGACATCCAGAGCTCGATTGCACCTGAAAATGCAGCAAATCCAGCACATCCTAAAGCCATAGATTGGGGACCAGCTAAAAATCAATACATATGTGGGCACGTACAAAGACATGTATGATGGAGGTGTTAGATTGGATCAATCGTACAGCAAGTATGTAGTTGCAGCGACACGCCAAGATCCATTCAACAACTTATCCTACATTTTGCTGCCATGACTGCTCCTGCAAAACATCCAGACATGATATTGTTATAAATATCGTGTTTGGCACGAAACTAGTAGTTCAAACAGGGTTAGTTTACTAGCCCAATGTTGATTTACAGTCAATAAAGCGAGGACCCACAGATTCAATGACACATTCAGATGAGGCAAAGACTGCACCAATAACAGCAAAACCCTTGGCGCTGGAATAGGATTTAGCAAACATGTCTTTTGCCGTTAACCGCATCTGCTCTCTTGTGGAAAGTTTAGTAAATTCTTCATTGTTAATATTCCAGTCAACACTGGACATGAACATGCCGATTGCAGCACCCAGACCAAAGCCTTAGATTCGAAAAATCAGATTGCACCAAACAGATTGATAGCATGGATTATAGCAAAAAAATTGTATTTCAAAATCATGTCAGTGCGATCTAATATAGATATACAGTCTGACATCAAGATTGATGAATCTATTTACCAATGACACCACTGGCAACAGTTCGTCCAGGACAGGACTCTGCAACGCTCCGAAATGCCATTTCCTGTGCTTCTTGCTGCTGCTTTGCAGCCATTTTATCAAACGTAGCCTGATCCATTCCCATTGGAAGAGGCGGCTGTTGTGGCATGCTAGAATTGCTGTTGGCTTCCTGATCCATGTTAAAGAATATAGGCGAGTAATGGCAGCCAACAAAAAAAGCAAGTGGTTTTGGCATTAAATTATGGCTAAATAATGCAAGCATTTGGCCAAAAGCTGCTTCATACATTCAGACATCAGTTTCGGCATCTTGCAGCGAATCCAATACTCGCATCAGATGCCGCATCGACTGTTGGAATTGGTGCCTGAACCTATGAGAGAGCAGCTTCTGGCTATCATGTCCAGCACTCAATATCTCTCATTTAGTCTTGCTTTTGTAGCTTCCATGGGCACATTTCTCGGCGGTCTACTAGTGGTTTTGGGAGTGAAACTCACCAATGCAGATCCAACCTCTTCCTCCACCAAAAAGCTCATGGGTGTGTTGCAGTCGTTCAGCGGGGGAGTGATGCTTTACATTACCTGTTTTGATCTTATTCCAGAAGGAATCGAGGTTCTTGGTTCACAAGAAACCATGTTGTGGATGTTTGTGGGTGTGTTGATATTTGGGTTGTTGGAGGTGCTGTTGTTGGATCATGGCCATGATGAGCATGATGAGCATTCAGAGCATATAGAAACAGATGCTGTTTTTAGTGACGAGAATCTTTCTGATCATGCTGCTTCACCACGAACAAAACGAAAGAATGCTGCTTCCACTCCCACCAAAAAGCCTGTTTCAAGTACTCGCAAGCGGTCTGCTTCCATCTCGAAAAAGGTTTCCGCTACCAGCAAGTCTACAATCTCGAAAAAGGAGAAAAAGGAACTGATGAGAGCTAGCTTTATTACGTTTGTTGCATTGGCAATGCACAATCTACCCGAAGGATTGGGTGTATACCTATCTGCCATGAGTGATATGCGTCTAGTGAGTTGATCCGTTACTACTTCAAGATACGAGTCTGAAGCGTGTCTTTTGGTTTAACAACATGGATTATCGAGTATTGAGACTAACGTGTTTTGCTTTGTACGCATCTAGGGTGTTCAATTGGCCATTGCGATTATGCTTCACAATATTCCTGAAGGCATGGCAGTTGCCATTCCACTATATGCGGCCACTGGATCTACTACCAAAGTTCTTTGGTGGACTCTTGTGAATGGACTTGCAGAACCACTTGGGGTGATTATTGGAGGATCACTGTTGCATGCCTATCTTACCCCCTACCTTCTCAGTAGATGTCTTGCTGCAGTGGGTGGTATTATGCTTTGTATTTCCATACACGAACTCCAGCCCACCGCCATCAAGTATTCAGGAAAGATTGCCGCAAGTGCATCCTTTTTTGTTGGTATGTTTGTGTGTTTCTGCGCACTGGAGAGTGTTAATGTGTGGTTTGGTGGTCATAGTCACAGTCATGGACCTGCTCATGATCATGGACATCACGGACATCATGAACACGCTCATGGACATCATGGACACGCTCATGGACACCATTTTACTGGAATGCCCGCAGGACACCCACCTCATCATTAATTATTTCAATGACTTGAATTAACATTTGCTGAAAAAATTGGGTGTTGACTCAACTACCGCTTATTGAGCTATTGAAAGCGATTCTTTGGTATGCTAGCAGTTTATTTTAAATTATTACACTTGAAAGATATGAATCATTTCGTCCCAGCCACATGTTGCAACTTGTCCAGATGTAAAAATTGAAAAATCCAAACCAAGAACAAACTCGCTGTGATCGTGATGCACATGGTACGCGGGAGATTGAATGCCCTTTTCTTGGAACTGATTCAAGTCCCAAAATCTTGCCGTCATGTCATATGAGACGGATCCAACGACATTTCCTTGGTGTGGAGAGCATTTGACTTTTCTGACAGCATACTCGTGTCCAACCAACACTGTGCCAGGATTCTGTGGAAACCGTAGATCCCATACACGCAGTGTAGTATCCACACTGCCAGATACAATCATATCCTTTTGGTATTTTCCCCAATCCAAGGCAAGAACTTCAGCATTGTGTGCGTGAATGGTTTGTACCGACTGAGGCTGACGAACGTCCCATATTTTGATTGTTTGGTCACCTGCGGAAGCAAATACGTCGGCATGAGTTGGGGACCATACTGTTTGGTATATGCATCCAGTATGCTCTTGCCATGTTCTTATCGAACTAGGTATTTCTGGATTCCACTGATTGAATTCATTGTTAGAATAGATACAACGATCGTATAAGATCACAAGACGATGCTATATTGGCTGATTTGATCTTTACAGTGCAATGAGCAAGATCCAAGGAAATACAACTGCATTTTAAAACAGGGATCGATTCAAGATCTCATCTCACCAATTTGATTGAATAATCCCAAGATCCAGTGACAAATGTATCTTTTCTGACCAGATTCCAGTTGACAGCAAACACTTCACGACTATGCTCGGACCAGTTCATGACAGGAAAGTCCTATATTTAATCAGGAATTGTAAGCCAAACCTTGTTTATACAGTGAGTAGCAATACAGAGCTTAAAAGGTGATAGTTGGACATATAGAACATCTCACAGGCATTGTAAGATCCCATAGCTTGATGGAACCATCACCACTGCTAGATACAAGCTGATTCTCATGAATCTCACTCCATGCGCAGTCAAAGAGCCCATCCTGTGTGTCATAGCTGTATTTTAAAATATAGATCAGTCAAAATGGAGCATGCATCAAGATACTTGATTGACCATATAGAAATATATTGTACAGTTGAATCTACATGCCTTTGTTCGACTTGAATGCCATCTGGGCCTAGTCGTAAAACCCATAGACGACCATTACCAGCAATTCCAAAATTAGCAGCAGATGCACAGGCTAGTCTATTTTCAAAAAATGGACTAAACTCTACCTAGATACAAGATGAATAGAGTATATGAGCCATGGGCTAAAGATCTATTCTAAATCAATCAAGGCAGTCTAGAGCATATTGTCATATCCATACAGCATAACCATTAAACCCGGCAGTTCTGAACCCGATCCAAGGACAAGATGGTTTTGAATGTTGCATCGGTGAAGATGATAGCACACTGTCGTATCCACGTAAAACGAAACACTAAATAAGGGTGTCAAAATGCAAACTGGCCAATCTTGAGAGTCGAATATCTTGTTTCGAAGCTTTCTAGTTCACCCGTCTTTGTGATGATCGACATGGAAACAACTGAATGTTCACATTGCAGTCAATCTCGCACCTGTTTAATTCTTTTTTAAACCAATTATTGGGTGATTGACATGCAACACTATTTCCTAAATATGTAATCCTATTTTATTAAACTGAAACGCGAGCGTATCTGATACTAGAATACAAAGTGGAGAAAGAGTAGGTTTAAAAAAGATAATCTTGATTTAAAACTATAGGTTGGTTTTGTATAATGAATGTTTGAAAGAAACGACTAATACGTAGTAGGAAAGCGCAACGAATGTTTAAATATTATTTATTTCAAACCAAGAGATCATCACTGCAATACAATAGTGAGAAATCTGAACATAAAAACGAATATAGAAAACAAACAGAAATTGATTGTACAATATTTAGTATTTTACTTGTATGAACAATAAAGAATATCAAACACAATCGCAAAGTTCATGTTGAGTGCAGTTGAAATCCAACAATTTTGGCCAAATTTTAAACACCGAAATTCAAACCGCGTGCAGTTGTAGCAATTTGCACTTTCTTTTTGCACTCACACTCAACATGGCGATCGGCAAGAACAAGTAGGTTTGAGACTGCAAAGTCCGGATTGGATCTGCTGTACTAGTAGATTGGATAAACTAACTCGTATTTACTTCTTATTATCTGTGTTATAGGCGTCTTTCAAAGGGCAAGAAGGGACTCAAGAAGAAGACGTGAGTTGTTTCTGTTGACTATTCGACTTGGACTCGACAATGACAATTTAGAACCATCCATCCTCGAGTGTTGATGCATCCACAGCAGCCAATAGTGATTCATTTTTCTTCTAGTTCATGCATGCATTATTGGCTGTGCATGCATGACCCAGACCTGCTTGGATGGATGGTTATGATATACATGGGACTTTGATATGGTTCAGACTGGTCTTTAGAATCACTTTGAAATTCTTTCCATTTGACCAACATATTCCATCAGACAATGCAGTGTTGACTTGAAACAGTCCAACTTTTGTTTTTGGTGTTTTTATGATATCTGGATGGTCTTGCAAGTCTAGTTGGATTATTTTTCATTACTGGAACTCATGCTGACCATCACTTTTGTATCTATTGTTTGTTTAAATTTGGACGACACTATAAATTCACTGGGCATATTTTGATGGTCTAGCGTTGATCCCTTTTCTCGCAAGGACTGGTACGACATCAAGGCTCCAGTTACTTTTGATGTTCGTAACGTTGGAAAGACCCTTGTTAACCGCACCCAAGGTCTAAAGAATGCCAAGGACTACCTCAAGAACCGTGTTCTCGAGGTTTCTCTTGCAGATCTTTCCAACAACCAGGAAGATAGTTTCCGCAAGGTTAAACTTCAGATTCAAGAGGTTTCTGGAACCAACTGCCTGACCAACTTCCACGGTATTGACATTACTTCGGACAAGCTTCGTTCCCTTGTCAAGAAATGGCAATCACTGATTGAAGCATACGTTGATGTCAAGACCACTGATGGCTATCTCATCCGTATCTTCACGATTGCATTCACTCAACGTCGCAAGAATCAGCTTCGCAAGACCACCTATGCCACTAGCGCTCAGATTCGTGCCATTCGCAAGAAGATGTTTGAGATTGTTACCAAAGAGGCAACATCGTGCGATCTCAAGGAGTTTGTTCGCAAACTTGCACCTGAAGTGATTGGCAAGGCCATTGAAAAGCAATGCCAAAATATTTACCCACTTCAGAACACCATGGTTCGCAAAGTCAAGATTCTCAAGGCACCCAGATTTGATCTTGGAAAGCTTCTTGAGCTGCATGGTGAGCGTGGTGATGACAAGGGCTTCAAGGTTGTTCCAGGATCCAAGGAATACAAAGAGATTGCCATTCTCGACAGCGTCTAGTTGTGTTTTATTTCAAAGATATTAAGGAAACCGTTCTAAACTGACGCCATGGTGTTTGATATTTCTTCAAAATGAATGTTTTGGCGTCTCCATTTCAAACTCTTTGTAGTGAATAGAGTGGGTGAATACAAGAGCTTTTAATACAACTTGACAAGCTTTAGTTTTTTGAGTATTTTCTAGTGGACAACTTGAATCTGTAACAGCACTCCTGTCTTGACTAGGATGATGCTCACTACCACCACTGTTCTTGCTGCACTGTGCTTTCTTCCTGCACACTCCTTTTATCTTCCTGGTGTTGCTCCGCATGATTATCTAAAAGGTGCCAAAGTGGAGTTGTTGGTCAATGCCTTGTCCTCTCCTGAAACAGTGAGTTTTGGTACCGTTGATTAAACAACTGAGCAACTGGAAAGACAGAATGCATGGCATCAACCTGAATGTGTTTTACTTTCAACTGGTTTGAATGTCTTGGAGTTTTAACTTGGAAATACTGTTGTGCGGATCTGTCCTTGATCGCTCTACGTTGATGCATCATTACTTACTATCCTAAATCTATATACTTGAATATAAACACTACTCAAGGTCATGCCATTTGACTACTATTATACGCAGTTTCATTTCTGTCTACCAAAGAATGGTCCTGAACCACAGAGCGAGTCTCTTGGTAGCGTGCTTTTTGGTGATCGTCTGTTCTCGTCTCCTTTTGAGGTGATACTTTGACTATATAATGGTTTGGAAAATACTCCTGTTTCTGGTTGTAAACTGAATCTCGCCATTCCGCATATTCTTGTACAGCTTCGAATGGCAGAAAATACCACCTGCACACACTTGTGTGAAACCAGTATCGATTCGTGGGATGCAGGTTTCATCAACGAAGCCATTATGGAAAAATACTTGATCAACTGGCAAGTTTCTTAATCATTAGATTCTTGTTGAATTGGATTTCAAATTATAGTGTTCAACTCATGCTTCGGTTTGGTATTTTATTGTTAGGATGGTCGATGGTCTTCCTGCCGCCGCTAAAATTCGTAATGAAGTTGATTTTTATTCCACCATTGGATTCCCTTTAGGATCCATTACACAGGTACTGCTCTATTCATGTTCTTGTCATTGCACTACAATCCCACGTGTCTAACTTTTTTGATTAGGATGGAAAACCTGTTCTCAACAATCATTATGAAATTTACATTTCATACCATAGTGAAAATATGGAAAAATTCCGTGTGGTTGGTGTGCAGGTTGCACCCACTTCTATTCTTGCTAGTAATGGAAAAAACAATTGCGAATCTACTGGCTCTCAATCACATCTACTTCTTACAGTAACTCCTGGCGAATCTACACCCGTATCGTTTTCGTACAGTGTCAAGTGGATTGTATGTAAATCAATCCCTTATTTTTAAAACTGAATTGTTGACTTGCATACTAAATGCAATCTTGTTGTTTAGAAATCAGAAACTCCTTGGGGAACTCGCTGGGATCACTATCTGTTTACTACAGATACTAAAATCCACTGGTTTAGGTAGATTGATCTTTTTAACCTTTTTACACAAAACAAGTGCAATGATGAAATCATTGTATCTGACTGTTTTAACCTATTCTTATACAATATCATCTGTATTAGTGTTGTTAATTCCGCAACAGTGGTGTTTTTGCTGAGTGGCATGGTCATGATGATTTTACTGCGTGCCTTGCGTCGTGACATTGCTCGTTACAATGAAGTGGATAATCAGGTATATCGTGACAATTCATCAGTCAATGCTAAATTGTACCACTATTCCCATCATATACTGACTGACATTATAGGATGCACAGGAAGAGTTTGGATGGAAGATTGTACATGGAGATGTGTTTCGTGCACCACCTTATCGCATGCTTCTGTCTGTATTTGTTGGAAGTGGTGCACAGCTTGGTCTTATGGCTACTGTGACTGTTGGTAAGTAAACTTTTGTGTTCAACTTTTAATACATTGGTTGGGTTATGATAGACTTTGTATCTCGCTTGATTTATTTGAAAACTGACACTTGCTTACAATGACTTAGCATTTGCTGCACTTGGATTTCTTTCCCCATCAAGTCGTGGATCTCTCACAACTGTGATGCTCGTGTTCTATGTGCTCTTTGGTTTTGTTTCTGGGTATACTTCGTCACGTCTATACAAGCTTTTTGGAGGCGAGGCATGGCGTCAAAATGTTCTCATGGCTGCCTTTTTGGTTCCAGGGTAAGTTTGTATTTTCATTTATAAATGTTGCCAAAACTTGCGAGACTAACCCAATCTTTATCATCACAGAACTGTTTTTGGTATTTCATTGATTCTTAATTTCTTTTTAATTGGTGCCAAATCGTCTGGTGCGGTTCCATTCGGCACTCTGTTTGCATTGATTGCATTGTGGTCTCTTGTTTCTGCACCACTTTGTCTTTTTGGTGCATATTTTGGATTTAAAAAAGCTGTAAGTTTTTGATTTACAAGAGATCCATGGGTTGTTGTAGATTGTATGATTGGCATTTACTAAAATTGAATTTTTAACTATTTAGAGAATTGAAGTGCCTGTTCGAACAAATCAGATTCCTCGACAAATTCCCGACCAGGTAAGACCACATGCTTGAATAATAAAAACCTCAACATACATGCTTTAAACTGACTTTGTAATTGAATAGCCATTCTATCTCAAGTTTCTGCCAAGTATCATGCTTGGTGGAATTTTACCTTTTGGCGCAGTATTCATTGAACTCTACTTTATCATGAGCAGCATTTGGTCCAATCGCGTATACTACGTTTTTGGATTTCTCATGCTTGTGTTTTTCATTTTGGCGCTTACATGCTCTTTGATATCGATCCTCATCACATACTTTCAACTATGCGCCGAAAATTATCATTGGTATAGTGTAACATGAAGTTTGGTTTGATTCATTTGCATGCATTACTAAAATGCACACATTGAATGTTTGACCATGTAGGTGGTGGCGATCCTTTTTTGGTAGTGGATCTGCTGGCGCATACATGTTCATATATGGTATTTCTTACTACATTACGCGGATGGAAGTGCGTGATCCAGCATCTACCATTCTTTACTTTGGGTAAGCCTTTAATATGTTACAGTTTTTTGATACGGATTGAATGTGTAGCATTATGCACTAATGGATTTAATTTTTGTTGACTCAGATGGACGTTGATTATGAGTATGCTGTTTTGTATCCTAACTGTAAGTCTTGCCGCTCTACATATTGTATTGTGTGCTGTTGTCTTGTAGTGTGATTTGCAAGGTTAACGTGATGCTTTATAAATTGTAGGGATCGATTGGATTCCTGGCATCTTTTTATTTTGTGCGAAAGATTTACTCTGCAATCAAGGTGGACTAACTGTTGCACGATTTAATAAAGTCAACCCATGAATCTAGCGTAAGACTAGTACGGATGTTGATATGTGCATTTATTTGTCAAGAAAATGATTTTCAAAACGCATCCACACATCAAAGCCCAATTGTTTAAAAGTATAGCCATCCGAGTTGTTAATGTCAACTTGATTCCAAGAAAAAGACACAAGTAAACAAAGCTTAAAGTAGTTAGGTTTTTGAAAGTTGGTCTATAGAAGTTCGAAGCGGAGAGATTTCTCTTGGGCCTTTTAGTGGACTTCGTTTCGATGGTAAAAGAGTATCAGTGAGTTTGGGTGTGTCGGATGATGGTGTGGCCAAGGAGGATGACCGAGTACTGTCTATCGTGCCATCAGAATTTGGTTTTGTAGTAGATGGGATGTTTCCTGATTCCGGAGATGCAGCCACTGGTCGTGACGGAGAAGAAAGTACCGTTTTTGATCCACTACTGTAGCCACTTTGCAATGCAGCCGATCCAGAAAGACTTGTCTGAGCACTTTCAGATAGTTTACGTGTAGAACCACTGCTTAATTCATTGGTTGATCCACGCTCACCTAAATGGGCTCTCAAAACCTTTACTACCCATTGATTTAAATGGCTTATCAATGCATGTTCTGTATCAACCCAAAAATGGTCAGCATCGGGGACGACCACGACAGTTTTTGGGTTGGGAATATTAGTCACGAATTGCATGAATGAGGCTTCAGAGGTGTAATTATCTTTTGATCCAGTGATGAAGAATTTTTGAATGGTATCAGGGGTTGATTGAAGTGCCGAAATATGCTTTTTTTGGTGTCCAAGAGTCAATGCCCATAGTACTAAAAGTAAGATTCAACTGTAGAATTGAGCAAACAGTGTTTTTGTAGGTAGAATAGCATACAGCCTGAGATGGATAGCGCTGTCATCCAATGAATCAAAGTGTTACCTCCAGCGGGATACGACACGCTGACAACTGCCGATACTTGAGGAATCTGGCTTGCAGCAGCACCTGTCGCGACTGATCCGTACGAATACCCACATAAAATGAGTTTTGTTGGAGGTTCTAGACAATGAGTGCATGTCAAAACATAATTGCATACAGTTACAACGTCTTCAATCTCGCCCAATCCTCTAAAGGATGTTCTTCCCGTCGATCCTCCAACCCCTCTAATATTTGAAAATACTCGGATTTTTATTAGTCTAGATATTATCAATGCATTTTGGATTCCAAAATAATAAAGCTGTACCTAAAGTTGAATCGCAAAGTAGTATATCCCATTGAGGAGAACAAGCCGAATAGAGCCTCGACAATATAATTTTTCATATCTCCACCAAGCTAGATGATTTAGCAAGTTAAAGTATAAGATTGGGCACAGATTAGGTCTTGGTAGAATCAATGCTTATTTAGAATATCAATCGAGTTGTACTTACAGGACCATATGGATGTGCTAAAACAACGCAGCTATTGAACATGATAAAACATACAAGGATAAGCCATACATGACAGTATTTATATGGAAAGCAAGGTTCAAACCAAGTACCAAATGAACCATACATCCGACTTGCTGGTATTCAACCACCAATGAATGGATCATGTCATATGAACAAAACCAGCAATATTTACGTTGATTTTCGTTTATCACCCAAGAATAGCCTGCCTTTGAGGACACCCCCAGCAGCAGTAGGAATATCTACATGCAGTTCTTTCAGATGTAAACTGTTGGATATTGCCTTTGGCATTTGTCAAGTTCACGAAACGACGTGATTATCTGCAGATTAGTTGGTATGATTTCAATACTGGATTATATCCAGTATTTATAGTTGAAATTGAGAAAGTTTAGACTTGAATGTATATACAATTGATCGTATATATTCGACTGCTTTGTAGACTGTTGGTCAAGATTGATAAATATCAAGTGGCTTGAACCAACACGCAGTAAAACAGCTTCAACCTGACTTTTCAAGACTTTAGCCACTTTATCATTTCTTTGCATTTCTATTTATTGTGCTAGAATATAGCCATACCATGGATACTGAACAGCTTGTTTCAACTCGTCGTCGAACTAGCATGGATGACTCCAACGACACCACTCATAACGAGGACACTTTGGGAACTCTTTTGAATGATATCGACAAGGAAACAGGTGCTAATGAAAGAACTCATGAACCAGCTAAACCTGTTCGTTCACTTCTTTCATATCGCACAAAGCTTCTATTAGGACTTTTAAGTTTACTGGTCATCATGTATGTCGTCTTTTTTTTATTCGACATGCCACTGCAAAACTCGGTGAGCATCTATGATGATAGTGAGGGGTCTCGGAATGCATTGAATATGGCCACTTGTCTGTGGCAGCCTCAAACCCTGTCTAGATTGGAGCCAAAAGCATATATTCCCATTCCACACATCATTCACCAGTCTTGGAAGACAAAAACATTGCCTCTGGTAAGTACGACTGCCCTGGGTTGGGTTGGTTCCGTTATGGTATCTGTTCAATCTAACCCAACCTCAATGCATAGAAATTCCAAACCTGGCAAGAATCATGGATTGAGAATCACAAGGACTGGAAGTATATCTTATGGACAGACGAGGATAATATGAAACTATGTGAGGATCATTTCCCTTGGATGCTGGAACGCTTTAAATCTTTTCCAAAAACCATCAACCGTGCTGATACAGCTAGATACATGTACATGTATTTGGTGAGTCTTGTCAACTGATTGTGTCTGATGCGTTCTAGTTTTATTGTGGATGCTCATATTTATTTTATTAGCACGGAGGGTTTTACGCAGATTTGGATATGGAATGTCTTAAACCGCACGATCTTATTGCTCGAAAAGGAGGAGTTGTTGTTCCACTCATGTCTCGAGACTATGCATTTCATGATAATATTCCCAATGCATGGATGGGATCTGCACCTGGACATCCATTTTGGTTGCATCTTTTGAGAATGATTAGAGATCGTCCAATTGATGGACGAATTGAGTCCATGTCAGGTCCAACCATCATGTATCAGGCTCTGAAAGAGTTTGAGCAAAAGTATTACAATGAATCTATGCCGCCCATCACATACATGGCAAAAGGTAGGATATTTGATGGTTTTATTCAACTGTTATGCTGGATCAAGGTTCTAAGTCCTACACATCATGATTGATTTCATCTAGAATTGATTTTACCGTATGACTGGCATGATACCAAAGACTTGATATCTATTTGCTCTGCTCAAAGGGACACAATTGATCCAGACTTATGCAAAGAAAAGGTTGATCCAGAACACAAGGCGTTTGCCATTACATATTGGTCACATTCATGGGGTGATGGAGATGGTAAAATATCTACACCTTTCCGTCGAGATATAGGAGGGAAGCGTTAGATGACATCAAGATATCGAAAAGATTAAATAAAGACCAGTTGAAAATACTATGATTCTGTCAGTTGAGTGATGAGAGTATTTAGTAACAATAAATTGAGCTTCAACAAGTATGGATAAATCAACCCCGCAGATAGCGGCGACACTCGAGTCAGGAATGTGTGCTTAGTTGTGTTCACTAACATTTTTGTAGAAACAGTCGTGGCAATCCAAACAAGTCGCGGAATCAAAGATGGAATGCACTCTGCTCTTTGACCAACAATTCAACTGCTCAGGTATAGTGTCAATCTGATAGAACTTGCTGGTTCGACCATTCTTGCTTGGTACTGGAGACTGTTTATTCAGTTGCTAAATATACACTAGCATGTATGCCTTTGGACAACCATTTGATTCAAAAGCACAACTCATTTGAATGTCAGACTTTCACTGGATGTTACTGACAATCTTTTTATTAGGAACAGTACGGCATAGTCTATAGCAATGAGCCTTACTAGATGGTCTTCTACACATTTGATAGTACTGCTGTTTTTTGCAATGGCTGCTATCATCACTATGACAATGTCTTCCAATCTTATCCGAAGCACCATGGCATGGGCAACCACATCTTGCGAACCTCCCATTCAATACATTCCAAAGTCAATGATGTCAGAAGCTGATATTATTCCCAGCATCATTCATCACTCATGGAAGACTACTGAACTGCCCAAGGTAAGGCTGGTTGAATATGTTACACTTTGAATCAAGTGTGTTGCCACCCTATGCAATAGACTAATGGTCAATAACCTCTTGCTAACCTGTCATGTCTTGTATTCACATCTGCATTGGTATAGAAATTCTCTATCTGGAGAGACTCATGGCGTGACCAGCATCCATTCTGGGAACACAAACTATGGACTGACGAAGATAACTTGAAGTTATGTACTGAAGACTTTTCATGGTTTCTGCCCACATACAATAGCATGCTTCAAAACATCAGTCGTGCTGATGTTGTCCGCTACATGTACATGTACAAGGTAAGGTTCGAGTATTTATAAAACATGTAATGAAAAACAGTCTTGTATGTGGCTTTATACTTTGGATTCCACACCATTGTAACGTATACTAACACTTGTTTCTGATCTAGTATGGCGGGTTTTATGCAGATCTAGATGTGGAATGCATTAAAAACCACCGACCCCTTGCACGTTGGGGTGGTGCTATCGTTCCTCTCATGTCTGATGATTACTACTTCAACAACAATATTCCTAATGCATGGATGGCATCTGTTCCAAAACATCCGTTTTGGATGTTTCTCTTGAAAAGAATTGCATCTAGTCCACTTCCAAGTCGAGTAGAGGCTGTTGCTGGACCTATGGCTCTTCGTGAAGGATTGGTTGCGTATAGCGCACTCTATGGTGTTGGCTCTTCTTTTCCAATCCATCATATCGAACCAGGTACATGTCAACTTGTGATGACTGTTTTTACATTTGTGAATACTCAACTACTTTGAAATATGTTTAATAGGAGTGATTTTCCCATATGACTGGCATAAGCCAGGAAATAATTGGAGTACATGTTCTGCTCAATCTTCTCAAGCCAACTTTACTATGTGCAAGCAGGATTTGGATCCAGAACATCGTGCATACACCATCACATATTGGTCACACACATGGGGCGATGGCACTCAAAAGGTTGATACAAACATTGCTATGGGTGAAAATCTGTTGTATCGTCGCATGAATGAGATTTCTGTTGGCTCTGTTTATAGAGAAATGAGAGGTTGAGCCTTTAATGGAATAAAGATTGCTTTACATTCCTATTCACAAAACTTGCTGAATAGTGTGTTCTTTAACCCATTGAAAGTTCTTGAAAGTTCTTGAACGTAATTGTGATGTTTTGGGAAACATAGTTTTAGATCGAAACCATTGTTGAACTTTGACAGTCGTTGTGTCGATTGAAGAAACGATCCGTTTTTAATAAGCGTGAACATGATTCAGCAATCACAACATAATTTCCAGCCAATTGTAATTGAATACCCTCAGGAATACGCATATAAATTTTTGATTTTAATTTTTTCTTCTTACGCTCGGTTGTGGTCTTTCTTGTTCTTTGTAATGAAGCATCCTAATATCGAGGGCGATTGGTTTAAAGAAACCACAGCCCTATGGCCTGGTCAAGGTAGATCGTTGTTGTTTAATACTGTCTGTATAGCTTGTGTTTTCCCAATGCTTATACTATTTCTACTTTGGTTTCTTTCACTTGATCTGTTGATCAGCAATGACTCTGCAGGTCAAAGAAATTCTTCACCACGAGAAATCCTTATATCAAGATGTTTTGGTGTTTGAATCTACTCATCATGGCAATGTTCTTGTCCTTGATGGTGTGATTCAGGCAACTGAGCGAGATGAGTTCTCTTACCAAGAGATGATTGCTCATCTCCCCTTGAATGCTCATCCCAATCCCAAACAGGTATGATAGTTATGATATGTTCTTGAAGTGTTGTTATGATGACTGCTTGCCGCCCCAGGCAGACCTATTGGTGGTGATATAAAAGCGTTTTTTCTGAATTGTCTGAACAACATATGCAATGTGTCATGAGTTAATTTTGGGCTGAATTAACATGTTTTTATCTTGGCAATAAAAGGTTCTTGTTATCGGTGGTGGTGATGGTGGTGTCTTGCGCGAGGTGGTCAAGCATGACTGTGTCGAGCACGTCACTTTGGTGGAGATTGATGAAGCGGTTATTAAAGCCTCCAAGCAATTTCTACCAGCTATGGCAGCCGGTTTTCAGCACCCCAAAGTGACGGTTCATGTTGGCGATGGTTTTGAATATCTAAAGAGCCATTCTCATGCTTATGATGTGATTATTACCGATTCTTCTGATCCAGTTGGTCCAGCAGAGGCACTGTTCCAAGAGTCGTTTTATGACTTGATGAGACAGTCGTTGCTTCCTGGCGGTATTATTTGCACACAAGGTAATTATTTGATTTGGGATTTGTATTATGCGACTTGAATGGCTATGATGAGTATATACATGCATGCACCACGCTTATGCCTTTGGGCTGATGCTGACAAGCATAACCATAGAAAGAATCACTTCTGAGCCAAATTTGTTTTCAAATCTTGTTCCAAACATGTTGACTGACTTGTGATTGGAAAACAATGTATTGAATAGGAGAATGCCAATGGCTTCATCTTCCTTTGATCAAGACTGTATTGGATGCATCCCGCAAGATCTATCCCGTTGTTGAGTATGCATGGGCATCTGTTCCTACCTATCCCTGTGGTCAAATTGGCTTTATTCTGTGCTGCAACGAGGCTGGTCGCTCTCTCAAAGTGCCTGCTCGTCAATTTCCAAAAGACTTTGAGCGTGCCAATTTAAAATACTACAACTCTGATGTTCATTCTGCTGCGTTTGTTTTGCCACAATTCACCAACAACGCTCTTGGCTTTTAGACTTGTGGCTACTATCCATATGCAGACCATATCTTATTTATCACCGTGTTCATGTAAAATGCAACACTTTTCTGTATTTATCTTGCATTCAGTCTCTGGAATATACGATATTCGTTGCATTTTCCTACCACAAATCGACTACACTGCTTCTTTATAGACACCAATTCAATAAACACAGCATCCATCATATGATGCACAAACCAAAAAGTTTAAAACAATATCACCTAATAGATCTAATGTGAATTGGAATCGAACGAGAGTCTATCATGTATTTAGCGCTATACTACATCGATATGGTTGTAAATACTGGTTCATTTTGAATGCATCTAAAAAAAATTGGTGTTGCCATGATCATCGAGGTTTCAATCCAACTTGCAAGTGGTGCAAAGCTAGATTGAGATCTTTAGAGGATCAGGCAAAAGGTGAAGGGAAACAACTTGATATAACCATGAATCAGGCAACACCACTAACTACGGTGTTTTTGACCAGGATGTAATGTAACGCCAGTTTTGAACCAAGAAGTAATGCGATGTATCTTTGTAGAAAAGTAAGACCCACGAGCATCTTTCAAATGACCATTGGGTGCCCCATTCTGTTGTGAAAGTTTCTCGTTGGATGTGACAATACCACTGTCGTCTAAAGGTGATTTGGCACTCAGAGGACGAGGCTCAGAGTACTTTTGCTTGTTGGATGAGGTGGTTTCTTTCTGTGTGTAAAGTGAAGAGTTATCCATTTTAATAGTATAACACGATCGTATGGGTTAGTACTGGTTTTCAAGACTGAATTCACATGAATATCTATAGATGGGAATATCATGTACACTTGGACTTACTCGTGATGGAACTGTTGTAGAAACAGTCGTGTTGTCTGTTGATACAGAGGGTGGAGGAGTTGGAGTACTTTGCACAGGTCGTGCATTTTGAGATCGTTGTTGGGTAGGTGTTTGTGAAGAAGGCGGTTGCTTTGTCTGCTGACTCGCTGGCCGTTGCTGTGGTTGGGGTAAAGGAACAGTTTGCACAGGCTTGACTGCAAACTCGGTTGATGCGCTCACATTAGAAGCTGTCCAAAGTGGTTCCGAGGGTCCTCCAAATTCAAGAATAAAAGGATGACTAAGTGCTTGTGCAGCGGTATAGCGTTGCTTGGGATCTAAAACTAACAATCGACGAACAAAGTCTTTGGCCTTGTCTGAAATGTTATCCCACCATGGCGAATCAAACTCAAATCTACCCGTCATGATCTTTTTGAATAGCTCCACATTATTAGGGTCGAAAAATGGAGGATATCCACAAAGTCTAAACATTGAATTTTGATTAGATTGATTCGACAACTGCTGTCAATACAAAAGTATGCCAAGACTTACAAAATATACGTAATGACTCCTAATGACCAAATATCCACCTCTCTGCCATAGCCTTGACGACGAAGAACCTCGGGAGCTAAAGTATATTGCAGTTGGAGATCCAAGTTAGTATCTCAACCGACAACACTCGAGCCACATGAAGCAAAACATACCAACATAACCAGGAGTTCCGCATGCAGTTTTCATCACCTCGACATCGTTGAAGATTTTCGATAGACCGAAATCGCTAATCATGATTTTGCTGCTCTTGCCCTTTTCAGAAAGTAAAAGATTCTCGGGTTTTAGATCACGATGAACGATACCAAGTGCGTGGAGGTAATCAATAGCACCAAGAATACGCTGAATCGTTTTTGCTGTTTCCTTTTCTGTATACTTTCCTCGTCCCACAACCTCATCAAACAATTCTCCACCCGTAACACTAACATGTTTAGAAATTCATAAAAGTCAGTAAAATAGGTTTGATCCTGATCATAAATCCAAAATAAATAGCTTACAGTTCCATGACAAGATAGATTTTGTCATTAAACTCGTACATCTCATACAACTGAACAATGTTGGGATGACGGACACGTTTGAGAATGTTGACTTCCATTTCAATCATGCCCTCCTTTCCCTTGCATTTTGCCTTGTCAATCACTTTAATGGCATATTTTTGACCATTGCTGCGCTCAACTGCTAGCTTTACTTCGGAAAATGCTCCACTATTGAGTCGGGTTAGGATTCAGTTGATTCACAATATCGATCGTGTAAGCAATGCCGATTAGAATTATAGGCGATTGAGCATCAGCAGTAAACCATTGTTGAAATACATGTCGATACCATCAGGTAAGCGGTAAAGTCAGAGTAATGTCCAGAAATATCAGATCGAGTTTCAAGTTAGGTAATCAAGGTTGCACAATTGATATAAATAAAAAGTAGAGTTAGTAATCTTTATCAACATTGGCAACACTTTTGCCATGTACAACGTTGTAAAAATAGAAAAAGAATGCCATCTGTCACCAGCATTTATATCGGGAGTTGCATTGGGACACTGGCTTGAAAAATGTGTAGCCAAGAGTGGCAATCAGATAAGAAATAGGGGCAAATATACAATAAAAATGAATAGTATTGGCGAGACAGAGTTTATCATGGCGTGTAATCAATAAAAACGCCAGTGAGCGAGCCATCACAAAATGACAGTCACGTCCGTATTGATGACAGCCAATAATCGTTGACATTTTTCAATCACGCACCATTACTAGTCTAATTTTTAATTGCAACAACTAGACCAATACAACTATCTAGAGTAGACAAGTACATCAATAGGATATGCTGTATCCCATTGAATCGTGGATAGTGGATACGATCAGTTATCGAGTCAAAACTGTACTCACGTTCCGATTGTATGCTGCATGTCGTACTTTTCCAAGAATGCTTTCATTGCTGATGTTGATTTTAAAGAAAAGAAGTGTGGTAGTTTGTTTAAAAGTTTTGAGGTGCTGCTTTTTACTTTTGAAGTTTTGGACTGCTGTTTTCAGACTCGCTTTTTAGTTTTCAATAGCTAGATTTTTTCGACTGCTGTTGTACCACAAACCAAATTTTCGGCGTTAATTTCTTGGTATTTTCCAAGAGGACTAAATATAGTGGATCTTGTTTGAGCTAAACAAAGTGTGCTGGGTATCCTAGAGTTGATGTAGCAGATATTGATAAGTGGCGAAATCAAAACTCTTTAAAACTACGCAGATGGCCAAAGACAATGGTATTCCAAGTGCCAATAGAAAAAGGTTAGTTGCTCAAGATTCAAAGTAAATGGCAAATTTGATGATACTATATAGCATGGTTGTGTGGCGTGTGGGGTGGATAGCTGCAACAGGGTGATGTGCAGGTTTTTATATCCACTTGCAAAGTTTAAACATTGCAAGGGGTGAATGACAAAGGGGTTCGTGTAGCACATTATTATAACAAAGGATGGGATAAATCGCCAAGACTAAGCCAAGTGCAACTTGTCAACAAATACATGAGTGATCCAATCTGTCACTCGAGGATATTTAACCTGGCATATCACCAAAATAAAAGTGACCCATTGTATGGGTTGGAAATGAATCTGGGTACATGATCAAAGCAAAATCGCATTCAAGCAATGAAATCATTAACATACAGTCTAATGAGATAAAAGTATATCAAAGTTTGAACGGTTGATTTTTTGATGGAGCTGAAGTAGATGTGTAGGTATATTGAGAATGGTCGACCAACTCAACAGCAGACAGGCTGTCATTTTTAAGTGGTCTTTGTCAACATGGAGGTTAAATGAATCAACGTGGAGAGGCACAAACTCATGACCATCTATAGGTGATAAAGATTGCTCGAGGCACACTTGTCCAACCTATAAATCATCACATATGGATTTAAATTACAGACATGGCACACCCCTCGCTTTCCAACAAACGACGCGCTGGTGTTTGCCTCGCCAACAAGAATAGATTGCGCACCCCGTACTACAGGTATCGGTGTTGCTATATCCACACCGGCTCGACAGCATTAATATATTTAAAAATAATCAATTTCACAATATCCACTGACACCTACTGATGGCTGAATTCAATCTAAGCTGGCATTCACATTCCCAAAATCATATTTTTGTAATGTCTGGTATAAAGGATTATAGGGATACCAACTGGACTTGGTATAAGATCTTTTGCATACTATGGTCGCATTCACATGAAATGCAGCACTTTTGTATTGTCATCATCTTGTTTTGGAATAGACAGTAATTGAATATTCATTGTTTTCCTACTACAAGTAGACATTCTCAATGTATCAAAACATACACCTATTGCACGACTTTAATTCAAACTATAATTTAAAACCAGATTCATTCAATGCAGTCCAGATATCATGGTTGACTGTTTTCAGCCAAACTTCACTTTGTATTTCAAAATATTTCAGATACGTTCGTTTCTAGTTTAAAAAGCAATGGTTGTCATTTCAGGAATGCAACTGCTGTTTCCATGCCAACTACCCAATGTCTGGTATTACAGGGTGTGAATATTCGTTTATTTTATACAAACATGAGTATAAAGACCAGTCAACTAAAAGACTCAAAAAGCAATATTGTTTAGTAAACTGATGCCAATCATTGGATGACTTTATACTTTTATTCTGTATTCCATTTTGCGTGAATACAGTTGTAAATGCATTGGCTATAGTCAATCACTTTTGAAACTATTTATAGCGGATGTTGACATCAGATGATAGGCTTGTCATTGCTACACCAAAAACAAATCCAAATCCATCGACTGTTCAAACAATGAGATCAAGATAGCCTACACTATTTTTAGGGTTGCAGAGTAAAAAGTAACTTATTTCCACGTGACTATCTCGTGATTACTGCTTTCGATTCAAGGAAGCCAAAAACAAAAAAATAAAAAAACGAATTCGACTTACTCGTGCAAGATAACCAGTTGTTATCGTCTGAGCGTATTTACAAAATGCCAGTCAAACTATCAGCGCCAAAAGAGTCTGCAGAAGCACCAACTACACTAGTTGATCCCATCAAAAATAAAGAGTCTCATAAACGCAGTCGGGAAGCTGAGCCAACCCCATCTCAAGCCGTTGCAGACGATGTCATGTCTGATGTCGATTCTCTTGATCTTGAAGAAGCTGAATTGGCTGAATTGGTTTTTGGTGGTGATAGTTTGGGTGCAGTCTCGCAGGCCTTGAATGCTAGTTTGTTGAAATCCACGTTTGTTGGCACAAAAGACAAAGTAACTGCCAGTAAAGACGATCATGAAGAAACCGAAACCACTCTTGGATTTTCCATTGACAATACCGGATCCATTCAACCCAAGGAAAAACTGCATGCTCCTTCCACAGCAGAAAAGCAGCCTTCAGAAATTGGCATGCCAGCTGCTTGGGTTGACGAAGACGATGATATTAAAGTAGATGTGCACAAGGTCAAGCGACTTCGCAAGCTGCGTAACGATTTTGACGAAACCACAGTTGCTGGATCTGACTATGAAATGCGTTTGCGTCACCAATACGAACGCTTGTTTCCCAAACCTAAATGGGCACAAGTTCCTACTGAAAAGAGTTTGTCAAAAAGCGAAAGCGATTTGGATCATGATGATGATAAAGGAGATCGCGATACGTCTGATCAAGTCGATCTAGGCCATAATGCGCTGCTCAAACTGCTTCAATCTACTGAATCGATTGTGAATACCAATGGCAAAGCGTTGCTTTCTGCTGATAAACTCGATGTGATGCGTCTAAAGGATGTCAATCAGCTTGCATATTCACAGGTAATCCTTTGACGCTTTATAACTTGTACTTGATATTGGGTTGACGAGTTTTGCTAAATCTTGCATTTATCATGATTTATGTTTGTAGGCAGTGGTACAGTCGGTCCAATTCCACCCCTATGCACCTGTTCTTCTTACTGCTGGCTTTGACAAAACTCTTCGTCTATTTCAGGTTGATGGAAAACTTAACTCGAAAATTCAAAGCATCTACATCAAAGACATGCCAATCCATAAAGCCCATTTCACGGCTGATGGTCGCCGTATTATAATGACAGGTCGTCGCAAATGGTTCTATGTCTATGATCTAGAGTCTGGCACCACGGAAAAAATCTGGGGTGTACGAGGCCGAAAGGACAAGTCTTTTGAGCGATCCATCATATCTCCTTGCGGAAAGTATATTGGATTTCTTTGTTTAGACGGCAATGTTACATTGGTATCTTCAAATACCATGCAATGGATGTCTGATGTCAAGATGAATGGGCACGTTCGGTGCGCCGTATTTTCTGCTGACGGCACAAGACTGTTTACGTTTGGTGGAAGTGGTGAAGTGTATGAATGGGATGTGGAGACTCGCGAGTGTTTGAATCGGTTTACAGATCAGGGATGTCTGAGACCAACAGCAATTGCCGTATCAAATGATGGCAAGTATATTGCCACTGGATCAAGCTCGGGTGTAGTGAATGTGTATCTGATGGAAAGTATTCGATCGGCAAGCGTAGATGATGGCGCGACGACATATGAACCTCAGCCAGTCAAAGTGTTTATGAATCTGACAACATCCATCACGACATTGATATTCCATCCAGATTCAAAACTCCTGTTGATGGCAAGCCATTCTGACAAAAATGCATTAAGGATTGCACATTTGCCCTCTATGCGGGTGGTCAAAAACTGGCCAACAAAAGCTATTCCATTCGATGCAGTATCTACCGCTGCATTTTCGCCTCATGGCGGGTATCTTAGTGTTGGAAATGCAAAAGGAAAGGCTCTCCTGTTCAAGTTGGGTGCTTATGATGCGTAATGTAAGGATTCGATTTAGATTTTTACAATTAAAGTGAGGATTCGCATAAAATAAAACACTTTTCTGTATTTATCTTGTATTGGCTCTATGTTGCTCTAAACTCTTGATGTCCCACTAAAAATCAATTGCTTCCATAAACGTTATTGTATTCTAATCTCGGATACACTTGGTTTTTCGTAAAAATGAGCATGGAGATCAGTAAACTAAAAGAGTTCAAAAAACAAGATTGGCGCCAATCAAACATGGACGGCCCGTTATGTGTTTCAACTCCATTATTTAGCGTTTCATTTTATGCAAACACGGCTAATTCGGACTTTTCAACCCCACCAGGCCATGAAATGCCAAATTGAATTCACCAACTATCAAAAACTAATTTTGATGTATACTCTAGCTTTATCCATCCTTTTTTAACTGGGAACTCATAGAAATCATTCGAAATAAAGTCATTGTAAAAAATTCTTTTTTCTTTCCAAACAAGTAGGCGTCTTCTTTTAAATTTCGACGGGGTTATGTTATCTGTCTGTGATTTCTTTTTGCTGTTCAAGCCCATACCTACAAGATAGATAGGTTAGCTATAAGCACCATAATAAAATAAACTATTGATAGAAGTAGAAATTACCTTGAGTAAACTGTCCCAACTTCCCGTACAGAGCGCCATACCGTCAGATGAAACGCCTAGGCAAGATACACGGTTCTCATGTGCAGCCAAAACACCTACACGTTCACCCTTGAGCGTGTCCCACACATTACAATTAAAGTCATCATAGCCAGCAAACAACAAACGACCAGAGATGGAAAACGCGACAGATGTAATACCACAAAGAATGTTATCGTGAGTGTACTGATTCAACTCACGGTCAGCGCGAAGATCAAAGAGACGGCATGATGCGTCATCTGAGCCTGATCCAAATGCTTCACCATTGGGGAAAAACTGAACTGCATTGATGTCGGATTCGTGGCCAGTAAAAGTTTGTACACAGCGGCCTGTTCTGATATCCCAAACCTTGGCAGTAGAATCGCATGCACCAGAAACAAACACATTTTTGTCTGGGGAAAGGGAAAGGGACATGACGTCACCTGTGTGATCGTTAAATTCTAATGTCTTCATACCGGCATCAATATCCCATAGCATACACGACATATCTCCAGAGCTAGACAGAATCTGACGGTCACTAATAAAACGACAGCATGACAGATATCCAGTGTGTGCCGACAACTCGCGTGCAACCTTGACACTGCCTTCCTTTGTTTTAAGATTGTAAATTGAGCAGATATTGTCTAAACCACCACAAGCAACATAGTTTCCAGAGGGAGCATATGCACAGGTCATGACCCAAGATGACCGCAGTGGGATTGCATGCACTTTGTTTGTGGTAAATGCGTCCCAAACGATAAGTTTGCCATCCTGAGATGCAGAAACCAGATGCCGCTTATCTGATCCCCAATGCATTGCATAGATCTTGGCAAGATGACCCTTGAGTGTTCTACGAACTTTCATCATGATTCTCGGAAGTGGTTCAATATCGGCTGAAACAGCCTTGACTATAGTTTCCAAAGTCGAATGATCCAGTTAGCAATGACCAAAATTTACATCAGACTGATATCGAGAGCAGCAGAGTGGACGAGCAGTCCAAACTCACGTGTAGTATCCGCCAATGCATCTCGTTTTTGCTTAATCTTTTCTTTTAAACTTTCTGCCTCCCGACGAACATTGGCAATCTTTTCCGCAATATCAGCCATCTGTAAATCAACAGCGTTCACAAACAAGAACTTTAAAGGTTAGAATACTTTGTTTAAATCCAAAGTAGACAGTTCAAAAATACAGCATACCGTTTAAAAAACAACTATTTAAAAGGTGGTGGCTTTAAGTAAAACTTGATATTGTTTTTGGAATAAAACTGGTCAAGATCCCAGTAACTAATAGGAATGAATAGAAAAGTAGACTATAAGGCTTGGTTAGCTTGCAAGACTATACAATCCAATAAGCTAGAATTGCTGGGAGGTGAGTGATGGATTCGGCTTGCGCACTGCTGTAATAAACACTGTTAATTAAAAGTTGGAAATGTTAGTTGATAATGCCAGTTTAAATAGAACCAGAATGGCTAAACAGTGCCATTGTGGCGCAATAAACTAGTGTGGGAGGATTTATGTTGCCAATACATGCTATTTCAGATACATAAATGGCGTGGCTTCTAAATACAAAAGGTTCGACGACAACATGTGTAGTATGATCACTGACTACCAGTATATTTTGTTGGTTTAAATCATAGCCGAGACAAGGTCAAAATGAGGTTGGTCATGCTTAATCAGTCCAATACATTTGATATGCAGCAAGTCTAGCCAGAGTACTATTGGTTGCACATGGCAGATAACACTCAAGCATGACTTTAGACTAGTCAGGTAAAATCCATACACACCTCGAATGATTGAGAATCTAGAGACGAATGGAGATATAGGTCAGTTATTTTACAATTGAGCAAGTAGCTGTGTTGGTGTAAAATTGCAGTAAAGAGGATGGCAGCTGCTTACACTGGATGGCAGTTATCAGTCTAATAAACAGAAAGCCAAGCAACGGTGAGTGGGGTTGGTGATAGTCAAGGAAAAGACTAGTAAAATAAAGGACAAAATACAATACGAAAGGCTATTGAAGTGGGATGGAAAGGAATTTTTGGAGTGGATAAAGTCAAAAACCGGCAAAAAAGAGATGCAATAATGGATTGATAGCCTTTGTTCTAAACAAAATTAAAAATAGTAGATGCAAGAATATATACCAGATGAACACAATAAAACTCAGCTACACATTATCCAATTCACAAATTGAACTATCTAATCCGACAGACAGGCCATTTCACTTCCTGCAAGGGTCTAATAATCAGAACGCATCTTGTTGCAAAAACATCAACACGCGTCTTGGACAAAGAATTTGGAGCGCGTGTTTACAATGATCAAGAAACCCACACCAACAATATGCAGTTGGATTGACAATGCGCAGTGGATGGATTCAGACTTTACTATCACTTCGATACGCTGTCAATCCATCACAAATGCCGAATTGCTTTAAGCTGAAAATACAGCTCACCGTTTTTTCTAGGGTGGATATTGCAACTGACATGAGTGAACAGTGTTTGCCCAAAGCGATGAAAGTCCATACATGGTTGATTTATAATACAATAATCAACCACATGAATAAAAGGTGGGTGCAGCGGGATAAGAAAGGGGTTATTTTGAGGCTTTAAAAAAGTCTCAGTCACCAGTAATGTTACCCGACAAACGACGATCGTCGTGAATGCCATGGCACAAAAACCAGCCAGTACCAAGAAATCAACAAGATTTGTAGCACTGATTATGTACATGACAGTCAGCAAGACAGCGAATCCAAGTTTCAATGACTTGGGACTTGTTCAAATGAGCCTCGGCCGAGCACCACATATTTGGAGAAGTGGCTGAATTGAAAAAAGTCGGTTGAAAACATGTATCTAATAAACTTCAAAACAAGGGTTGCAGACTTTACAATTCTGCTGACTCAATATACTTGATAACCCTTAGCGATGGGTTCAACAAGCAAGATTCAGAACATAGGTCTTGTAACAACAGATTTGGTATTTTCAACAGACTGTAGTTGGCGCCAAAGATAATGAAAGAACATGATAGTTTGTTGCTAGGGTTGTTATAGCAGTGTATCTGAAATGTCTCGTTCCCTAGCAGGAGTAATGTCATTATTTGAATTTTGCTGTACAAGTCAGGGCAGTATGTTGTAGAAACTAATTGTAGCTGCCCAGAGTCATCAATATATACCTGTCAAGTTTGTCCAGCCAACGTGTTGCTACAAGATTATCAACTGCAAAAGTCCATGATTCTATTGCTGCAGAAAAGTACACATGAGTATTATAGCAAATGAGCAGATGCAAGTCCATACAATTAGCAAGTATGTGCAGTAGCACCAGAGCAAGCCAACTTAATCCAGAAAAAACTGGACTCATAGCTGTAGCGGGTATCAGGCTATACTGATGAATTAAACAGCCGATAGGTTGTGATACTAGTTGATGAATATGCAGTGGCTGCAGTGTTAGGAATACATCTGGTACAGGATGGTTCACCTGTGATAGACCACCAGCTCACACAATAACATCTAGCCAAAAGCATAGATAATGATTGATCAGAATAAAACCAGCCAGCTGGACAGAGCAGACTAAACAAGAGCAGCAGTGTATATGTGTAGAGACCAACAACCAAAGACGAAGACAGTCATAGTATGGATGAGCAGCAGTAAATGCAGTGGTGGATGTGGACGTGACGCCCTTGTGCGAGGAATCAACAGCGCATTCTCAACAGCCCGTCCTTGCAGCAAACCACTTGACCTACTGCAGTGACAACATAATAAATGCAAAACAGCAAGACGACAGAGTCGTACTTGCCTTGAGTCCTGGAAATCTAGCGCAAGCCTTTGAATCCAACCACAACACTCCAAGACAATATGAGCGAGGAACAGCAAGACAACTCTGTGCTTACCTTGTCGGGTAGCAAGATACGATGGTGTTGATTAGCAGTGACTGTCTTCCTAGTCCAAAAGGGCAGAAACTTGAGTCGAATTGTAGTTGCAAGCAAAAAAGAAAGTGCGCTTGCAGCTGCTTGCGCTTGCGCTTACAAGCGAGTGATTTTGTGATTTTGGCCAGATTCGCTTGTTTTGGCCAGATCTTGTCACAAGAGTTTATCGAGTCTTTGTCGCTTCTACGCATTTGACATGATCAACTATACAATCTGCATCGAGTTGACTCGAGTTGATTCTAATTCATTCTAGTTTCTGCTGTTTTTATACTATTCTTATGCTGTTCTGCATCACTCAGTCACGTGACTATCGTCTGGCTTAACTCGCTGCAAACTCGTCTTTTTGACTTATCCAAACTTCATCATGAGCGGAGCGGGCCCAAAGTTTAGCATCTTCCCTACTAGAATGTGGGTTTTTGTCATGCATTCATCTGCCATTGTTCTCACTGCTGATAACTACTTCATTCACCCTTGTCATCCCATTGAATTCATCACCACTACCTGTCATTCTTGCTTCATCCTTGCTTCATCCTGACCGTTGCTTTGCGTCTATGTTACCTTTGGATTGTATACTATTCTAGACATTCAATTTACTCATCATTCTACTGTTTAAACCTTGTTAACTTGTTGGATTTTAAAGGGCCCTCACCACCATGAAGAATCGTCTCAAGGGAGCCCAAACTGGTCATTCACTTTTAAAACGTAAAAGTGAAGCATTGACTCGTCGTTTTAGAGATATCTTGCGAAAAATCGACGAGGTACTTTTGATCTTGCAAATTAGATCCTTGCTCATCACTACTTTAATGGTACTATATAAACTAATCCGGTTTGCTTTACTGTTCAAATTTCGCTTATTCGCGGCTTATTCCTTCAATTCGATCACAGGCAAAGCGCAAAATGGGAAAAGTACTTCAGGTTGCATCTTTTTCCTATGCCGAGGTCAAATATTCTACCGGTGACATTGGCTACCAGGTTCGAGAAAGTGTAAAAACTGCCCAGCTTAAAGTAAAGGCAAATACTGAAAACGTGTCTGGTGTCATGCTGCCTACTTTTGAAATGGTCGTCGATGGTCAAAATTGTGAGTCACTTGCTTTAATACAAACTATACTTGAATCCAACCAAACTGCTAATCATGTGCTGTTTTACCCAACACTACCAATCGTATTCCATTCAAGCCAACGACCTTACTGGTCTGGGTCGGGGTGGTCAGCAAGTACAAAAATGCAAAGATACATATCAGAAATCTGTACAGATTTTGATTGAGCTAGCCTCGCTCCAGGTATGTATCTGTTATCGAGTAGATTTTGATCAACGATCCATTTTAATCACCATCTTTATTTTTGAACATTCATTCTTTGACCATGGTGTTGGAAACTCCAATAGACTGCTTTTGTAATTCTCGACGAGGTCATCAAGGTTACTAACCGTCGTGTCAATGCCATTGAGCATGTGATCATCCCAAAAATCGAGAATACTGTCAAATTCATTACTTCAGAGCTGGATGAACAGGATCGTGAAGAGTTTTTCAGACTAAAAAAAGTACAAGGCAAGAAAAAGGAGCGTCAAGCTGTTGCAGATGCCAAGAAGGCAGCAGATGCTAAACGTATGTATACTCGAGGTGGCTAAATTATGATGAATGTTGAAATAATACTTACTGTGACTTGAATGTTTTTAGCTCGAGACAATGAATCCTCCGCCCCTTCCAACATGCTATCTCAATACGAACAAGACCCAGACATCATGTTTTAAATCACTTTTATCAAAGGCATTTGAAATATATCTTTATGATCAAATTCACCAGTTTAAAATGCTTGGTTTGGTATTACAGCTGTTTATTTTAGTGCTATTAAACAGTAACAGGCAACACTGCCTTGAAAAACGACGCATATGCAACACTTGAAAAAATACTGTTTTCGGAAATATCCTGGACAGCAACTAGAGTAACTGCTGGATATACCAATGTTTGCGAGCTTGCATTCACCCTGCTTGATATTGCCGCATGAATAGCAGATTCCACCCATACAGCAGGAATTCGCGACAAATGAAATACTCGAATAGCATACACGAATGTCCATGAACTCGCATCATCATTCAATTTCAATGACAGTAGGGATGTATGAAGACTCTGTACCAATCCATTAGCCAGAGCAACCACTTTATTGTACTCCAGTGTTGAACCTCCTTTTAAACAAATCAATAATAGATGATGATTATCTTCCGACTTGATACAATTTTAAACATCAAACTCACCTGTGCATTTAGTCTGGCTAACGACCGCAACACATTGCCCAAAGGTTTTTATATTTGATACACAGTCTACGCCATCGTATTCAGCTTTAAATGTTTTAAACGTATCCCTTTGTGTGTTGTCAATATACCCATATGTCAATACATCAGAATCTAGCGATGCCTGCATTAATCGATCGAATCTACCCGGATGTCCAGCAATTGCTTCCCATTCGACCACGGCATTTCGTGGAAGTCTTTGAACCACAACAATGACAAGTGGTGGATAATGAGTAGAATCATCTCTTTCGTTCTAAACCCCATAAACGTTATCAGACTCGCATCACAACAGCACTTCAATGTACACATATTAAACGACTAGATCAGCCATACCTTGCACATAAACTCCCAAGCAACACGCGCAGCGTTTACAAACCTTGCATCAATTATATAGCATATACATGCAACACAACTCTCTACCAATGTTGCTCCCACAGCTTGACATACTGCGGCCAAGTTCTTTAATGACATGCTTGCCTGTGCAACCCATCCCTGTACGCCATCAATAGTTGGTAGTTGCATAGTATGCGGAATCAATCCAATTTGACCTGCAAGATATACATGATCACAGATATCAATAGCTTGGCTGTATGGACCAATATTGGCCGGAGCCCAATATGATCTACTTTGAACGTGAAGTGTTTCTCGAGGAGCTAGTTGAGCTGTATCCGCCATTGCGTAGCAGTCCATTTGTACTCTACCTCGATCCAGCAGAGTTTCTACAGTCACACTGAAACATGTTCATAAATGCAATGGATTGTTTAAACAACGTTGACCCATTGTTTTAGTATGTATTAGCAAACAAGATACTAGGCAGAAAATGATTAATCCAAATCCACACTTACCGAGTAGGTGGATTGGTATGACCAAAATACTTTTGGTATACTTTGTTCAACTCGGAAAACGTGTCCATATCTGCCACATTCACATGAATTTGGGTGATGTGATGCGCAGATAACCCATATTTAGACAGCGAGGCCAGCATATACTCGCACACTTGAGTCGTTTCCTCTTCAAGCGTCAACTCTAATACGGGATGAGTATCAAAAGAACAAACCATCACCCCAGACTGAGCATAAAATGGATGGCGAAAGTACACGGTGGGTAAACGATGCGCTGTTTGAATTTTAACCAGTTTGTCAGAGTAGTCAAGTCCAGTTTAGCATTTAAATCAATATAAACAAAATCAGTTATACCTTGAGTTAAGGTGGGGCCATTTGCATCGATTGGTTCAATTTTAGAAAGCGGTAGGGATTCAAATGCAAGGTGCTGAGATGAACATGCGTTGGTGATGGCGCTGGACATGTCACTGTTCAAAGTCTCGTATCTGTCACACATCACATTTTTCATTTTATGAATCCAGCTCGATTCACAGTCTTCCTTGAGTTTCACGACAATACTAGGTGTTTTCAAATATGCTACTGGCGCGACATCATCAAATGAGTGCACATGAATAGTCGACTCTTGACTAATGAATGCCAGAATCAATCGCAATCCATAAAAACACATGGTTTGAATTAGCATCAGATCCAATCTACTCTGCAAGGCATGATCAGGTAGTACTTGCATTAAAAGTTTTTTTTTAAAAAGAGGACAATCCAATGTCAGGGTTTCATACTCGCCACCTTCTCCACAGACATTGATTCCGTATCGTTCGTTCTAAACATTTCAAAACTATTAAATGATACATTCACAGTATTATAGCTATTTCACCAGCAAATCTATACCAGTTTCATCAAAACAGGATACATTTGTGCTAATGATTTTCCAAGGTGATTTTCAGAAAGTCCAGCAGCTGCAACTTTGACCAATACTGCCTCAACACCGCTATCAATCATGTCCATCAGCAGTTGTTTTTGACTGCCTTGCCACATATACGCCAGTGACTGAAGTTTCAGTCTTGAACATCTGTAAGGACACGAGTGAATTGCACCATCTAAAGCATAAGCCGTCGCATCTCTAAAAAGTTGAATGACACTACAAGACTTACACATTCTCGATTCGAGTTCGTTGATAGTTTGAAAGGATTGCTCCACTGGAAACCGCCTCAACATCAGGCACTTGTTTCTACACAATTCATATTTGGCTTGAATCTCGACAATCTTATTTTCAAAACAACGACATCAACTTACAATGACTTTGAGTAAAAGTTGAAACAGATCTTCAACTTCATCGTTGTCATTTAATGTATAGGTTGCATTGATATCTACCGATCTGTGTGCAAGATCTTGACGAAACAATGGGATATCCATACATTCGGAATAGTTGGATATCACATCATGACCCACTGTTTGAAACATGTAGCTATCGAGTTCATCTATAGAGTAAACCATTATATATTGAATTACAGCAGCCATCAAAGTTTGAATGCAGCAATCATACCAACGTTTGATGTGGATGGTGGATGTAAATTAGCGAGTGCGACAATTGTATGACCATTGGCTACACAATGCATCATGTTAAAGCAGCTATCTTTTCCCCCACTATTAGCATTAAATTATAATATCAGCTGGATTGGCAATCTGTTGAACATCACTATTTACGACTGCATTGGTAATAATGACGAATCATGCAATACAACTCGAATGGAATAGTACTTGAAATACCTAATGAGTGCGACTACTTTCATATTGGATTTTGTTGAATGTCTTGAACAAGTCTGGCTGAATCTTGAAAGTTCAAAATATAATAATTCGAGATGACTTGAATCATCAAAATCAACGAGTCGTTTGTCAACCTCGAAAATTAAACTGTTTGTAATCAAGGTTTACCGACTCGTTCTATTCATTAAATCATCAATTCACTCACGAGTGTAGACTGAAACAGCCATATAATGATCTGGAGTAAATGGTTGATGTTTTAAACAGGATTCGAGTGACAAGTTTGCATTGTGGTTGTTGTTTTAAACAGGATTGAATTATATAGTTAACAAGTCAGTCAGATCCACAACTATAGAGATTTTCTTGAGTTTAGCTTTACCACAGATTAAACAGAGTTAAACTAATCAAACACTTTCAGGATGGTTAAAATCAGTTGTAAATGTTGCCTAGTTTTATCTTTTATTGCAACATCTGCTTGCTATTCATTATGGACAGAGAAGCCAAGCTTGTGACCAATTCTGCCGAGAGAGAGATGTATGACAACTTGGGAGAGTTGTTTAGTATTATTGTTGCTACTGAGCATTTGGAGCGAGCTTACATCAGAGACAATATTACTGCTCAAGAGTAAGTTTTTAATCAACTTTTTAAGACGGAAACTAAAGATATTTGGACATCATTTGTATTCAAGTGTCATGGATGGATTCAAGTCTATCCATCTAGTGTTATCCTACACACTATTGATTCAGTAGCGATTGGCTCGAGTCATGCTGAGCTTGTTTATTCAACTTTCTATTACTAGATACACACCTGCTTGCCTCAAATTCATTGCACAGTTCAAAACATCTGTCAGTTTACTCCAAGACACAGTTCCTGATGTGAGGGAGTTTATGCGAGAGTATCAGGTTGGTTCCATATTATTATTAGCTTAAATCTGGTGTATCAATTGACTACAGCCAAATCCATGTCGAACCCAACTCGACCGTGTAGATTTAGCTGCTGATATTCAGTCATGTATGTGAAATGTAGCTTACCTGTCCAGCAGCGGTCAAACGACTACTGGAGATTGGCATTCCAGCAACAGTTGAACATGCAACAGAAAGTGTATCATCAAACAACTCTGCCAGATACGTTGCTGAAGCCGTTCAGTTCTTTATTACTTTGATGGATTCTCTCAAGCTCAACTATGTTGCAGTTGACCAGATTCATCCCCAACTCAGTGATCTTATTCTAAGCTTAAACAGGGTCCAATCAATGCCAAAGGACTATGAAGGCAAAGGAAAAATTAAGACATGGTTGATTGCACTAAATAAGCTAAAGTATGATCTCAACTGCATCAAGATTTAAAGTTGCCATGTTGACTCTTGTGTCTGTATAATATAGAGCATCTGACGAGCTAAGCGAGGAACAAGTGCGTCAACTGTTGTTTGATCTCGAAAGGTGAGCGTTGACCATATACAAAGATAATATTTTGGAGGGTTGAATTAACGTCATTCAACTCCATATCTGTCATGTTTAGTGCATATTCAGAGTTTCAAAGATCATTGGCATCAAAATGAGCTTAATTGGAAATAAAATGCATATTGATATAGGATGAAGGTGTAGATTTATCGTCCTTTTGATGCCATGCTTTTCTGAATATCTTCAGGCCTATACATGCAAAGCAGTAAATTTGTAAATATGCAATGCCAAACATTGAAGATGCTCAAACATCTGACGGCAGTTTAAAACTACCTACCAATCAATATCCCAGGCTGGATTGTCCAGTTTTGAATTTTCAATAATAGTTTTCATAATAACTGCGTTTCGCTTCTGGTCCTCTCGTAAAATATCTGGATTGATATGTCCAATTCTCTATATGAGATAATACGATCAATATGATTTGATTTCCAGTAGTCATTAACGTAGCAGAAAAATACACACAACATGTTAGATTATGGATTACATCAGGCTTGTGGGACTGGCTTGAATCAATCAATAGTTGGATTGGAAAACACTTGCCCGATGCATCTCTTCACTGCTGGGAGTGGTTGTTCTCATAATTGTGTATCCACTACCAATAATCAAAACTCCAAGAGCAGTAGACCCGACAGTCACTTTAATGATCTTGATGGCTTTTTCTCGAAATGAAGACATTTCGATTGTACAAGATTATACAAGATTGACGAGTTGAACGCAGACAATAATTGATCCCCAATTCACGTGACACGTACCGTGACTCAATACTCGGTTTTTGGAAATGACAAGCTTAGACTTGCTGATTCTGCCAGCATTGTCATGTCACTAAATGGAATTGCAGTGAATCCAGTTACATCCCTCCCAGTCTGGAACACTGGAGAGTCTGTGTTTTTCACAAAATGTAATTGATGCATATTCTTTTTATACCTTGTTGATTCTGTCGCTCATGCTGATTCCTGTTGAATTGTCAATTTCACAACCCATTTCGTCGATATACTCGAGCAGACAACGTCAGACTCGAGTTTGAGTCTAGCGATGGCTATCCAGGCTCGTCTGGGAATCTATTTTCTCAAAACGGATATTTATACTTGAGTAAGCTACTTTAAATTAAATTAAATTTCGTGCCAGTAAGCCTATTCTGATAGTTACTGATCGTCTATTTGATTCGTAGCCAATATGCGAGTTGTGTACATGCCCAGTCCTCCAATTCCTGGAACTATTGCCTTGACAATTCCATTAAAAAACTTGCTGTAAGTTGCCTGATACAGAGTGTGTCGTACAGTTTCAAAATATTTAACTTGATTTGGAATGACCGATTCAGAAATGGAAAACTAGTCCGGCCTTGGATAGGATCAAACAGTTATCAAGGCTTAGTTATACCAGTTGAGTGACTTTACTACAACCAGTCTCTATCATCATTGAATACCTTCATGTGATGGCTATTCATGACGAATTGAATTTTAAATAGGTTCCGAATGGCGGACTGAATGATGAAGGATCAATTAAACTTTACTTTGAAAAGGGCGGTGGATTTGAATTTTCGTCTGCATATACCATGCTACGGTCACGGATTGCTGAAGACGTTGCGCCATTTGAAGAACCATTACCATTATATTCCACTGAACATGGCGTGTCTGGTCCTACATACGCTCCTAGTGGTTCATCCAGTCAGCCAAATGAAGGTGCATTTCTCTATACAACGCCTACGTCCGGTATTCCAGCCGCCAAACCATACCAGCAATCTGAACAGCTTCCTGCATTTCAACAAAATCCTTTGCGACCAGACCAGGAAAACTATGATCGTAAATCATAAAATCATGACGGGCTGCTCTATTTCGAAAATTAAACGACCCAGCAAACTAACACCAAAAAATAAAACTGAAGCTTTACAAATAAATTTTATCTTTAAAAACTAAATAGAAACGATTGAATCAAATCTAGATAAAAGTAATATATGAATTCACAGCCTAGCTCCATGCAGTCTCCATATTCAACATCTTAACATGTGCACCATCCTCATTCTCTTTACGATCCACTACACGACCAATTTCGTATACTGTTTCGCCATGCTCAATCAAAATCTGTTTCACCTGTTCAACATGCTCACCAGCAACCACTAAAACCATGCCGATGCCACAGTTAAAAGTGCGCGCAAGCTCAAGATTGGCAATTCCTCCTGCAGATTTAATCCACTTGAAAACAGGCAAAAGAGGCCATGCATTGGCATCAATCACTACACCAACATGATCTGGAAGAGTACGAGGCACATTGTCGATAAAACCACCGCCCGTGATATGAGACATGGATTTAACAAGGTTTTTACGAATAACAGGAAGAAGTTGCTTGACATAAAGACGTGTTGGCGTCAAGAGGGCTTCTCCAAGGGTTTGGCCAGGATTTGGGGTAGTGAATGGGCACAAAGAGTCATAATCCATACCAGCCATGCCAACGACGTGACGCACAAGCGAAAAGCCGTTGGAGTGCACTCCGGAAGAAGGCAGTCCAAGTAAAACATCTCCTGGAATAATTTGATCGAGTTTAGGGAGAACCTGATCACGATCCACTGCACCCACAACAAACCCGGCAAGATCATATTCGCCGTGTTGATAGATGCCTGGCATTTCAGCAGTTTCACCACCAACAAGAGCACATCCAGAATCTAAACATCCCTTGGCAATGCCAGCAACAACGTCTTTGGCAACCTCAATTTCAAGCTTGCTGCTTGCATAGTAATCAAGGAAAAATAGAGGTTCGGCACCTTGAACAATCACGTCATTGACACTCATGGCAACAAGATCAATACCAATGGTGTCGTGCTTGCGAACAGCTTGAGCAATTTTAAGCTTGGTTCCAACACCGTCTGTACCAGAAACAAGCACTGGATCTCTGTATCCAGCTGCTTTAAGATCAAAAATACCGCCAAATCCACCGAGGTCTGCATCAGCGCCTGGACGACGAGTTGCTTTGACAAATGGCTTGATTTTTTCAACAAGAAGGTTGCCAGCATCAATGCTCACACCAGCATCGGCATAAGTAGCACCTGTACGTGTGCGCGATTGAAGTAAAGCTAACGCACGATGACCAATATCCGTACGGTACTCCATTCCATCTAGTTTGATTTGAGAAATGACTTTGTAAGCGCTCTCAAGTGCACTGGATAAAGAGTCTGTGACGGCAGTGACTGCAAGAACACGGCCGCCAGAACTCACCAGCTGATTGTTCGAAACCAAAGTTCCGGCATGAAAGATCATGACATTTTTGTCAAGAGATGCAGGAAGATCTATTTTCTTTCCCTTTTCGTAAGATCCAGGATATCCCTTGGAAGCACCAACAACAGTGACGGCAAATTGACGCTTAAAGGAAACAGGAACAGAGTCCAAGCGGCCTTGTGTGCATGCCATCATGATTTCAAACAGGTCGCAGTGATCGTCCAGCAATGGAAGAACAACCTCCGTTTCAGGATCACCAAAACGACAGTTGAACTCGACCACCTTGGGTCCGGTTGGGGTCAGCATAAGACCAACAAAAAGAACACCAATAAACGGATGTCCTATTGAAATACAGGATTAATCAAAGGATGACTATTAAAATTCAAAAGATTAAATCATCAATGCAATGTAATTACCATCTCTACGCATGCCATCAATGGTGGGCTGAAGGATGGTCCTTTTAACCTGCGCGGCGAGATCAGACGTGTAGACTAAAGTGGGAGAATATGCACCCATACCACCAGTATTAGGACCTTTGTCGCCATCATAGGCTCGTTTGTGATCTTGTGCCGCTGGGAATGGAATTACAGTGTAACCATCTGATAGCGCAAGAATGGAAACTTCCTCCCCTTCCATACGCTCTTCAATGACAACCTCGCTACCAGCAGAACCAAATACGGAATCAACCATGATGGACTTGAGACCAGTAATGCCTTCCTCGAGAGTTTCGGGAATCAAAACACCCTTTCCTGCTGCAAGACCAGATGCCTAGCAAACAATTATAGGCAAATTTAAAATAAATGAGCACACCACGTTAGAAACAATCTGGATTTAAACTTGAATTAAACCCAATTACATAAATCACCTTGATGACATATTTGCCCTTGTATTGACGTAGATATGCCTCAGCCTCCTCGTACTTTGTAAACGTCTAAATAGATATATTTTAGAGTTACAAAAATCATGTTAGGCTATATCATGTTTCATGTGTGATGGCAAAAGTAATACCTTGTATGCAGCAGTGGGAATGTGATGACGATCCATAAACACTTTGGAGAATGCTTTAGATCCTTCAAGCTGAGCAGCTTCCTTGGACGGTCCAAAGCAGGAAATTCCAACTGATATTAATTTATGCACATTAGTAAATGTATTCAATATATTCAATAGTGTTTATCAAGCTTTACCCTTTTTAAATGCACCGTGAATTCCATCAACAAGTGGTTGTTCAGGTCCAACAACAACAAGATCAATCTATATATTTTTAATCATGGCATAGATGATTGCAGTTGATTAGAAACAATGTTTAATACAGGTTCTGACGTGGATTAAAAGCTGGTATGATTGCCAAATCCAGACAATACTATATAGGCTGTATAAAATACCTGGTTATCAACGGCAAATCGAACTAATTCAGTAAATTCTGGAGCAACAGGTTTGATGGGCACATTGATTGATTTGGATGTAGACGCAGTGCCTCCATTACCTAATTTGCCGAAAATTCGTATAAAAAGTTTTTAAATTGGACATTGCAGAACTTGGTGGTTAGTCGATCCAAAGATAAACAAGGAAATGCAGTTTTATTCAAATGAAAGTTTAATGGAATGTAAAGGATCAATCCTTGACCGAGTAAATATCCAGATATGAAGTTGTATGGCATATCCAAGTATAGAGTGGCTGGTCGCCAATTAACATAATCAGACTGAAAATCTAAATAAAAACCTGCCTGGAGAAACATAGATCGATTCAACTTTGGATGACTTTTCTAGAGCCCAGCAGATGGCATGTTCACGGCCACCAGAGCCAACAACAAGAACCTTCATCGTTCAACTTTTTTGTCAATATTGAAGATTGCAATTTCTGTATTTTGAATCATGCATTTCACGTGACTCTTTTACACCAAAAAACAAAAGGAACGAGAATAAATGTTTATATTTCAGCAATCCAATTTCATGTTGTGAAACCATTTTGATAGCATCAAACAAGTATAAATTTACTGATTAGCATTGCTCTTTAAACTCTCTCAAAAATCCTACTCATCTTCTAGTGATCGTACAATATATGGTTATGCCAAAAAATTATGGTTTAAAGCTATAATTTGAACTGAAATCATATGATGTCTGCATTTAAATAGAGAATGGCTACTGGGGTCGACTGTATTAGAAAAACGTAACATTTAAGCATGGTTCATTTTGAAGCAAAATAGTGACTACTAGATACGAGTGTTTTACGCGAATATGGCTGTAGGAGATGCCTTGGATTTGGATAGAGTTGATTTCAAAGCGTTCAGAACATCAAACTGCTTACAGTAAATAATTCCCTCTAACGAGAAATCGGTCAACCTTGTGCGGTACTCATCCTTCTTCCATCCAATTACAAAAAATCGATTCAATTGGAGCAATATCGAGAAACATTGATGCCAGGCCACTACAGAATGATGAATATGTACATGGAATGCCAACAGTTGAATCTGAGCAATTGAAATAGATGTACTATGTTGGTGCAAAGGGGAGTTGGCTAGATATGGATATGTTTTGACCCTGTACGAATATGATAGCTACGACAGGAGTATTAAAGAGATACAGATCAAGAGTTGTGAGTGAGCAAAAACTGGAATACAAAAACAATCAAGAACTATCGGCTTCTGGACTGAAAGGCGGTGGCCAATTTGCTGGTACAAGTCCATCGCTTCGCCATCCATGGATCTAAATTGCAGAATTTAAAAGCATAAAGTAATCGATTTGTTAGATTGGAATTCACAACTTGACTCGGATTTATATCAAATTATACTTGCAAGAATAATAATGACAAACGATACTGGAACAGCTTTAGAAAACTTGCGTCCGCTTATCATTGACTCATAAATAGAGGCATGGTGGGTGGACTCGACTTCCTGCAATGTTGTGTTGTTTTTGTAATTGGTGCTGACCGGCCGAGTTGGATCATATGGTGTATGCTGTTTCCGCCATGCATCTCGCCGCATCTGCCAGTTCAGATACCCAATTATTCCTTGTCGATCTTGCTCAATATTGGCATGAAAGATCTCCAAGTCTTCCACTCTTTTCTTGGATTTCAGTTCGTGAGTCGAACAAGAAAGGCTTCGAGTGTTTGTGCAAGATGTTTGAAAAGTATTGTCGTTTAATAAAACTGTATCTGATGGAGATTGACCCAGTCTAGTTTTCAGTGGGTTTAATTCAATAGCGATATCCAATGGCTGTTGAACAGTTATGGGGTTTGTGGAGATACTAGCGGTCGGCAAGTTGAACTCTGCAGTAATTGGATCTGTTCTTGTAGGATCATCCAGAGACTCTTTTTCGTTATGAAAAGATAAATCTGTGTTGCATAATGGCATTGGTTCTTGTAGTGATATTCTTTGATAACTCAAGTCCATGTACCAACCACTAGTTGTATCAAACACACCGAGTTGACACAATAAAAGCACTGATATAGAGTCGAGTGTCAGCTCTTTTAGTTGACAAGTAGAAAGATACTTGGTGTATGCAGCCTATTGGGCCAAGTTTAGTTCAATAAAAGAAAAACAATATTAGCGAATCGTATTTGACCAAAAGTCTTGAATTCTCGACTCGAGTTGTATTCACACAAAATGGAACATTAAATGTGTCAAAGTACATGATAAATTATTAATCAAAGCAGTAATGTCTAATAGAAAAACACAATAAACATTCAAAAACCATGTGTTTCCAAGCAAACTAGTTGCTGCAAGTACAACGGTTCCATTTTACGTGAATACAATGTATTTGGTTTTTATCGCAGTTTATTAGACTGCAAACCCAACAAATGAATCCTCAGTCAAAATCATTACATGTCCAGATCCAATCTGTGCAATACCCAAAACCATTCCACCTTGACTACCTTGGCCAATATTCAATACAAGTTGTTTTGCATGCATTTGCTTTACTTCTGGCCGTTCGTATACATACACATACTGCTTAAACTCAACCACAAGTGCCAATCGCATATCTCCTGTCAACGTTACCAACTTTTTGTCCTGCTTACTAGCTTGAACAAATGCAAGAGCAGATAGGGCCGATATATGCTCCAATTCCAAACCAGGCTTGATCTTGAATGCAAGCGCGTCGACATCAGATTGTACAAGCACAACTGGAGAGCGCTCGAGTGGTTGCGAAAGCTGCATTCCAATCCATGCCATACCAGGCATCCCACATCGATGAGAAAGCACCGTCGATGATGATACTTGATCAACTACAAACCGATCAATAAAAAACAAGTGTGCCTCAAAGTCAATGTTCTCTTGTCGCTCCGTGACAGTTTGGAAATGCATTGCAGGTGAACCGTTATCACTAGAATCATCACACTCCATGTTCCTATGGCTACTAAGCTCACCCAAAACGGGCAACTGTTTTGAGTTATGATACTTGTCCAACTTATTGGTATATGACTCCAGCGTAGCAGCATCTAGCGTCTCCAAGACACCATCATCATGCATAAACAAATGTGGCCATCGTGTTCCAGCGTGTGTTTTTTGCAAATACAATACCAGCTGATGCGATCCTTCAAGCGTCCAAATGCATTCAGACGAGCGAACATGATCAAACAAATCGCCAGCAAAGAGTACTTGGCCACTGTGCATAGCCTTGACAGATACGCCGGTGGGCTGGAACACAACACGAATATCACGCTTTACTAGTAATTGCTTGGGAAGGTTGACATTTACCGTAATCTCATCGCCTGATTGAGTCCATGAATAATTGGAAAGAGTGGATTCAGCATTATGTTCATCGCCATTGGATGGAACCGTAGCGTCAGTGTCAGATGCATGAATCAACGACTCAAACGGTGTTGGTGCGCCAATTGTCAATGAAACCGTATCTGACTCAATCTGTGCAAAGTATGGAGCAGATTCACCATGTAATGACATGACAATGTCTGCGATGACTGTGGTGTCTGTATTGAGATTGCTGTCAGAAGCATGTGCCGAAACAGGTATCTGAACACGCACAAGACTAACCAAGAATCTATGCTTTTTTGTATCATATAAATGCTGTTCTGTAGCACTTGATTTTGAGTTGGGTTTGACCAATGTTTCCACATTGAATGTTTGTTGAGTGCATACAAGTAAATCTCCATTTGAAGCTACGACTGCTTCGTATATCATCATACCCTGAGTAGAAAGCTCTCGAGGTAGAACGATTGATGCTATTTTATGGATTTGAAAGCATGGCACCGAGTCAACTTTGAATATCTCCAATGTATTCATTCCATCAGACGCTAGCATCATATCATGGGATGCAAATACAATGGATGGTGGCAAATGCAAGCCAGCAGGAGTTGTATTTTCTTGCAACGGTGGAGCCAACATTTGCAGCTTGGTGACTTGAATACGACATGATTCATCCTAATTTGGTTTATACAAAACAGTGCAAAGTATGTGAATATCAAGTTGACAGCTATATGAAATAATGATCAACACCTTTCGATTACCATTTGAGCAAGGCAGATCCAACGAGCACTGTCAATGAAAAGTGCGCCAGATCCATCAAACAAAGGAAACAAATGGTTGTAGCGAGTATGCAATTCTAGCAAACGGTATGGGCAAGTAGAGTTGATAGCAAACCCTGATAGTCTATGCAGAGGAGCATCCAGTTTTGTATAAGCCAAAGCCACATCATTAGGTTGCAGTTGATAGTTTTCGAATCTAAACCAAAATACATGTATTAGTGGTGATCAAATAACACTAGATGTTGAATCGAATCCTAACTCACTGTGGGTTTAATAGCGACCGTTGAACTACAGGCACTACTGTCTGTGTCATTTTATTGATTTTGGCAAGATCTCGACAAGTCAAAATCTCAATCTCATTCAAAATCCTGAGGATTGGGAATCTTATCCAGAAAGCTAATGAAAAGCCGTCGATATAAAGTTGAAAGTCTTTACAACTATTCAGTATTGTTTTAGTTTAATTGTGCAAAGTCGATCGCTTAATAACAGCATTTACTATAAATTAAATGTTTTTTTGGAATTGAAAAATTACAATTTTAGTCTGCCTTGCAATATATTATAAACAAGTTCAAATCCACCAGATGACAGAAGGGCATCATGCAGTGTTGCCTGAAAATGAACCAGCACAATCTGAACAGCAGGTTTCTAGAAGAGTGCCGAATTGGAATATAGTGAATTTGCGAGTGCAACAACGACTGGTGAGTCCAGCATTCATCAATTGGACATGTCCTATTGAATCAAGGATGCTCTAATGACTAGATTTAACAATCTTGAATTTTAATAATATATGAATAAACTTACTATTGTTTTTTACTAGTTCCATATATGTAAAGAAGCCAAGAGAACTGCAAAAAAAGCTCGAACTGCTGCCATACAAAAACTGGTTAAAATGCTGCGAACTATCAAGACCAAATCCGAGTAAGTACATACAGCTCAATCTCAATCATAGCTTCCATCATCAATATATACCAACAATATATCAATATTGAATGAACCAATAGGAGCAATGATGATGTGCCCGAACCAGTAAAACTCGCCCGATCAAGAGAATCGAAAAAACTCGATTCACAACTGAATGCCTTGAAATGCTCTTCCATCGATCAAATCGCTTACCGATGTATCGTGGAGGGAATTGAACAGAGTCAACTTCCAGACAAACAGCATATAATTGGACTCGATCCCAATCTTTCTGAAGTGCTTGCAGATAAAAAGGTGGAATGGACACCCGCTGATCGCCGCGTATCTTCGTCAAAAATAATGGTGAATGCAGTTTCTGGGTACGTTTCTGACCTACATGCGTTGATATATGGAAAAAGATACATCAAAAATCAGGCCAAAAATAAAACTGTGCTTTCCAAGGAGAAACTCGATGCAATGAACAAGGCAAAACGTATACGTAATCCAAACGAAACAATGAACAAGGAGAGGCAAAAGGCGATTCAGGAAACGGCTACGCTTGAATCTGAACGAAATGCTATCAAAGGCAATATAAATTTGGAAAACGTGGCTTCAAATAATCATGACATCAGCCTGGAGAGCAGTGACTTTGGCGATGAAAAGTCTTTTCAAGATGACGATTTTGATGATCATATGAGTCTAGATGATTGTATTGGCAGCGATAGCGATAAAGAAAGCGAAAAAGATGTCCAAACTCTTCGTGCCATTGCAAACTCGGCTTCTTCAGCAACAACTAAATTAGCAAGCGTAGATTTACAGTCATCATCAAAACGGCCCATCAAACTTTCTGTCCCAGCGTCTGTACCATCTCGTCGCAAGCTAACATCAGCACAGCGGATCACCGATTTTATTCCAATCGCCACTGCTGGTGAATTAAAAAGTGTGTTTGTAGAAAATCTAGGCGGTTCAGTTAGCGATGTATCTCTATCTGATGATGAATTTGAAGGCAACGAGTTTGACGATAATGGAAACAGAGTCAAGACAACTAGGAAATCCAATCGTATGGGTCAGCGTGCTCGACGAGAGTAAGTGCAAACATTTTCATGGACTACTTTTTTGGAATACAGTTGTATGCTTTGCTATTTAAATTAGATTTCATCTGCTTAATATGCTGACTGAATTAAATTTTCAATTGAACTACTAGGCTATGGGAGAAACAGTATGGTAGTGATGCTAAGCATGTCAAAAAGCAAATTGAGCAAGACAAGTTGTCAGTCAAACACAAACAAGGCAAACATGCCAACGGTGTAGCTCATAGATCTCAACGAAACGGTGATTCAGCAACCGATCGACCTGCTGCATCAAAACAAAAGGAAGACCTATCATCCTTGCATCCGTCATGGCAAGCCAAGCGCAAAACTACCATTGCCATCACCGAGTTTAAAGGATCGCGTATCACGTTTGATGATGAAGGTAGTGTGAATACACCAGTTTCTGAATCCAACAAACCATCAGTTAAAAGCCACTCCAACCAGGCAACTGCTAAAAAAGAAAAACCTGCTGCGCCTGCCGAACAACTCCACCCATCATGGGAAGCAAAGCGACGGGCAAAGGAAATGGAAGCAAAATTAAAGGCTTCAAGTAAACCTACAAAGATTAAATTTGATGATTGAGTAAAGACGTTTAAAGTATTTTTGAAATTTATTAAAAACGATGCTTTGTAGATAGCATTTCTGTATGTATTCCCGGTTATAGTTTTGACTAGCAAATTGATTATTAAAAAAGCAGGATCTTTTGAAAATGTCGACAATTTTTGAAAATCAAGATGTTGCTGTTGGTGCAGAGCAAAGAACTAGCATTTAAAAACCAAGCGATTGCAGATTTGCATTAGATACCCAATAATGCATTTGAAAGATATTGGCTAGAGTTTTAAATGACTTACTTCCTTGAACCGCAGTAGGACACTTCTTTTTTAACACGGTAAACACAATTGCAATGATGATCCCAACGACCATGAGCAAGATCATGAACATGAAAATTTTATCATTACCCATCCGCCTATGTATAAATACCAACCAGTCACAGTAGGACATCACGCCAATATTAGCACAATACTTTGGTTCATTGGTTGCGGGGCAATGTTGAGAGTAGTGTAAAGTTACAACTCATTTAAAATCAACCTTACCGGACAAACACTCGCATTTGCTTATCGGCTCGCCGCAGATTAGATTCAATACGTTCTACATCTTCATCAACTTGGCGTATTTTTTCACCTTGCTGCTTCAACTCGGTCTGGACAGTTACACCAACCTATACTCAATGCATGTGTCGTTTAAAGTAGTTGATCTTAAATCTATTGGTATAGTGCTAGAAGAAAGTTTACAAGGCATTTTTAGATATGAGATCTTGTGATAAAGTACCTGGATTGTCTCGTCCAAAATTCTTTGTGTGCGTGCAGTTGATTCTTGTGTTTTGTCTTGAATCAGTAATGCTTGTTTGGTCATTTCGACCGAGGTCATTTCATCCATATCTACATATCCATTCAATCAACCAGAGTAAACAATAAGCTGCCAAGTTTGAAAATTCATACGATTCTGTAAGCTGTCAAGTTTAATTTTCCAATCCTACTTTTTTTTTTAACTGGGCCTCCTTCAGCATTTCCATGACTAGTCTCAGCCCACTCAATATCTTGTCCCAGCTTGCCAAGTCTTTCATCAAGTGACTTTGCTTTTCCATCCCATTCGGTATAAGCTGACCCACTTAGTCCCCGGATTTCAACCACAATGGACCGATGGACTTGACGAGCACGATTAAGTCGGTTTTTGAGATAATGGCATTTTTGGGTACGTTCTTCACCCTTGAGTGAAGGAATTTCGCGGTCAAGTACTTGCTGAATACCTTGAATAAGCTCAGTGATTTGCTCTTCAAAGTCTTCTAGGTCTAGAATTGATGTATTTACCATTTAGGTTAGTTTATAGTTGTGATGGTATATGAATGAATGATGTTGTATTGATTAGGCATCATATGCTTGACTTGTGCGTGGAGTTTAGACGTCTATTCCACTAAAGTGGATAAGCCACGACTGTCTGGTTGTATGAAGCAGCACACTCCATCAAGAACATATATCGTGTAACTCTCAAGACTACTAACAGCTACTTGTAGACAAATGTCTTAAACTAATCCAACGGCTTTCTTACCAGACGACATGAACGCGTATTTTGGAGGATATTTATGTCGAGTAAACTAAACGAGTCAAACTCGGAATCTAAAACAAGACTCGATACACTTCAAATCTTTACAAATGTTTTTATGCGATAGAAAGCAATGATGTTTAATTATCACATTCAAGCAACATGCAATAGTATTATCAAGCAGACTTTGTAGGTGCAGGTCCAGCATTGATGTTCTTGGGATCAAAATATTTTTTTAGTCCTTGCCAGCACTTGTAGTAGTCGGGCTGGAGAACATCACCGCCGGTACCAGGAAGCTTTTTCAGTGCCCACTTGGTCACTGATAGCATCTGGTTCGTCTCAAACATGAATGCAAGACCATCTGGACGCAGTTTGATTGGTTTGAGATCATCTAATGTGGCCTTTTCAAATGTCTCACGGTCAGGTCCGTGTGCGGTCATCATGCTAAACATATACAAGTTTAGTTGAAGATGGTGTGATCAAACGGTTGGATCGAAATAATATACCTGTGAAGTGAAGCACCGCCGGGAACAAAGCCTTCTTGTTTTGCGTCATATCCTCCAGAAATGAGACCCATGTATTCGGTCATGCAATTGCGATGGTAATAGGGAGGACGGAAGGTGTTTTCAGCAACCATCCAGCGGGGAGGGAAAATAACAAAATCAGCCAAAGCAACACCCGGAACACCCGACTTTGCGGTAAGAACAGTAAAGATTGATGGATCAGGATGATCAAACGAAACGGTATTGATGGTATTGAAACGAGCCAAATTGTACTTGTAGGGAGTATAGCCGCCATGCCAAGCAACAACGTCAAAAGCAGAGTGGCCTTGGGAAGTGGAAAACAGATAGCCTTGGAACTTGTTGATAATAGTGAAATCAATACCATCACGATCCTCATATGCAGCAACAGGGTGGAGGAAGTCACGAACGTTGGCAAGACCATTGGCTCCTATCATTTTAAAAACAAAGATGAGGTTGTTAGAAACAAGTTTGACTAGACTGTTGTAGCATGGGTGGATCTTGGAAACTCAATGATCATGAAAAAACATACCAATTGGACCAAGACCAGGCAGCTCAAAGTGACGATCAAAGATCTCGAGAACATATCCTCGGCTAGGACCGTCAGGGAGCTTAACGGCATAGCGAATGCCACGCTGAATTCACAAGATTATATTGTTCAAAGTATTAGGAATAAATGTACAACAATAAACGGAAAAATGATCCGGCAAATCGGCCACCACTATACCTGAATGACGCAGATCTCCCCAGGAGCAACAGACATGAATCCAAGCTCGGTTTGAATATCAAGAGTGCCTTGCTGGGGAACTATTGACAATTTGGTTTTAATAACATTGTAAATAGGCTGTATAGTAAATAGTCGACTTACCAATTAAAAAGTCGCCGTCCGAGTTGTAAAAAGCAGTATCCTTCATGTCAGCATTTGCAGCATAAACGTGGATGGCAAGGCCAGATCGACTGGCTGCAGCACCGGCACCACATACAGTGTGTAGACCACGAATAAAATCAGTGTTTGATTCGGTGGAAAAGGGGAAAGGAGACCATCTGAGCTGATTGGGAGTGGATTCGCATTCAACCTTTGAATCCTCGTCACCAACGACAGAAAAGCTGCGGACAAGTTGCTCAGAGGCTATTCGCTTAAATGGAGCATGGCAGACAGATGGACGAATGCGATACAGCCAACTAAATCAGATCAGCAAATATTGATGCAATCAGTTAATGATCTATATAAACATCAGGCGTTAAAATGCCAGGACAAAGAGTTTTTCCGCCAAAAGAGTCCTGGCAGATCTTTTGTATAGATGGATGGGTTTATAGCAACAGCTATCAAATGGAAACAGCATACATGGGCTAGCCAGTAATCACTTTTTAATAAATAACGGTTTAAAGTCTATTAAAACATGGCCACCAAAACAAGCTCGATAGACTTTATACGATTGTCTGCTATAACATTTCTCAAGAATACAACACAATAATATACAACTTACGTGCGCTGTTGATCCTCACGAGGAACAGTAAAGGCAGTTCCAGACAGTTGCTCAGCATACAGACCATAAGGAACCTTTTGAGGGGTGTTCATGCCTACAAATAGGTTATTCAAAGTCTATTCATTGGTGATCATGTCGATTGGAATCAAATACAAGAAACCAACATACCGACAGGGAGAGCTCCAGGAAGAGCCTCAGTCTCAAAGTCATTTCCAAAACCCGATTGATACTTGTAGTTGGCCATTGTTGTAAGGTTGTAATAATAGGTTTGGCTCAATCCATATAGAATACACGTGATTCATATTCATTCATTTCATGTCATCAATGTTCGGTCAACACTAAGCCGCCTCTTGCAAACCACGGATATTTCTCTTGCGGTTGAGCAACCCTGACTTCATTGCTTAGTGTTGTCCAATCAGCTCACTCACCGCTTCACTGTTTCACACCAACTAAAGCCTTGGCATTGCTCTGTTGCTCTTCATGGCTCTTTTAATCATACCAGTTTTATCACAGCTGTATTCACACAGAATGAACTACTAAGAGTCAAATGTAAACAGTCAGTATCATGGAGTGATGGGTGTCAGTTTACTGGAATATGTAGATTTAAAGTAGATCTATATCAGACATTGAGAGTTTGACAGAGGAAAAATCCGGACAAGCTTCATGTCAATCGAACCTTGCTGGTCTCGAATATCCTTTTCCTTGTTTGATACACGGCTCTAGACAGGCCGATGTCGAATATACGGAAAATCATCAAAAGCTTATATCAAAGCAATTGAAGTCATCCAAGCTGCAAACGTTTGATCATTGAGCAAGTTCAATAGACTATTGGCTAAAATAAGCTTTCCATTATTCAACACGGCAATTCACATGATGGCGGTTGAATAGTATACATACAATAAACTAATATTTATGCGAAACTATACATAAAATGGCCAGGGTTGTTTATTCCATTGAGTATACAAGCCAAACATTGAATTTAAGCTTGCATCGACTTGGTTGATGGCTACGTCTCGATGTATTCAAATTTGCATCGAGATTTACTATATCAATAAAGTACAATGCATAATACAATTTAACGCTTTTCAATTGTTTTTTGATAGCCGAGTTCTATTGTGCGTGAACACGACTGTAAATACTTGTAATTCAATTTCATTCGATTTTATCCCGTTTGAATTACAAAATGCCTACTTCTCAAGCTTCGTATCCACAACAGTCGCCTGAATCTGCCCCTAAGCAGCATTTAACCTCGACGCTTTTGAACAAATGTGGATTTCCTATTGTCTTGACTTTATCTGTTAGTTCGGTAGGTTATATAAATGCAATATATACTGAATATTTACACCTGTATGTTGATATCCTGCAGCTAGCATTAAGCTAAATGATCACGCTTGGGGTTAGGGAATAATGATGAATGTTTAAATTTATGACTGGGTGTCTGATGACTGAGACCATTCGAGTCCACACACCCCAAACTAAACTGCAGTGTACTATCTGTTCAGTTAATGGGATGCACGACTTTGATGGCATTACAGCTGTACTAAAAGATGAACTTTTTACTAACTCATATCTTTGGCTCTATGTCGTGTTTAGCTTGGATGGTTGCTGGACTTTGTTGGGGTTTGTATTGCTCAGCAGCAACAGAACCAGTTTGTTTACACCATCAATCCACTACGATTTCAATGGTTTTTTTTGGCAGTCTATCTCGTGTCTATTGTTGGTATGATTATGGTAGTGCTAAATGGCTGCATTGCTGTATATCGCTTCCCAGTAAGTAGTAAATGGCTGTTTAATACTAAAAATCAATACAAAGTGCATACCAACTAGTTTGATGTCAACGTCTTGGTTTAAATACTGGATGAATATCTGTTGACAATCCGAGTTTTCATTTTAATATTATTTATGGATTCACCAATAGTAAATGGCTGTATTTTCCAATAAGCTAACGCCCTTTTTGAATTCAACACTATGCGTGTCTTTTATTTGACGAATATATATGTTAGATTATAGCAAGTATTGTTCTTTGCATTGCTTTTGGAGTTGAAGATATGGATTCTGGAGTGATTACTTCCCAGCTATCGAATGGAATATCGGCTTCTGCAGGTGGACTTCGTGCTGCAGGCGTTTTCTGTATTCTAGCTGCCATGGTAAACCTTGATCTTGTTGGCTAGAAACTTTCTTGGTACTATTTTTCAACCCAACAGCACCTGTATGATTCTAACCAGGTGTTATTTTGTTCTAGTTTATCAACGTGTTTCTATTTGGTGTTGAAAAAGGTGCTGTTGAACTCCCGCCATTTATGCTTCGCGTTCCAAACCCAATACAAAAGACTGACCAAGGCAACTCGCATCTCCCAAGCCATAACGTAAATGCTTCAGCACCATCTCATCACCATGCCAATTCAGATCGCCAATCTATGTCCACCCAGCATGTACCACTAACGATACTACAGAGCACGACACCCAATAATGGCGTGGTACCACCACCAAAATCTGGCGAACACCCAAGTTCATTTATTGAGATTCCAATGAGCGACCAAAAACGCGTTGGAGGTCCTAGACCCGATTCTGATATGAGCGTTGGTAGTAATCTTAATAATGGCGTATATATGCATCGTGTAAAAGCAGTCTATTCCTGTAAGTATCCAACTGTTTGTATTTGATTATGCTCTATACTCATGTATTTGACTTGTTCAATAGATAAAGCAAACCCTGAAGATCCGACAGAGTTGACATTTGAAAAAGGAGATACACTTGAAGTGGTGGACATACAAGGCAAATGGTGGCAAGCACGTCAAGTCAAAGCAGATGGACAGACTAATATTGGCATTGTTCCGAGCAACTACATGCAGGTGATCTAAATCAGTCACTTTGAATTGAGGTATGCAGCTCAACACAAACCACTGGAATGTCAGTGAGTTTACATCTATAGTATTATCCATTTATAGCCGTGTTTATATAAAATGGAATACTAAACAAGGGTGTCGAAATGCATAATAAACATCTAGTTTCATGAAATGGTTGATATTTCCAAATGTATAGGACAAGATTTGATTTCTAAACCTTTCAACTTTCCAGTTATTTTTGCACAAAACGAATCTGAGATTAAAAAGCCAAATCCAAATCCAATATTTAGGCTGCAACGAGTTTGATGTTTTTACAACAGTTTCATCAAAAAGAATAGTTTGCATTGCATGAACGTTTGAAAGAATTGGAAAGTCGATTTCTAAGCGCAACGAATTTATTCGCAAGTAAAATAAGGATCCATACAAGTGTTCCATCTACGTGAATACGCTGTAAATCAATTGCGATGGTGGTGCAGTTCTTGGTCGTTGCTCTGCTGCTATCTCCTTATCTACCCAATGTTTTCCCTTTGCTGGCATTGCTGGGTGCAATTTCGTTTTTTCTATTGAGTGCAGGCTATATCATGTATTCGCAGCACTCTCGCTCCATTAACAGCCAGTCCAATGTTGAGCGCATTCATTCAAAGTCTAATGTCCAGCATGCTAGTGTCAATGGCATCCATTTGAAAAAAGGGTTTCCCAGACTTGTTCGTCTTCCTAACAATTCCTTGTCCGTATCTTCTAGAGCCTCTGCTCCATTAGTCCAGCCAGCATCTGTCGTTCTTTCTTCAGATATACTTCGATCTGAACCTACATGGACTGCAGAACAGGAACTAGCTAAACAGATTGCTGCTGCTACACAATCCCCACTTGGATTTGATACTGAGTTGGATGCTGACAAGGATCAGAATGCTGATACTAGCAATAACACATTGCAGTCGAGTGTTGCCACGTTTTTATTCTATATTCTACACAATGAACTCTTTGAACCAGCCATAAACATGTTTCCAGGAATTTATTCAAGCTCTACAGTCACCAGCACACTTCCACCCTCTACATACACAATGCACTCAGGAAACTCACCAATGGATGCAATCATATTTCAAATTGCTAATCGAGCAACTGCTACTTTGGATTCATCTGCACAACTTGTACCCGATTGTCTGGAAAATCGCTTAAAAACTGATACAGCTTTAAAAAACGAACCAACAGTACGACAATTTGGTATCTCAAAAAACATTCCACAGTTCAACCCGTCTCAATCTATACTTTCCAAGCAAAAATCGTCAGATCAATGTCCTATAAACCCTTCGGATCGTAGTGCATTTAGTAAATTGTTTGGAAGTAGTCAGATTGAATATGTGAGCAATATGGCTTCAAATACCATCAATCATATGCGGATAAACAGGCTTCATGAACGCTTATGGATTTTGTTTCTCAAAGTATTGCAGAAACATGTCAAAGAATACCGCCAAATACGACGAGATATTCAAGCAGAATTGACTGCATCGCGCACTGAGCCCTTGACTGGGCTTAAACCATCTGCTCCAGATCCGCTTTCTGAGTCCACTAAATCAGGCGATACGCATGGACTTTTTTCAGATTCAATACCACATCCTAAAATAACAAAGCCCAGGCATTTGGACGACTTTAACGCATTTTTGGGTGATGACATGGATGATGCATTGATGTATAATAAGAACATGGACAGTCTTAATGAAAAAATATGCATGCGCATGTCTGGATTGGGTAACTTGCATCCGGCCGTAGGAAAAGGAGACTTTCATGAACAATCGTATCTACGGAGCACCTTTGATCGTGTGTTTGAAATACTGAGTCGCGACTCTTGCACCAAATCATCTCTAAATAAGTCGCCTCGCTCAAGCTCATTGTCTAAAACAGAAGATGCCACAAAAACTCAATCTTCTCAAGTGCCGTACACCGACAATGCAAAATACTCTTCAAGCAAACTTATGCAGATATTGATGCGAGAAGTAACAGTATGTCAGATTGTATGGCCATTTTTAAACAAGTTTTCACAACCTCATCTGATCAGTCAGATTTTAATAGACAAGGTATTGCATTGGAGATGTTTGATTGTAGGGTTGTGATGATTTACTAAGTTTTGAAACCATTATACATGCATCATAGGCACAACGTCAAATTGCATTTGTCAAGGCAGCCAAGACATTTCGCAGTCAACTTGATTTGTGTTATACGCAATTCCCACCAAAATTCTTGCTTCCAGGTCGTGGATGCAGTGCCAGCTTCTCTGTAACTACACTGGGTGAAAAGCAGCGTCTTTTTGAATCTTTGTCCAAATACTCGCGAAAAGTGCGATCATTGATAGATATCAAAGCTGTTCAACATGAGATTATTCGAGAGCTAAAGCATGTCCGCGAAGAAGCTCACGAGCAAGAACGTGATCCTCGTTTGTATGATCAGGCCGAAGAGTCTAGAAGGTATATAAAGGCACTCGAGGTTTTAAAAGTAAAGTTGGACAAGAAAATTGCAGCATTGACAGCTTTACAAGGAGAATCAACTTTACACGTAAGTGCTTTTACTATGCTTATATCTTGCAAGATTTTGTCTTGCTGTTTCTTATGCAACATTTTACAAGTCAAAAAGTATATTTTTATAAAGTGCAAGCTATTTTTTTACTTGATTTTACCATTTAGCGCACCCCAAAACGTATCATTTCAATCCCTATCATGGGAATGATGAATAAACAGGAAAAGCCAAATCAATTTGAAAATAGAATTGAAATTTCACTTCAAAGTATTCTAGACGAATATGCAAACTCGGCAGAGGATGGCCGTACAACAACTTCCAGTAGCATATACTATTTTCTTGATTTTCTTGAAAAGCATGATGGTGGATCTGGCGTTATAAAACTTCGTTTCTGGTTTTCCGCGGAAAAGCATCGGTATTCAATGGCTTACTATTATTTGATATACATATTACAAACTGTTTTTTTTAAATCAATTTTTTGATGTTTATAGTCGGACAATTTGGAGAATAGGCTCGGGGTTAGGATGGAAAGAACTGCCAGCTGCTCAAAGTGACTTTGATATTCTTGAACCAGTAGAAGCCATTCCTTCAATCGCACATGATCGACTTAGAAAAGACGCTTTGCGTATATTTCGCACTTACCTAGCACCTTGTCCACCAACTGCTGCACAGATTCAGGTCCCACAGAATGTGATTGAATCCTTTCATCGTTATCTCAAACCACTTTTGCGATCTGATATGAATGACTCATTCCATGAAGCAAATGATGAAGATTACAACTGTGTCACGTTAGCTCAACAGACAGTACAAGCCGATTTGGAAAAGTTATTTAAAGCATTTTTGCATTCAGAATCTTATTTTAGATGGTTGAGCGAGCGCGAACGGGCCAAAGTTGCTCAGCGTGACCGAGGAACGGATATAGCATTAGGACCACATAATACGTCTAACCATCCAACTGCAAATCTGAATGTTCTTAACCAATCTTCAGTAAAAAATCCAAGCAACCCTTCCGCCTCTGGATTGCTTCCTGTCAACCTAGGTTTTACAACTGCTGGTGGTTCAGTAAGTGGTACACGGGAATCAGGTTCAGGATTAGCTGGTGAAATGGGTGGGCCTTTTGCTTCAGTTAGTAAATCGGCTGCTGGTGATTTGCTGGATGACACAAAGCTACGGAACTTTTATCAAAGCGCACTAATGACTGCATTAACCTATGAACTCGATGTTGCTGCAGCCAAGCTTATTGTTACCAAGCGAACTGTTCAAAGTGGGGTTATTGTGACGTCAAAGCCTGACCATGTGATTTCAAACGCTCGTACTGGGATCAATGCGCAGTCAGTGTTTGATATGAATGCGCTTGATTCTGATATTATCACACTTGAAGAGGCAAATATTATTGATGGTGGTGATCTCATTGATGATTCAGAACTTGGACGTGGATTGACAGTTAAAGAGCAGGACCAAGATGTAGATTTGCCTGCGCCTGGAGAACTACTTACAAGCATCACCAAACTTCAAAAAATCAAGGACGATATCGATAAAGTCATGTTACAGATTGATACCATTGATATGATATCTTGGCATATCAATTATTTGAATCAAAAAAATGCAGATAGCCAGACTAATATAGATAGCAACGATGAAGAGACTGCCGATATACCAGTGTCGCACCGAGCAACTGTGCTGAATATTCTTGATCACACCAAAGAAATATTGCATTTAGATATTGGCGAGCTGTCGCGCCAGAAAGCCAAATACGAGAGTCAAGAGCAACGAGAAGCAATTGTGCCTGGGCAGTGTAGTATTAATCTCCAAACTGTTGATGAAGATTCTACTGATCCCCGGGATGATTCACGCAGTTATCTTGGCGGTAATGCATTAGGGTTTGGTAGTGGTGCATTGAATGCAAGTTCTACTAATATGTCTACTGCAGCTACTGGCAGCTATCGTGTCATTTACTACTTGATTCAAATTGAACGCATTGATCAAAAAACAGGATGGACAGTCAAGCGACGGTATAGCGATTTTGATGCACTACATCGTAAATTAAAAGAAACCTTTCCCATTGTTGCCGATTTTGATTTTCCCGGAAAACACCATCTCGGAGTATTTTCGCTCTCTAATAAGCAAGAAGAAGCTAGACGGAATGCACGTATGATAGCTCTTCAGCGCTATCTCCGCCGACTTATTGACAATCCATCCATTTGTCAATCTGACTACTTGCGTGATTTTTTATCATCGACTTACCAGTCTGTGCGTCGTAAGGGACTTTTTAGATCCCATGTAGAATCTACAAAAACCGGCCCACAAAACTATTCAGCGCCTGCCCAGAATTTACTTCGGAGAAAATCACGAAATGTTGCCATGGCACTGGCACAGCTGGCTTCAAAACCCCTCAAAGCAATAAAATCTGAAGGAAACGATTCACTTTCCAACAGCAGTGGATTGACTGTACCGCTTGACACGACGGCTGGTAGTGTTTCTGCGGTAAATCCGTTTGTGCAGGGTACTAGTAGTACCACGGCGATTAATTCTTCTCGAAAAGTGCATCTGGCTTCATTTTTTAATGGTAGTCGGCATCGCAAATGGGGAAAAGACGGTGCGTCTGCAGCAAAAGCAACGGTGAATAGGTTTGGTGAAAACAAAGATGCAGACGACGGAGATGGTGATGATTTTAACGACGAAGACAGTTTTGGAACGGATGAGGCAGAAGCTAGTGATGGAGTTGTTGATGTGGACGATGATGCAGACACCAATTCATCAGTTCGAGCATTCGTATCACGTTCACCGTCCACCAAATACAATGACTCGTGTCTTTTAAACTCCAACGGCGTGGATGTTTCCAAGTTTACGAGCGATTCCAGTGACGATTCCAATAATGAAGACACATGGGCTGGTGGTCATTTGCCAGACTTGCTATCTGATGATGTTAGTGGACTAGATGATCCGAATGATCCGATTTTATCAAACTCGTTTGTACAACCGTTGATTGATCCCTTGTGTGCATTGCTGATGGAAGCGTTTGATTTTAAAGAACAGAATCATTGGTTGAAGCGAAGCACAGCGTCAATGCTACTAATGGAAGTTATGGGTGGTACAAATGCATCAGAATTGTAAGTTCTAGAGAGTTGATTGATGTTTCCTGTCCAATTCACTATCTAACAATTTAATACTGCTTTACAAACTGTGTTTATGCTTTGCTTGATACTATTTAGCAACGATCGTCGAATCTCTATACTGTTAATGAACATGCTCAAGGGTAATTCTATATCATGGTTTCTGGAGACTTTATTTTCCCCAACCAACCCCCAAACAGGCTTGTCCACCCCAGCTCCGGCTTCTTTTCGAAGCACGGTCCCGTTTTATAAGTACCTTGTAGGTGGAGTACCTTATATTTCACCGAGTCGTCAACACTCTATCCGGATCGAAGCCAAAACCAAAATTATTCAAGCTATTCCAGAAGTGTTTTTTCGAGTTCTCGGGGCAGATATAGCTACTCAAGGAGCAATCCGATGTTTTGAAATGCTTCAAAGCGTTACTTTAAACAAGAGTTTGATGTACAAACTGCTGGATGTGTTTTTAGACACTATTGTGAGTGAGTATGGTTGACGATTGAATATTCGATCATGTTGATATTGTGATTTAAAGCCGTATTCACGTAAGATGGACACCGAGAGTGGTCAAGTACATAATAAACCGTCAGTCTCATGTTTGATTGGTACCAATCTTGTTGGAAAAGATTGTGTTTTTTGAATTTTAGCTCACTGGTCTGATCATTTTTGTATTCCTGTTCCAATAATTTCTACACTCAACATTGCTTAATCTGCCACTTTCCTTTTTTCAAACCGACCATTACAAATATTGTGCGATGAGTATGGAACATTTTCAAACGCATATCTTATTTTGAACAACACTTTATTCCACAAAGCAACACACGGCGCGAGGATTGAAACTCCACAACTCCATATTGCTCATTCTTACCAAGACAAACACTCGATTATAATAAAGAATGAGCTCGTGTGTTGAGCCATCGCAACCACCAAAAAATCGAGTGTTTATTACGCCAATCTTTAGTATGAAAACAAGAAAGATTCAGTCATGAAAGATTCTCAAACATTCAAAATCCATACAAAATCCACTTTACTTGGTCTTCAAATCCAATTCTGGTGGTGACTTTTGGTGGTTTTGAATTCAATTCTCAAGATATGATCGACCAAATAACAATTCTCACTCAAGGAGGTGCAGTGCTGTGGACTAGAAGACTCTTTTCTACACAGTCGAATACGCTCGACCTAGTCAATGCTCTTATATCCAATGTGCTTCTGGAAGAACGGGCTGGAAAGGATGCGTACCTTGTTGACCCGTTCCTATTGAAATGGACATTTGCCAACGAAGTGGGTTTGGTGTTTGTGGTATGTGGTTTGATATCCGGTAGATTCTATACCTGTACGTTCAAGACTTTCAAAAGATATATCTGGATTAGTATTTGGGAAATAAATTCATGTGTATTGGTATCCAAGCCTTGGTATTGAACATGCAAGATCACTGCATGCCATGTCCACTATATTGTCCTTGGCAAGCTGATTTCGTTCCATGCAATCACATATACTGAATCAATTCAATTGTAGGCTGTTCATCAAAAAGTGCTGTCGCTTCCATACATTGACGAGTTGCTCCAAGCCATCAAATCTACATTTTGTAGCCGCTTCAAAAATATTATTGGCGACATTTCTCATATTGACGAGTATGCCGAGTTTGATGACGTATTTGATACAATCCTAGATGCTGTAGAGGAAAAGGCTAAAGAGGTAGATACCTACTCAGTTATTGAGAAACACAGATGGATAATTCTGGATTGGAATTTTTGAATGCATGTTGAAACATCTTGAACTAGTATATATGGCAGTAACATTTTTGGTATGGGGATTTGACTGTTTTATGGTGTGACTATCTAGTCTAAAAAGGCAAAGGTGCCTAGATCATTCAAGGAATCGCGCAAGTACACCAACACTCTTGAAGGATCACAGCAAAAAAAGTCAGACTTGGCAGTATCAGAATCTGTATCTTTGGATGCTGCTTCTGGAGATCCGACTACACAAACTAAAGCAGATGAATTGGCTTTAAAACTAGAGAAACTGGCCAAGCGTGGTGTATCTAGTCGTAAAAATACATCAAAGAAATCAAAACCACTTGTATCAGAGACTGCATCGCCGTCATTGGCAAAAAAGGAAAAACAGATGCGTGCATGGGATGCTGCGGGTGGTTCCATGTCTGTTGATAGCAATCAGAAATTAGATTTTAGCGATTCAAAGCAGGATAGCGAAACTGTGTTGCTGAATTTAGTGCGTATACATTAGTGGTGTTTGCATTTTTATTTAAAAAGTTGAACTGATTTTTGGTATAGGTGGGCCACTCATTGGGCACACGAAGTGCAGATGGATCGTATGAAGCACTGGACATAGACAGACCCGCCGAGACTGCAAGCGAGAATGAAAGTGATGATGCAAAGGATCAAGACAGTTCCACTGCACATTTAACTATTTCAAAATCTAGCACATCGGGAGGTGACTTGTTTTCATTTTTCTCAAAATGGGTATCAGCACGCACTCTTACCGAGGTGGATTTAGAGCCAGCACTGATTAAAATCAAGGAGCACTTGATCAACAAAAATGTAGCGGCAGATATTGCATCTCTATTGTGCGATTCTGTAAAATCTGGTTTGATTGGGAAAAAGACTGGTCCGTTTAAAGCTTTGAACACCACGATTAAAGAGCTTATGGAGATTGCGCTCAGTCGTATTCTTACACCGAGCACATCTACAGACGTTTTGCGTGAAATCAATGCCGTGAACAACAAGAGCCATAGTGGTAACAGACTTTCATCAAGCCATGTTGGTCGCCCTTATACGTTTGTGTTTGTGGGTGTCAATGGCGTAGGAAAAAGCACCAATCTTTCCAAAATCTGCTTTTGGCTGTTGCAGAATAAGAAACGAGTATTGATTGCTGCGTGTGATACGTTTCGATCTGGAGCAGTGGAGCAGCTGCGTGTGCATGTAAAAAATCTCAAAGCACTTGAAAAGGGTGCTGTAGTTGATCTATTTGATCGTGGATATGGAAAAGATCCTGCTGCAATTGCAAAAGAAGCCATTGCATATGGTAAGCAATAGTTTCCGTGTGCATTAAAGCTAGATTTAGCTGAAGCATTGACACTATTTGTGTTTATTGTATAGCTACTTTGGAAAGATACGATATTGTACTTATAGATACTGCTGGTCGAATGCAAGACAACGAACCATTGATGCGGGCTTTGGCCAAGGTATGACTCGACCCATTATTTATTTCCCGGTATTGCCCAAGTTTACCTTTTTATATAATGTTTGGTGTATTCTTCAACTGCCAAATTTAGTTGATTTCCACCAACAACCCGGACAAGATTCTTTTTGTTGGCGAGGCACTTGTGGGCAATGGTGCCGTGGACCAACTTACTAAATTCAACCAAGCCTTTCGCGACTTTTCTGGAATGCGTGAACCCCGTCAAATCGATGGGATGATTCTGACAAAGTTTGACACAATCGATGACAAAGTCGGTGCAGCACTTTCAATGACGTACGCAACGGGTAAACCTATTTTGTTTGTAGGCACTGGACAGACTTACACGGATTTAAGAAAGCTGAATGTGAGAAGTGTTGTCAGCTCTCTTTTGAAATAAAAAGATAATGCGGAGACTGAGTTAATAAAGTTGATATATTTAGTTTTTTGTCTGTGATAGGTTATGGAAATCTGCCATCAGAATTCAATGGGTTTCAAATCAATGAAATCATTGAAAAATCTATCGAATTGCAAGCAGCTGTAGGTTTCGCCAAATACATGGCATTTATCAAGCATTTATGAAAATGGAGCGGTAGGAACATTGGAGGTTTTCCCGTAAACTTCAATGTCAGATTCGTCACTTAATATAATATCAGAAAACTTTACAGTAGAATGTCCAGAATGATTAGACACAGCTTTTGGAGCAGTGCATAAGTCGGTTCCTAAAGCATCGCTAAACACTGTTTGAAAAACATCTGCGTCAGTCGTTGTATTTGAATCGTTATTTAAAGGTTTAAGATCCGCATTGCCAGGTAATTGGGTAGAGGTTGTAGATTGCAGCTGAGATACACTAGGAACTGCTGATATTGGCTGCGAGGATGGTGCAATAAAAATCTGCGACACATCACTAGCTTGGGTAAACCAAGATGATCCAACTCGTTTAGCAACAGAAAACATATCACCGACAACTCCATTGCCATCCTGACCAGCAGAAGCCCGGTTTAGATTTCTTGATGCATCCATCAGATTAGGAGTAGAATTTGTTTGTTTAGGTTGAATATCTATACTCAGACGAGTTTCAGATCGTTTGGCAATTAAAGATGCTTTAAAGGAGCTTCCGCTTGCACTGAACATGGACAGTTTTCTGTTTTTTTCTGAATCAGCAGAGGACAGAGTTGGCGAAATCAGTTGCTGTTCTTCTTCATCGTCTCCATCGCTATCCAGCTCGTTGGGTGATTTTGCAGTCATACCAACTCCATCTGGCAGATCCTCCGCAGAATTAGCTGTTGAAAGAATGTCGACTGAAATAATGTCATCGTAATGTACAAGTAGATCCTGATTGTTTACAAATATTAAAGGTACATCTCATGTATCAAGCGCAAACTGTTGAAAGTAAACGACACTTACTCGCAAAAGACGGCCACGATGCTTGTCATGAACACTAACCGAATTTTCAACCTATACAAACATATTAATAAACAAGCAAAAGCTTGAATTGCAGATTGCAATGAGTTGATTCATGCAAATATCACACATGCTTACCTCGGGACGAAGAAAGTAAGGCCCAAGAGCAATCGCCAAATCGGTAATGCGCGAGTCCAACGGATCCAAGTCAGAAATCAAACTAAAGTACAAATAGTTTGCAGAATTGAACATATCAAGCATGTTAGTACATTCAACCAATCATATACATTAAAATCAGCAAACAAAAACTAACGATCGAATACGAATGATTAAAAATGAGAGCGTATGAAAGTGAGCCGATGACATTGTTGCAAGAAGACTTCGAAGCGAGTTGAGTCGCATAATGCCCACATCCTCAGATTCTACAAAAATTGAATACACAGCTGGTAGTTAGATTTGTGCCACAAATGATGATTGCTTTATGATTACAGTCACAAAATAACTCACTGGATAAATACAGTAATTTCAAGGGTTCGTATAAATCGTGACTGCAAGTTCAATATAAATGCATTGTCAATATTGTATCAAAGCTAAAAAGCCATCATAATCTATTACCTGCAAACAGAACTAGGAAGCTCCATAAGATATATTCGAATCGCACCTATGATGGCGGATGGTGGATATTTTCGAAGGGTTTTCGCCCTCACCTTTCCAGAATTAAGCTCATTTCGAAGTGCAATGACACTGCCAAGATTTTGAATAGGAAGCAGCCTATAATTCCAATTCAAACACAAAGGGTATAATAGCTGTCAAAACTCTATTTTAAACAGCAGCATATTTAATCAAAATCTTCACACGTGTAAATGGTTTAAAGCGTATACAACTTGCCAAAACTCTAGATGCTTGTGAGGCTGCTTTCTTGGTGATAGAGCCGAGGAGTTTTCTGGTGATTGAGCTTCAATGGTTGTTTCGGAAATATCGTCAAGAAATTTGAAGCTTTTTCTCAGTATTGCTGGTACACGATATCCACTTTTGGAGTGTAATACATCTAGATCCAGACCAAATATCTAGGCATAACAGATATAAGCTTCCAGTCATTCTACAGATTTTGATAAGCAGTCCATTGTGCAAAACGTACCACATCGTTTGGTCCTTGCAAATACCTTTCAAACAAGTGGGGAATGGACGGTCGCACACCGGTACGATCGCGTTCAGCAAGTACCTGAGTTTCTTTATCAGCATCGAGGGTTTCCAAAAACAAAAACAAACGCTCCTGAATACCACGAATAATATGAACAGGAATTTTCTCTGTTTCTGCACAAGTCGATAGAACATCCTTGATAGTGCGAATCCGCTCACTTAGAATTTTCTGGATAATGTCCATGAATTCTGCCGACAAAATATCAAGCGATTGTCGAAGAGTTTCGACTTGCATGATACTTTTTTTGTACTCACGTTCGCTTTTCTCGGCTTCGCGAATCGCTTTGCGATGTGGAACTTCATTGGTGACTTCATATACTGATCGTTTCCACTGGTAGTTGAGTGAAGGAACAAAAGTGGCAAAACGGCCATTTATGGCGCGAATGAAACCACTAGAGTGAAGATCATTGAAAAATGCAAGAGCATCATTTTCGTCAAGTCTGCACTTTGTCTTTACGTAATGGAGCATATCTGTTCCTAAATAGCAGGATTTGTAAGCCCCCAATATTGAGCCCACATCCTTTACATGGTAAAAAGCCTGTCAGTAATTTGCAAGATGATCAAGATGGTATAGAAACAGCAACACAAGTACTTGTATTCCATGATGCATTTGTAATAAGAATGTCTTACAGTACACTTGACGTCGCGCTGTATTTCGGCAATAAAATCATTAAACTCGCTCACAGTCAAGGATCGTAATCCGACATTAATCATGATTTCCATGACAGGCATATCTCCACATATGGGAGATTCGTTGAACCTGGTAGTTTTTTCTGCAGCCTCGATGCTTTTTTGCTTGTATAGCTGTCTAAGCGTTTGAACTTGAGCAAGGGCCACATGGTACTGTTTGGCAAGTGCATCAATACTGTCCATTTTTGGAAAACATATCTTACGAGCATCTTCGTTGAATTGTTTTAATGGCAGCAGTACTTTAGAAATCTTGCTTGCAACGTCTTGATGCGAGTTTGAAAGTGAATGCATTTCCTAATATCAAGCGAGTTCAATCCATTCAATATACATGGATACAGTCGAGGATGAATTAGATTCACTTTTCAAAGCAAACAAGTCGACCCTGACCAAATAAGATACCTGTTGGTATGTACAAAATATATTAGCAATCAATGAATCGTCCTGACCAAAGCCATCAGGCCGTAATGGTTTTCGAGCCAGATCAGCCAGACGATTTGCATAGTATTCCTCGGCAGCAATGCGTTGCTGAAAGAAACTCAACAACTCTTCAACCTGAACAATATCCTACAAAATAAACGCATTCAATATTTTTAGTAAAAAGGAATGGCAGGATGCTTTTGACAGCAGTTATCTGAAAATCATATTGCCATCCATGCAGATAACAAGTGCCACATTAGCAATGTCTTGAAGACTTGATGTCCAATTGACAACATAAACAGCTTACAGCAACCAGTCGAGCGTGCAGTTTAGAAACCCCGAGTATTGGGTTATCTAATACAAAATAACAAGATTAGTATGAGCGAGTCCAACAAATAGCCAAGACTCGAGTCTTGAAATGATTGTCTTGAAGAACACAAGACAAATCAGACTCGTCAATACAACCCACCCGGAACACCCCAAAACCAATCCTGAAAATGCATTGGCGAATAAAGACCAAATGACAGCTTTTTAAGCAACAGACCATCAACGAACCATCAGCGAGCCATCAGGTAAATTTGACGATTGTAACGATTCCAAGTGTTATCTCGACTGGAATCGGACATGGCCAACACTCGGAGTGATGCGGTTACTCAAGACCTTTCTGTCCACACAGAACAGGAAGACGAGGTACGCTTTACACACTTTGTATTCTGGTCAATATGTTACTAACTGCTTGATTCAAGTGGGAAAATGTCGAGTCTATTGTTGTTCCACAACATATGCGTTGTACTGCTTCTACTACTACATCCTCAACAGACAAGTATGTGGTAATAGTCTAGTATAGTTGATCAGTAGTATATAAATGTATATAACCTCTTTATTTAAATGTGTCTAGTTGGGATAGTAATGCAGACAAAAGTGCATCCTTCACTGGTGGGTTCCAAGTGGCTATAGATTCAGGCAGTTCAAGGACAGAGTATGTCCCACAGGTAATATCAAGTCTTGTCTGAAATCATTCAATGAATGTGATTGAGTTCTGATTACAGCGTTGTATTAGATTAAGCTGTTGAAACGGAATCCCAATCCTCCAGCACAGTCGCTGACTCCATCAGTAGTCTCATCTGCCACTGCACCTAATTCAGCAATGCAAAAACCGCTGTCTGAGCGTGAAGCAGAATACAATGCTGCCAAAATTCGTATATCTGCTCAACTAGACAAAGAGTATCACAAATGATAATGCATGCAACCTGCGCCTTTATCTTTTCAAAGATACCATCGTTGCTTGAGCAACTGCAATCTAATAAGCTATTTTACAAACTGAATGACACGTTGAGTTCACATCAGATTACTTTTTGGAATTGGTGCATGTGCTGCTTAATGAAGACTATTTATTGTAACTCTTCGTGCTGAGTAGACTTGGTAGTGGTATCGTCTTCAGTAACCGATGCATCGAGACTGGTGGTGTCTGGCTGTGTTGGCACCTCGTAGATCTGAGTTTGCCGTTGTATGCGCTCGGCTTCCTGTCGAGTGCGGTGTTGCATCATTCTGGATAGGGTAGGGAAAAGTGCACTGGTTTTCGGACTTTTAAGTCGAAGATCGGGTGGGAGATGAGGATCAAGTGCTGATATAGATTTGACTAGTCGATCTAGAATTTGCAAGGTTTTGCGACTTTGACTCCGCACGTTGCTTACTATAAATGATAGTTGGGTTGTTGAATTCCATCAAACTCCAAATCAGCTAAATATAGCTGAATGTCAAGGTATACAAACCAAACTAACCAGGCAATCCAACATGGTGTAGTTACCTTGAGTAAATTGATCTACTGCAGATCTTATATGAACATACCGCTGCGCAATAGTATTGGCCACCATAGCAGAAAATTGATCCAGCTTGAGTATGTTGTTTTCCAACCGTTTCTGGCATTGTTTATATACTGTCAGCAAATACACGCTCATCTATATCAAACAGACACTTGCATAACTACCATTGTATTACCTGATCTTTACATAGTTCAGATGAAGATTGACATAAATGTCTTTGAAATGCATGTGCAATCTTGATAAAGGGTTCTGGACTGATTGTCACTTTCACAAGCAAAAGGTTGGTGTCAAGATGAAATCATTTACAAATTGGTCGGGTTAACTACTTACAACTAGGGTGAATTGACCCAGAGTGTTTACGAGCAGCCAAAGATCCAAACAAACTGGCCCATTTGAATGGCTGGTCTTGTACCAGAGATGATCTTAAAAATGGCTCAAACTATACAACAGAAATCAAATAAAGGAGTCAGATTCGTATTGTCATACTGAAATAGTAAAAATAGACTTGTTAAATGACCGAGGATAATCTGCACGAATTCGTAGCAGGTTGATTCCATTTGAAATGGTACCTTGGGTATTTGATACAGCTTGTCTATAATCATTCTCCCCTCCTCATCTAAATCACTAGTGTTGATGGTAGCTTGCACAACATTAATGATGCCAGTAGCATCTGTAGAATTGGTACTGTCAACTTTGGATGGAGTAGCTGCCAATTGCTCAAGGTTCATGTCGGTATTTACTCTTGATAATGCCATAATATCACTATACGGTCCTTCTATCTCATCATCAATGCTGTCTTTAGAGCTATCTTTGCCAGATGCATTCAATCCTGAACTCATATTTTATGTGTCGGTAAAAGTTTGAATCGAGATTTTATTAAAGAAACTTATCTGAGCTTGATTGGATGGTAACATTCATCATCATGGTCAAGTATTGAAACCCATGCATGGATTGTATCAAGACTTTGGTTTTACGGCCCTATTCACGCAAAACAGAGCATTGAATCACTGAACAAATGTTTACATTGCTGTTTCAATATATTACATCTTGACACCTGTTCAATCTCTAATCCTCCTTTGATCACAAGTAGACAGCGAATGTCCGACATGGAGGAAACCGTTGTATTTCCAAGATGCGACATCTTTATTCTCTTGGATTAGAGCGCGAATGTATCTGATATTAGAATACAACAAAGTCGAGTTTGATTGACAATCAAACCAAATATTTGGATTGCAATGAATGAATCTGGTGATTGTGCAATGTATAACTGTCAAATGAGAAAGGGATTGTATGTGCATCATAACATGGGCGTTGTGTTTGAAGGAAACAGTGTAGTTCATTTGTATTAGAAAAGCGTAACACATGTTTAACCATTGCCTAGTTCAAAGTAAAATAAATAATCACAAATACAAGTGTTTCATTTTACTTAAATACAGTTGTAATATAACTGAAATGGAATGCGTTTATAGCACATGAACAAACCGACATACACCAAACCAGATCTGTGGGTCGTGATAAACCGTATCAAAACAAGTTTATTATTACTAGAATGAATATTTTAGTATGAGCAACAGTTGGATATGAATAACGTGTTGGAGAATCAACTTGATGCAAGAATCAATGCTTCAAAATGCAAGACTTGATTTTTTGCATCGACAAGATCTTACCAGCACAATTGGACTAAACCAAGTCGTATCGCTAGAGGTCACATCGTCTATTGCTCCAGGATTCATCCAGTGTGCATATATAATCAATCAAACAGCCTCTTGATCTGGATTCAATTCAAACTATATTATTTCAACAATGGTTAGGCCACTAAAATCTGCAAAGACGGACACCAAGACTGATGCAGCGTCTTTATCGAAACGAAACCGACCCACATCACCCATCAAACACCATGTATCTAGTGCTAGTCCAGCATTGGCAAGTGTAAGAGTTTCCAAGGGAAAGCCCACTAGAAGCGCTTCGATGCTGACCGAGTCGTTGTTGAAAAGTGCAAGTACCAATGACGCTGGTGGTCGCTTAGTCCGCCAACAGAGCAGTAGGTTTTTTGTTTCAAGATTGTCCGGATTATTCGTATGTGAACAGTTGAAAAGTGAACAAATGACTGAGTCGACAGCTATACTTTCTCTATTACGGGAAATGATATCTTGTATATGTGTCAAGAATACAGTACCAGATATGGGATATTATTTTTTCAATCCACATCAGCCAATTACGGCAAGTCATTTATTCTAACAAAGTATCTTGTATTTGCTAGTGCCAGCGCCCTTACTTGCTTTACCCAACACCGAAGTCGGTGATGTTTTTGTTGTTGGTAGTGGAGATTGTGGCCAGCTTGGGCTGGGCGATGATCCAGACAATATGAGCAGAGAGAAGCCTGCCATGCTACGCTACTTTAACGGTAAAAATATCATTGGCGTGTTTGCAGGCGGACTTCACAATATGGCTTTAACGATCGATGGGAAGCTGTACTCGTGGGGCTGTAATGACCAAAAGGCTCTTGGTGAGTTGCAATTTACATGTTTTGGCTTAAAAAGCAGCACTTGAATGGACTTGCTGTTTTAAAATCTAGTATGCTAAACTGGGTTTGCTATGTTTGGTTCATCTTACTATGATCTCTAGGACGAAACGGAGAAGAAACTGAACCGGGCTTGGTGCAAGGACTTGACAAAGAGTTTATTGTATCCGTTACCTGTGGTGATTCTGTTACTGCTGCATTGACACGTGAAGGAAGGGTGTATGCCTGGGGTACATTTCGAGACAACACAGGCATATTTGGGTTTGCACCTGGCATCAAAGAACAAGCTCTGCCGTATCTTATGCCAGATTTGAAAGGCATTGTGCAGATCAATGCTGGAACAAATCACTTGGTTGCTGTTGCACGCGATGGTAAGTTTCTGGGTTGGATATTCCTGTTTTAAATAACTTGAACGGCCGAGTGTTTGATGTCTGAAACTTGACCATGCATTACATGTCTCGATCTAGGCAAGATATATACATGGGGTGTAGGTGAGCAAGGACAGCTTGGTCGAAAAGTGATTGCGCGACATGTTGTAGATGCATCGCTTACACCGCGTCCAATCAATTTCCGTGGTGGACATTATCTATCGAGCCGATTTGCTCGTGCCTACTGTGGTGGGTACAATACATTTCTTGTGCATGAAAAGAATGTGTTGTTTTCGTTTGGGCTCAACAATCATGGCCAGCTGGGACTTGGAGATACAGAGAGTCACGACCACCCAGAAGCCATTAAAGAAATCGATCCTGATCATGGCATTGCAGACGTAGCTGGCGGTGAGCACCATTCCTTGGTTTTAGATGGAAAGGGTAAGATGGATGCCATTCTAGCCAATATACTCTAGGATTTGTAGAAACTCACATGGAATTGAAATAGGAAATATATATACATTTGGCCGAGCAGACGACGGCCAACTGGGATTTCCGGACAAGAAACGCCTGGATGTACCCAAACACTTGGCATGCCTTGAAAATGCAGTGAGTGTTTCAGCAGGCGGAGCCTTTTCGCTTGCACTGATACGCAATGCATCAGGCACTAATGATCTTTATGGATGGGGATATGGCGAGATGGGACAGTTGTCAAACGGCAGCGTGGATTGTTGCGAGCCAGAACAGTTTAATCTCAAGGGACGGCATGTTATTCAAGCAGCAGCAGGTGGACAGCATACATTGATGCTGTTGCGTCCTAAACCAGAATAACCCGATGATTTCCGATGATTTCCGATAGTAGCATATATTACAGCCGTATTCACGTAAAATGAACCACTTTTCTGTATTTATTTTGCAGTGATTTTGCTTGGAATAAACAATAATTAGGTATTGTATTTTCCTACTAGAAAACGACTACTTGAATCAACACAATGTCCATAAGATGCTGTCAGACTCCACAACTTTATTTTTGTTGTATTCTAAACATTTCGAATACATTCTAGTTTAAAAGACAAAGATTGCTGTTTTCATACCAATAAACTTTGACAAACAGTTCATGTCACAATGTTACCTAGTCATTGATTACAATAAACGAGACTGGTCATTTATTGTACACTTGTTTAGTGGTTTATTTTGCGCGAATACGGCAGCAAAGCAATAGTGTCAATACATTGGCTTTGTAGAGTTGGATCTAAAGATTTAAACAAATCTACAAAGATGAGCAAGATTGAGTATGAGAATACCTTGGTATCTACAGCTGTATCAAACACTGAGAAGTTGACAGCGGACAAGGCGGCTTCTATCCATACTACTCAAGCATTCTCAAGTGATAAAGTAATAGAGATGGACGCCAAGGCTAATAGCGAATGCCAACTACTCGATGCATCCAACTCTCAATCGGACAGTACGTTTTCATACAATGTACCCATATCTTTAATTTCTATAGATCCTGCAGCACAAGTATGTGATCCATCTATCTGCGTTGTATCGGATATTCATGCCACTACACCATTACCCAACATGGAATCAGCATCTATCTGTGAAGAATTCAAAGACAATCTGAGCGAGTCTTCATCATCCGATTCGACCAGATTTGGACGCAGGAGAGTTAGAAAACGGGATGGTCCGCATCAACCCATGTGCCATTCATCAAAGACGATCTATCAACCACCCGAAATGATAGTCCGCAGACAACCAGTTCGTAGCCCTACTCGACAGTTTATTCATGTACCACATCATCAACCAAAGCTTCAAACAATGCTAGGCCATACAGGAGTAGCAGTGACGGCAGTAAGTTTGTGATTTTATTATGATTTGTATTTGGGTTGATCTTGATTAACCCATTGTGTTAAGCTTCTTACTGCGATCCGACACGATATGTTGGATTTATGGATGAGCACGGTTGCACTTGCCAAACAGCAATTTGAACAAGAGCCTAGTGTCAAGATGTTTGTGTATACAGCCGGTGCATTATCAGCGATTCCAGTTGGCATATTCACACTCTATGCGGCAGTGACACTCTTTGTATCGTTGATGACTGCAGGTGAGTTGAATTGGCAATGCAGTTGCTTACTTTCACCACGTGTTGAGGTTGACCTTTGATGGTGATTAGCACTGGGAGTACTACTGATTGGAGGAAGCTTAGTGATGATTGGACTTGGAGTGTTGATACCGATTGAAGGAGTAGTGTTGATTGTTGCAACAAGTGTTGCAAGTGTTGTTTGGTTAATTCAAGGACCTAGGAAAGTAAGACCAATAGCACAGAACCATCGACATGCACATCAAGGCAAACTGCTTGGCAGAAATGATGGACGAACAAGTGGACATGGTGGGACAGTTCGTCGACGATTGAGGAATGCGTCAGCAAGACGATCATGAGTGTTGATGGTATCCACATGCATTTTTGCACCAAGTGATACCAACTTAATGAATGCGTGACCATTTTGTTATTATCAAATCATGGCAGTTCTTACCATTTGTAGAGTATTATTGGTTGGATTGCTACCAAGTTTTGTATATTGGACCACTCTGGAGTCTATCCATAAGCCATATTATTCATAAGCTACACTATCTAAAAGAGCAGCATGGATCGAGCAAGACCCTATGCGACGATGCACACATTGGATGATGGCAATGATAGCTGTGACAGCATTGAAAGCAATGCAAGCAGTGCCAGTAGCAGCAACACTACCTCACAACGGAGATGGCAACCCTATAGTACCGATTCACAATTAGTTCAGCACCAAGGACCTGTTGAGCCATCCTATCATCATGCAGAAAGCCATTCGATTAGTGGATTGAGAATAGTTCGCAAGCGACTATCACGCCATGACAATGAATTAGTTCATATGCCTCTGACGATGCGACTGCCCAGTATAAGCCAGCAAACTGACCTTCACAGTCATGTAAATGATGCAGCAGGTCATGATGACGCACACTCTCAAGGTAATAGAAACAGTCGTAGTAATCTCTATAGTAATGGATTTGATCCCAATCAGGAATACACAGAGCCTGCACATTATGGTGTGAATTACACTCGACGTAGTCATCAATACAACCGTCGACCTAGTTATGGACCGGGAGCAAGTTCGAACCAACTACGACCATTGTATTCCATAGCAAGACCCACTCCTGAGCGAGTAAGTAGAACTGATTATAAAATGTTTCATTTATGTTCTAACTTTATGATTGTATTAAAGTGCGAATCGATGAATTCAAAAGCAAGACAAGACAGTGTCAAGGAAAAGCAAGACAGTCGAAAACAGACACCAACCATCAATCTTATGGACAAGAATTCATTCAATGACTATAAGCACACTCATCACAGCCACGAAAGACAGTCCAACACAGCATCAGATGCTGTGTTGAGGTTGCATCAACTCACTTCAACTGTTTCAGAAGCTCAAGGTTGGATTCACGGTGTCGTGCAGACTAAAGACCAACTCTTTCCTTTAGTTTCTTCTGGTAGTCTGCATTCAGTCAGTAGCCATTCGAGCAATTCTATGGACACGACTCGTCAGTCTCGAATGGCAGTTTCGACTACAGTCATGCAGCATCCATTAGCCATGAGCCATGCTAGCTCAAGCGATTCTGGTAAGTTTTTGATTCTCTGCACAACTGTTCAAGCATAAACTGATTTATTATTCAAGCCATTGATACACTCCACAGACAGCAAGCAGCCTCAACTGGACATAAGCGAGCTCTTTCCATCACAGAACTACTGTCTTCCATGAACACTGATTGTGATCCAGCAGCACCACGTGCTGAACCCCCATATCAGCAACAGTCTGAACATCCTCTGCGTCGAATTCAACACTTGATAGATCCCATTATTCCTGACAGTAGGGTTCTGGCTATACCTCATCATCCCCTGGCAACGGCATATTCCGACCCTTCTTTACACCAGCATTCGGATCCACTTTCTCATACTGAACCTGCTCCATTGAGCCAGTCATTGATGTGGCATTCACACTCGACTGTTCAGCAAATCCCTTCTATTCGAGCTTCTATCCCAAACTTGAACTGCGCTCCTTCCTCTGACCAGATTCCGGATAGTGTCGAGTTTGTTCAAGTTGCTCAAAAACATATGATGCCTTTATATGCTAATGTTCCCCAACAACTGCCATTGCTGCAGCCTCATCTACAGCAACAGATCGCTCTAGGTCTTTCTTATTCACATGAACCTTCCATTCAATCTCCAATATCACGAGCCTTGTATTTCCCACATCAGCAACCATCTGCTTACATTCATCCTTATTTACTTCAAGACCAACAGCAATTATATCGTGCTCATCCTTATTTACTTCAGGACCAACAACATATATCACATCCTTATTTGATTCAGCAGGATCAACATCTTGCAAACCAACTCCCTCTTTCACATTCTACTCCTTTGTATCCATATGCTAGCTATGTATATATGGCAAATGGTCCTTCTTTTGGTCATTTTACTGCTGATATCAGTGGTCATCCTAATTTTGGCACTTACACACCTGTCGTGTATCAACAACCTTTACCACTTCGTTCAGATTCTTACCATTCTAACGCTTCGCCCCTTGTGCTGCCTCCGTATGGAAGTTCCGCTGCTCCTCTTCTGGTCGGTCATGTCCAACCGCAGGCTAATCGCAAAGAATGGTTCGAATATCTGCTTCAACTTGCTCACACAAAGTATAATGCCCAGGACTATGCCGGTGCATTGCCCATCCTTCAAGATCTGTGCAATGCAAACCAAACTCATCTACCTACACTATTGCTACTCGGCTGTACTTGCTACTCGCTCAATCTACACAGTTTGTCCATCTACTACAATAAGATGATTCTACAGATGCAACCCCAATTTGCAGAGGCTTACTCTAATTTGGGAACTACACATAGAGTACGTGATCTTGCATTATATACTTGAATCCCGTTTTGTTTTTAAACCATTTTCAATTACATTAGGCTCTTGCACAAAATACTGCTACAAAAGGGCATGCTCCTACACACACTGAAATCATTGCAGGTTCAGAAGTCACTCCTGTTCCCTCGGATCCTACAACCAACTTGAATCTTGCCGAACATTATTACAGAATCGCCATCTCAATCCGTCCCAAATATTGGGATGCTAGCATCAATCTGGCAGGTTTACTGAGCACTCAGGGTAGATGGAAAGAGGCAATTGATGTATACAGCACTATAGAGACACTGATGGAAAATGAATTTACTCCCGACGAACGATTCGACTCCATCACACTATCTGCTCCTGTCGCTGGCTCATCACCACTTTCTGCAATTCCTGCCATGGACGGACATTTTGCTCAAACCGTGTTTGAAGCAGAACAGCGAAAGCGTAAGCGCATCGCATTCTTGCGTGCATCGGGTGGTGTTGTGCCAGGTGAAGGAAGTGGCTTTACCGTTGAACGACGCCGTGATTTGTATTTTGCAAAAGGAAATTTACTGTTTGCTACAAATGATTTTACTGCGGCCAAGCAAGAGTATCTCAAGGGATTGGTTGCAGTAGGAATCGATATTGTTGGCATCTTTGAAGGAACGTCTTCTCCTACTATTCCTCCTCCTTTAATCACTCCCGAACAGGTCGTTGCGCTAATTAAACAAAAACAGCTGCATTCAGACGCGACTCATCATCCTACCACTTCATATATTCTGCAAACACTTGCCAAAATCTATCAAGACTCGAGTCTTGCCAATTTGGCCGTCAAGTTTTACTACGTTTCACTTAGCATATTCCCTGCTGCCAATACATGCAATAATTTGGGTATCTTGCTTGCTCCTCGACGTATCCAGGAGTCTATTCAGTGGTACGAGGTGGGACTGTCATTGAATCCCAATCACGTACATTTGTACACCAACTTGGGATCTGCACTTAAAGATAGAGGGAATATGGAGCAAGGCATTTCATGTTATCAACGTGCGATTGCACTTCAGCCCGATTTTTATATTGCTTTGGCAAATTTGGCCAATGTTTTCAAAGATTTGAATCGGGTCGACGAAGCAATCGAATTATACCGTCGGGCTTTGGCAGTCAAACCTGATTTTGTAGAAGCATTTTGCAACTTTGTCAACTCGCTACTGTTTGTGTGTTCATGGGAGTCGCGTGATCAGAATCTTGAAGTCATCAAAAATATTGTTTTAAAACAACTTGTAGACGGTGCTGCAACTGTGCCACGAGGTGTTCCTACTGTATTGCCATTTCATACGTTTACCTACGAATCCCTTCCGGCATGGATGGTACGCGAAATTAGTCGACGGAATGCGGAGCGAGTGTTTTGGAATGCAACGACCAGTGATTGGTTTCCTGGCTTTCCTGATCGTCCACGAACCCTTGGACTAAGATCCCTTAATAAAAACAAAACAGGTATCATAACAGATGCTGTTTCCACAGCATCCGACTCAAAACTAGCCGCTGCTTTAATTCGGTCTCTGCAGTATCCATACCCATACTCTGTTCCGCCTCCTTCAGATCGCATTCATATTGGCTACGTTTCGTCTGATTTTACCAACCATCCTCTAGCACATTTGATGCAATCTGTCTTTGGAATGCATGACAAGTCTCGCTTTAGAGTGTTTTGCTACTCGCTATCACCATCTGACGGATCTCCCTATAGAGCAACGGTTGAGCGAGGATCTGATGTTTTTCTTGATGTATCACAGTGGACCACTCAACAGATTACTGAGCGCATTGCATTTGTGGATCGTATTCACGTCTTGTGCAATTTGAACGGCTACACCAAAGGTGGACGGAATGAGATTTTTGCTGCTCGACCTGCACCAATTCAAATTGCTCTCATGGGTTTTGCTGGAACAATGGGAGCTGGGCGTGTGAATGATCCTGAACACCCAGATGTAGTCGAATGCGATGTTTCTGACGATGAAGGCTATGCCGGTGATGATGATTCCGAGTTTGACGATCCTGTTTCTGGCAATGCTGGAGTTACTTCGACTGATGAAAATGACAATATTTTGTTTTTTGATCATCTCAAGACACGCTGGATCGATTACATGATTGTTGACGAGATTGCAATTCCTCAAAAATTCGTTTGTGGTGAACCACTTCGACAAGACGAGGTGGTTCCACCCGGAAAACAACTGATTGCTCGTGGTCCTGTTGTCAAGGGTGATGATCGGAATCGAGTGTATACCGAAGCCATGGTGTATATGCCTCACTCATTTTTTGTTAATGATCATCGGCAAGGATTTCGTGAACATCACGATTCAAAGATTGATCAAATTATTTTTGAATTGGACACTGGCATATATGGACTTGAAGACAGTAATAGTGCAATTGATCTAGCATCCATTACACTTCCAATAGCGACTTTTAGTCAACCATCATCTGCCGTTCCGCATGAGCTTGATGTCATGGCTCTCACATCATCTGAAATTCAGCACTGGCGCAAGGAACAAATACGCAGACTGAAAATGAGACACGAGCTTTTTCCTTGGCTTGCAGAAGATACAGTGATTTTTGCTAATTTCAACCAACTGTATAAAGTTGATCCACATATTTTTGCTACATGGATGCGTATCTTGTCTAGAGTTCCGAATTCTATTTTGTGGCTTTTGAGATTTCCACCTGCTGGCGAAGCGCATTTGAGACGCAAGGCGGTCGAGTTGGTTGGTGAATCAGTTTCACGCCGGTTGATTTTCACTGGTATGTATTCATGGTGTATTGGCCATGCTTTGATGCATTGAATACTGACGCTGTTTAAATGTTTAGATGTTGCGCCAAAGCATTTACATATTCATCGTGGACGTATTGCAGATGTGTTTCTTGACACACCCGAATGCAATGCGCACACAACAGCAGCTGATATTCTTTGGAGTGGTACGCCCATCATCACCTATCCCAAATACGATTTTAAAATGTGTTCTCGTGTAGCAGCATCGGTTGCCTATGCTACAGGATCGTGGCACTCGACAGATCGCCACTATATTCCCAACGTTGACAGGTCCAGTCGTAACTGCCAAGGCTTAGATATTGATCTTCATCGTCTTCGTGATGGAAATCTATTGGGACACTTGATGGTTGTAAACAGCTATGAAGAATATGAGGAGCGGTCTGTCATGCTTGCTCAAAGTTTGCGTTGGGGATGGACTCGAATCGATATGTGGTCTGGAAGGCATCAGCCAGTAGAACAAACCAAACTGCCTAAAAACATTGGCGCCACTATTTTACCAGCCGAAAATACAGCGACAGATACGTCCACTCCTGAGCAGCAATTACCCAATCTACCCGTATTTGATACCAAGCAAGTATTCTATCCCAATGCAACCCGCCCAACACACATTTTTGTTCCTTTTGGTCTTGCAATAGATCTTCGCAGACGGCTGTTTCTTACACGTGATTCTATGCCGCTGTTTGATACCCCACTGTGGGTACGCCATTTAGAATCTGGTATAAATGCCATGTACACCAAATGGGTCAAGGGATATACCCTTTTGCAGAAACGCAACGAAGAAGAGTTTGTTGAAGTCCAACAGGTTGGAAACAAACCTCGATTGGCTAAGCGAAGATCAAGTGTTGGTAATGGGGCATCGAGGTGCTTATTTGTCAAACCTTTGGAACAATAAATTAAATTGCGTTTGATTCTGCACTGTAATTATGGATTCAAACGAGTTGATAGTTTGTTTAAAGCAATATAATAAACGTAATCTAAGCGATTCGAATGTATTTATGATTTGACCTGATATATTCATGGGTTTTGGAGAGCTTGCTCAGTCATAAAGTGATCCAGATTGGCAACATGATTTCAACACCAAGTTTATATACGCGAATCCCCTGATGGTGAGTCTTGTGTCGCGTACTCTGAATTTACTCCAAACTCTTGCTCAACGCTTAATAGAATTGAGCATTCATCCAAACGGTTTCCAATGTCATTTCCTCCTTTGCCACATACATCTTTCAAGCCTCATAAACAATCAACGTATGTCATGATGATATAGAATACTTTATTCTGGTGCCAATTCCTTCTTGTCAAACCATTCGTTGATGATTCCTACTTTACTGCAAGTAGATTTGAATGGCAAAGTGTTGCTGCTCCACTTTTGCAGTATCCGCTAGCCATATGTGTATCGACTTTTTCATCCCATGCATTTCTATCTTCTTTGATCACTTTGACTCTTGGCACTGAATTAACCTTTTGGCATGAATGCCATTGCTTTTGGAAATCGGTTGGTGTATGTAGTGCAAGTACTTTGATTAAACGTGAAGGCTCGAATGCTTTATCTACAGATATGGCAGTCATGGACACATCTGCAATGAGTACCAGTGGGTCAATAGGCACATCCATCCTAGCAGGTCTATCCGATGCGTGTAAAGATTTTATGGTACTTGCGCATTAAATAACATACCATTCTGATGTTTCAAGAGTTACTGACTCAATGCCAAAAGGTCGGCTTGCTATGGGAGGATATTTTTGGTGAATTTGTAACCGAGATTATGTTTGATGTCCATCGGAGAGCCAAGATAGATCAACGGACTTGCCAAGTCTGTCACACCAGGCAAGATACGCTTGCATGTTGTGACTATGTGTCCACTTTTATGCTATAACCCTAATACTTGTTCATATTTCATAACTGCTAGTTGTCGAAAATATGGTGAGTTGCAGTCTACACTAGTGTATTCTTTTTCACGATCGATCATTCACAATGTTATACTGTAACTGGCAATCTAAAGCCTCAGGTGTAGGATTAGATATATTTGGTGCCAATCCTTCTCAAACCAATGGCGAAAAGTACCAATGCTTCAATTGCCAGAATTTGTTTCCTTCTGTTCGTTTTGCACCTCATTTGGAAAAGTGTCTTGGATTGGGTAGAACATCATCCCGTGTAGCTAGTCGCAAGTATGTAGATAAGATCTTACTGGATTGCGTAGAGTGCTAACCTTGTTTTTCTATCCTGATGCAATGTACTTTAGAATTGCTTCCAGTGAACGGTTATCTTCGCCTACCCCTGGCATGAACAATGATTCAGACACTGACAAGGAATTTAGTCTTGAAAAGAAAAGTAAGGCATTGCGAGTGAATCTACTTGTATAGACACGATTAAACTTGATAATTGATGTTTGGGTTGTGATTGCAGAGAAACAGCGTAAGCCATCTCCGATTCGCAAAATCACACTCAAAAAAGCCAAAACAGGTTAGAATTTTATTTTATACAGGCTTGTATTCATCATGGCATGACTCACATTGAATCCACCTACATATATGATTAGATGGATCACCTGGTAGCTCACAGTTTATAAAGGTAGGCGTTGATCCGTGATGCATGTGTTGAATTGTGACACATCACCAATCAAGCACCTTTTAACTGATTCGTCTTGTGCTGAATGTTTGACTCGACTGCTACCGAGTAGAAGGTGAAACTATCCAAGCCGTTAGGAACAAGTGGATATTTACCATTTCAAAGCCATCCAGGATCTTCACTGACTCAAATAGTTGCTAAAGGCGGTCGGGCAGACGATGATTCGTCAGCATACGCGCCATCAGACGGCGCGTAGAGTTTTGATATGTTTCCATGGTATCAATAAACAACATGAGATGAAATCAGAGTGAATATTTACCGAGTTTCATGATTGATGCCTTGTGATGAGAATGTGATCAATATTTCTTTTTAGTTGGCAAACTTGCAAACGTGTTTTCTAAACACTATCGTCTGCAGTCATAATAGTATACAAAGGACACTGAATAATCTGTTGAGAATCTGGATTGATTTATTCAATAATTTATTTCTAGACTCTCTTCCTTGCACAATCAAATGTTCAACACTGCTGAAAGTGGAATGTGTTTGTGGAAATAGGAAACACTAGACAAGATGAGAGCATTTGTTGTGCGAGAAAAGAGTAGAAATAAATTATTGAATAAATCAATCCAGATTCTCAACAGATTATCCAGTGTCCTTTGTATACTATTATGACTGCAGACGATAAACAAGCAGCTGATTCTATCAAATCATCAAAAGAAAGTGCTGCTTCTACCAGCACTGCAGCTTCACAATCTCAAGTCGATGTGCAGGTACAATTATTGCTTGCTGTATTCGCAAGTTGTCCGCTTTATCATGAACACTTGGGTCAATATCAGTATTTAGACACCTTCCATTGTTCTGATGGATATCTGCTTTATCTATACACATTATCAGGAATGTTTGCTTCATCTATGCACATTAGTGGGCATACCTGCAGTCCAACCCAAATCTGTATTATCATATAAATCAACTGCTTCAACCCACTAACTCAGTTCAATCTACTGAAACCCATCTTATTGTCAAAAGGACAAGGCAAGTGTCGAGCGGATTGAAAAGATCATGGAAAAGGTATTCTATAAACCATTTTTATATAAAAATGCTTGTCAATCTAACTCGGCATTTACTAAACCCAATGACAACTGTCTGGTTCAAATCTCGTTGATTGAATCTAATCAAATAGTTGAATACTCTCAAAATGATGCAATCTCCTGCCAACGAAGCATTGCAAAAAAAGCTTCCCAAAGAAGATATGAGCCAATACAGGTTTTGGAACACTCAGCCAGTTGCTCGCACAGGTACTGATCCACCCTATACTATCCATATGACAATTGAAATCATTCGTTTCCAAAGATGCCAAACCATAAATCTAATTCCTGTTTCTTGTTTAGATGAAGAAGTGAGCACAGATGGTGTGATTGAACCCAACAAACAGCCTGAAGAAATCCAGCAAGATCCTTACCCATTGCACAAGGAATTTGAATGGACGTTGCTCAACTTTGAAGATGAGCAAGAAATCAAGGATGTGTATCAGCTATTATCCGCCAACTATGTTGAAGACGACGAAGCCACGCTGAGGTTTGATTATTCTGCCGAGTTTTTGAAATGGGCACTGATGCCTCCAGGATGGCGATCTGACTGGCACGTGGGTGTACGAGCCAAAACAAGTAAGAAACTTGTTGGATTTATTGGGGCGACTCCTGCTACTGTAAACGTTCGCACAAAGTAAGTCTGCATGAATTGTATCAAAACTGGTTTATTTTTTGTATCTCATGTATTACTTTTGAATTTGGTTTAATCTCCAAAGTAAAATCCCAATGGTTGAAATCAACTTTCTTTGCGTTCACAAAAAACTTCGATCAAAGCGACTTGCACCGGTTCTGATCAAAGAAATCACCAGACGAGTGAATCTTGCTGGTATATTCCAAGCCGCATATACTGCTGGTGTGTATCTCCCTACACCCGTGTCTACCTGCAGATACTATCACCGATCTCTTAATCCAAAGAAACTGGTCGATACTGGGTTTTCCTACATACCTCGCAATATGACCATGGCGCGTATGATTCGTTTGTACAAGATGCCCGATGTAGGATGAAATGCTCATTTATCTTTAGTTGCTTCATGACATCTAATTTTTGCCATTGTGGCGTGTGTATAGGAACCTAAGACGCCTGGAGTGCGTCCCATGACACTGGAGGATGTACCTCAAGTCAAGAAACTGATGAGCGAGTATCTGTCTCGATTCGAGCTCTTTCACGACATGACAGAAGAAGAGATTGCGCATTGGATTCTTCCAGTGGATAAAGTCATGTATTCATATGTGGTCTATGTACGCATAATACGATGATGATATTTTTGATGCATTGGATTCTACAATGGCTGACTATTCTTACCATTGACTGCTGTTATAGGATGACCAAAAGAAAAAAGTAACCGATTTTTTTTCGTTTTATTCTCTACCTTCGACTGTAATTGGAAATCCGGTCCATTCGCATATCAATGCTGCATACTTGTTTCATTATGCACCCATGGGTATGGGAGAGGATCCTGCGCGTATTCAACTTCTTATCAATGATGCTCTCATTCTAGCTAAAAAGGTACACATTAATTGGTCCATTGCGAATTTATTTACAATTCAACAATTTAGATCTCCACTTGTACTAATTATTTGTATTTTCCTATCCAATATTTTTTTGAAACCCAAGGCTGGATTTGATGTATTTAATTGCCTCGAGTTTATGGATAACCATCTTTTCCTTGAAGAGCTCAAGTTTGGTAAAGGCAATGGCGATCTCAACTTTTATCTGTACAACTACCGTAGCAGAAACATTGACAACAAAAAGGTTGCTTTGTTTATGGTGTGATTCCTACAATTGACTTTTATATCTGGAATGTGCATACTTGTGCAATTTAGATGAGTAATAATAAAAATGGTGTGAGAGTATATAGTTTATTTCAGTGGGTAGTGCGGTGAGCTCGAGGATGACATACCAAATACAGAGTCTACAAGCTCGCACTACCGACAAGTTTGTGGTGTGCAGTATCTACTGATACGACTTGCGTATCGGTCTAGATCCAAGCATACTAAAGAAACCACACGTAATGGAATTTGACTAGTTTATTTGTTATCTAGTATTATCATGTGGGCGGACTTTGTAATGTTTTTTTCGGGTTGACTTTAAAGACCCAATAAACCCAACACGTCAGTTTCCCTCATACTAGTCAATCCGTCGTGTGGCAAAGTGCTTATTGATTTCAGGTACGTTGCATGACTTGGAAACGTAACTTGTCAACCCTCATACGCATACAAGAGTGTCAGTGTTTCTACCAAGATGCTTGTCTAGAAAATGCAGCTGTGCTTCCAGCTGTGTATTCTGCTTGTCATGACTGTTTAAATGAAACAGCGAAGCTTGCAAGATTTTATCTATTGGATAGCGTGTAAGCAGCTTCAGCAAGTCGTTGTTTTGCCTATGCAGTGATGGAAATGGAGACCATGCTACAGGTAGAAAATCCGCATACGGCCCAGCAGATATCATTATGTTCCAGTTGAGCCTATCCTGCGCTCAACGTGGCATGTTCGGTATTGTGTAAGATGTGATGGATAGGGTGGTAGTGGTTTGCAACGGCTGTCTCGCATCAATGACACATTTTACAATGAGTGATATTGCACTCAGCGATGCAGACTATGCGAGGCATATAGGTTACAATGGCATGTAGTGTAGATAAGGCATCAGCGAGCAAGAGGCTGTCACGCTTAAAATATTTCTGCAATGTGGCTCCTCTTTTTTTTCTCGGCTGGCTGTATCCAGTTTGAATGCAATGATGCTGTCATCATCCCACCCACAATCATTCGTTTATAACGTTAATTTAATATGGCTTAGGCCTATATGTAACGCATTACTTATTTTCCGCTCCTCCCTCATAGTCATACAGCACATTTTTGGCTCTAGACCCTTGCCATTGTCAATGTATTTGTTCTATAAACACGCATTTGAAAATGTTTGCAGACATGCGCGTCGTTGTGAATACAAGCGGAATTGAATTTTTTTGCCATTACAAAAGCAAGCCATAAAGCTATGCAATTCGGGTTCTATTCTTCTTATCTGGTACATGGATGTAATCAGTAGGATAGAGATGAAGATGCTTTCCTATTGGCTGTATTGTTTTATGCATGAATGTACCAAGTCTGCTTTGGATTTTCCGATAACTAGTACAACTGTCTTGCTGCTCAATCCTGCTTCCATCAGTGCTGTATTATTTTACAGTAGTTTGGATAGAGCTTAGCATATATGAAAAAAATCCCTATTTGTTATCATTATGCTGTATATCACCACACTCCAACTATTGAAAGCGGACAGAATACCACGTGGACAGTTGGATTTTCCTATTTCGTACTCCATGATACTTCCATATATTGACAAAGCCTGTCATATTTTAATTCTTGGAAATTAACCAGGATTTCATAAAAGCCGCCAAATCCACTAGATATACAAGCAGTCTTGTATTGTTTACTGTAAATAAGCAAATGTGTATACAGAGATGCATAGAAGAATGTTGGCATAGCATATTGCATTAGTGAATATATTGCTGTAGGATTGACATGAAAGCATTCCCGACTACTTGGATAGTTTTATATTCAGTATGTTTAGCAACGGCTTTTTGCTGTGACGATCCAATCACTGTATTCTTAGATGATCGATACTGAGCTATGTGTATGGAGTGGAATGGATGATGGACCACTTGAGTAGTATTGAGTGCATTGGGTACCCGTTGAAACACAGATTTGACACTTGGGCTGTACTACAACTTCTAGCATGATGCGTTTTATATCCACCTGACATTCTATACTTGTATAATATGGTTTTATAATTCAGGACTACCTTGCTCTAATCAACAGTACACTATTCAAGCATTATCGTTGAGGTATGGCAGCTCTCAAACTGTACTCCCTTTTATTTGAGAGATCGTATCTTTACTTGAAAAAGCTTCTTGATGCAGCCAACTGGTAGAGCATGACTTCGATCTATTAGCTTTTACCAGTGCACCCCACTGATTTTTTTCCGGATATTTATCCAAACCACTGGGCCTATAATTCCGTTCTATTTTTTTTCATCACTGTATCCAGTCATTATACATCAGCCCCATTATTTTGTTTGTCCCGTTTTACTGTGTAATGTAATATACACTCGAGTAAACTCTGGTCTCGCACCCCTGGTTTTCAGCTCGTGTCTAAAGATAATCACTGCTTCACCGGTTTCTTTGAAGCATTTGTACAATTTTTTGCTTTATTGCTTTGGTTAGGATTAGCTTGACGTTATTTCTACCTTGACACTCTTGTGTAGTGGGTTAGTCAGACTTGATGATGCCTTGCTTTACCCTTTACCAACAGTACCCAGTTCCTAGTTTTATTTTCTGGCCAACTGATACTTTTTTAGTCATTCATTCCACAACCTGAGCTTATGGCAGTGAAAATTTGTTTATTTTAGTCTTGCATTATCCCATTCACCTTTTTCAACCTACAATTGTCTTGATAAAAGACTAACCCGACTCTTTCTGAACTAGGGATTTTTAAAGTGTATCAACCTAGCTCTTGATCAGTTCAGTGAATTCGTTCAGTATAAACCAAGTAAGCTTTGTGCTGTGACCAGACATGTTGATACCAAAACATTGCATTTTGTCAATATTAACTTTTGTGATTCTAGCCCAGAACAAAGACCTTTGGCATCTTCTATACCTGGTTCATTTGTGAATATCGACAGTCGACACCATTGTTCTAATTTAAACCCACCACACTAGGAATCTTGTCTTGATATCAACGTAGGGATTTGTCCTCAGCTCAACTAGCAGTGGCTATCTGTCTGATTTTCTTTCTCGCAGCTCGACTAGACTCATTTTTGCGTGTCGAGTCCATTCGTACAAAGCACTTGTTGGCTATTGAATACTCCACTTGATTTACCTTTCATCACCAACTTAAGCCTGACTACTTACTCTTGACCAAGTTTTTCTACGTTTTGCACACTGGTATTCCTTCTTACTCCAGAACCTTCTGCTTGACTCAAACCCACTGATTTACTTGTCACTAGGTAGGACTTGGATTACTGTAATGGACATGTACTCTATATTTGATTATGCTACCATGACTTGTTTCAAGAAATGCACTGCTGGCTGGAAGAGTGTTGCTTTACAACAACCTGTGCATTGTATGACTTGACTCACTATCATATAGAATGGACTACTTGTATTCATCTTGTCTCTTCTGCTTTGGAATAGCCAACAGTTGAATACTCGTTGCGCTTTCCTACTACAAATTGACTACTTGAATAGACATTCTCGGCCCTTTTGACCACAATGTCCATCATATGATACAAGCTATACTGTTGAAGCTATTCTTCACATTTGGTATAGACATACATTGCACGACCACCAAGCCCGAACCCAGATATTGGGTTTGATTGTTCTGGTGCTTCTAACCTCCACTTTGTATCCTAAAATCTTGTGATACATTTGCACTCTAGTTTGAGGGAACATGATTGCATGTCTCGGGAATACAATATGTATGCTGATCACCAGGAGAACAGCCAGTCAACCTTGTCAACGAGTTTAGTAAACTCTTGTTTAATGGCCTCTACATCAATACGACTGTAACATGTAGTAACCAATACTCCGACACTCCGCACCTGTCACAATCCTATTTTTTTCCAGTTGCTGATATCTACTACAATGTCTCTAGTCATTTTGGGTGTAAGCAACTCATCCGATCATCTTGGTTTTGGAATTTGGTTTTCGCAACCTCGTCTAATAACCAAGTGTCGAGTTTTGATTCGTCACACTACACTTGCCTTGTATTCAAGCAAATACAGCCACTGGCTATACTTTGGAAATGATTTATCAGCGTTTTCAATAAGATTGACAATCTTTATTCGCTCAACTGTATCAGCTTTCAGTGTAGTTGCTTGTTTTACAGGCCCAAGTGTTGTGGTTCTTGTGAGCTTGCAATAATTTGCCATAAACTTTTCTAAAGTCATATATGATTGTATTGGCTTGTCGACCTGTCATCATCCAACATATTGCTCTTGTACCTCACACTCATCCATGGATTGACACTTTACTAACTTATTGTTTTTATTTTTTATACAAACTCTGGAATGACTATCGGTGCATCGCCATCAATCGATCGTCATCGTGGTTTTCATGTGACTTTTTCCACATGATTGGAATTAAACAATGCTTATTTTTTGCCATATTATCTGCACCAATAATTCGCTGCTGCCTTGGCTTGCTTTAATGATTTTTGGTATAACCACATGTTTTGCGTCTACCCACATACATGGAACACATGATTTATATTAACGTACCTTGCAAATCTTTGATCTGCTACTTGGTTGTGCTACTTGTTTATATCATCTTGTTTTGGTTTGTAAAACTCATTCCATCACTGCCTTTTAATTAATCGACCACCTGTCGTTTTTGTGTAACTTCAACTCGATTGATGCGACTTGCATATCTGCATCATCCACTTGATTTTGTTTCAATCTTTTGTTGAATCTTGCTTTTGTCAGATTGGCCATTCAGCAGGCATTTGGAACATCTCACTTATTTCTTTTAATCCTTGGTTCGGTTTTATCAATCAGCCTCAGAATACTATAAATTGATTGACCATGTCAACGAAAAAACGTACGGCGGTTAATCCCATGACGTCTATGGAGAGCAGTGCCTCCAAGACCCAGGATACTCCTAATGTAATTAACGGCATCAAGCTTAGCAGTATGTATCACTGTGCTTTGTTAATCTGTGTTTGACATACTTTTAACCAGGACTCTGCCAATTTCAATGCTTTAGACGAGCCTGATGCCGGAAAAGTTATCACAGTTTTAGCAAATGACGGTAAAACTGGCGAGGCAATCGAATTGTCTTATTCTAATAACAAAGTAATTGGCAACGGGTCGTTTGGCGTTGTTTTTCAAGCAAAACTCATTCCTTCTGGAGAGTTTGGCGCCATTAAAAAAGTTCTTCAAGATAAGCGCTTCAAGAACCGTGAACTCCAGATTATGCGTCTAGTTGCACATCCCAACATTGTTGCATTGCAGGCGTTTTTTTATTCCAACGGTGAAAAAAAAGACGAGGTGTTTTTAAATTTGGTACTGGAGTATGTTCCTGAAACTGTTTATAGAGCGTCAAGGCATTTTGCAAAGATGAAGCAATCCATGCCCATGTTGAGTGTTAAGCTTTACATGTATCAATTGTTTCGTTCATTAGCCTATATTCACTCTCTTGGAATCTGCCATCGTGATATCAAACCTCAGAATCTATTGTTGGACCCTAATCTTGGTATCTTGAAGCTATGTGATTTTGGTAGTGCCAAAATTCTAGTAGCTGGCGAACCCAACGTAAGCTACATTTGCTCTAGATATTACCGTGCGCCAGAGTTGATTTTCGGGAGCACAAACTACGATGTTAGCATAGATGTTTGGTCAAGTGGATGTGTTATGGCTGAATTAATGCTTGGTCAGCCGCTGTTCCCGGGTGAATCTGGCGTCGATCAGCTTGTAGAAATTATTAAGATGCTTGGCACACCTACCCGCGAGCAAATCAAGTCCATGAATCCTAATTATACCGATTACAAATTCCCCCAGATTAAGGCATGTCCATGGAGCAAGGTGTTTAGGTCGCGGACAACTACTACAGAGTCATTGGAGCTAATTGCCAAGCTTTTAGAATACACACCCACCAATCGTCCGAGTTCCGTTGAAGCAATGATACATCCCTTTTTTGATGAAATCAAGAAGCCAGAGACCAAGCTGCCTAATGGACGGGATCTTCCAGAGCTCTTCAACTTTTCAGCACTGGAGCTTTCAATTCAGCCTGAATTGAATCGACAACTTGTTCCTCCACATGCAGAGCCACTATTGAAATTGAAAGGAATCGATTTGGCTAGTTTCCAGCCTGTCAAGATTCAGAAACCAACTACGTTGAACGATTAGATTGGCCGTTAACTATATAATGTCAACTATACTTGGCGTGGATAGTTTTTGGAAATACCATATTATTGATCTTCACTTTCCCACTATTTTCCAACATTGCCAGCGTTTTTACCAACCTCCTATCCAATATTGATTTTGTCTTGCAAGTTTTTATAAAAAGGACAAGTCATTTAACCCCTTTAAAACACTACAGATTGATTGATTTTGTATTTGGGTTGATATGGAGTTTACGGTTAATGAGATAAGAAACTGTCACTCTTGATGTTTTGCAAATATCGGTAATGATTCAGTTGATTCAAGACATGAATAACCATCACTCGTGTATCGCGACGACAATCCGACTTGCTAATCTTCTTGATTCAACATAAAAGGTCATTCATTTGAGTTGGACAATCTTGAAACTCTGCCTATATAGTCTGTACATGAACCCAAAGCAACCGTTCAGTTTTAGAGAATCCACGTTTTTAAAATACTGCAACAGCTTGCTTGATGCCATCAGAATATTTAAACGTGAAATGAGTTTCAAATATAAATAGTTTCTCCATTTGTCGATAGTTGTGATTGAAATTTAAAGCAATTCTACTTGTCCGATAAAAACGAGAACGAATGCTTAGTGGGATTGAAGCCATAGAAGGCACTGGACATACACAACGAATCAACCATGCTAGAGTGCCTGACATTTTAGGTAAACTCATTAGTAGTCTACGCTAGCTGCATCTTGTTCAAACAGCACTAGTCATTCACTGATACCGCTGTTTTTACCATTAGAACAATTGGCTGCAGACTTGGAAACGCTTCACAAGGATGAAATAATCGATATAATGGCTCAAGCAGATCCTTTAGCCAACTTTTCTCTGGAACTTAGCTTACTTGATTATATTGAGCTCAATGGATTTCTTAGCTCATTGTTAGTAAGAGAGCCTACCCAAATGCTGCCTATTCTCGATCGATCACTTATACTGGCACAACAGCATATCAAATCCACCAGCCAGATTGCTCAGCACTTGTCAATAAAACGCAACTGCCACGTTCGTATTACTCGTCCCAATGACTGTGAGGAAATTGTGCGATCTAGAGTGCCTCGATGTGCTGATGTGGGCCGATTGGTCTTTTTCAAAGGCACTGTAATTCGTACAGGCATGGTCAAGATGCTTGAAACATGCAAAACATGGACTTGTATGAATGGATGTGGCAAAACTTTTTTGGTCAAATATGATCGTGAGCAGCATAATGCAATACCCAAACCTACTAGATGTTTTGCTCTATCAAACACCACTGAAAAATGTCAAGGTACAAAATTTGTCGAAGTTCCTAATAGTTCAGGCAAGTTTAAAGCGTATCGAGTTTTCAAGTCAAATGCTTGATGGATTGTATTAATCTTTAAATGTAGATGATCTTTCAAATATATGCAAAGACTATCAGGAGATCAAGGTGCAGGAACAAGTCACTAAACTTGCCATGGGTACAATCCCTAGATCCATTGCGGTCATTCTTGAAGATGATCTTGTGGATGAATGTAAAGCTGGCGATGATATATGGGTTACAGGAACAGTGATTCGTAGATGGGCATCTTTATCTCCGAATGAGCGCTGCGACATTGAAATTGCAATGCATGCCAATAACATTCGCCTCAACAACCAAACTTTTACAAATGCGCTACTGACTGACGAAACCAAGATGTGGTTTGAAAAGTTTTGGGATAAATACAAAGAGTCTCCACTTACAGGCAGAAACCTAATTATCCAAAGCTTTTGTCCCAAAGTATTTGGACTATACGTAGTAAAAGTTGCTGTAATGCTATTGCTTGTTGGTGGAGTGCCAAAATATGAAAATGGACTTAAAATCCGCGGCGACTCGCACATTCTGCTCGTTGGAGATCCAGGTAGTAGTACTTGAATGGTTTGTTTTTAGATTGCAAATCTCATTTTTGGAAATTCTAGGTACAGGAAAATCACAGTTTCTTCGATATGCGGCCCAGTTAAGCCCACGATCTGTATTCACCACTGGTATTGGATCAACTAGTGCTGGCCTAACTGTATCTGCGAATCGTGATTCAGGAGAATGGCAGCTTGAGGCTGGCGCATTAGTGCTTGCTGATCGTGGCCTATGTTGTATTGACGAATTTGGTGGTATTCGTGAAAACGACAAGGCCGCAATCCATGAGGCCATGGAACAACAGGTACACTGCTTTATTGATTGAAACCGCTGTTTATTTTGAATACTAACTATATGTGCTCAGACTATTAGCGTAGCCAAGGTATATTGAGTTGTAGTTGGCAATGCTATACATGAATGTGCAAACGTGTTGACATTCGGTTTTAGGCTGGTCTTGTATGCAAACTTAATACTCGATGCTCGATATTGGCTAGCACAAATCCAAAGGGAAAATACGATCCAAAACAAGGAGTCGAAGTCAATATTGCATTAGCAAGCCCTCTTCTTTCCCGATTTGATCTTATTCTTCTTCTTCTCGACACACAAAATCCCGAATGGGACAAAGTAGTATCTTCGTTTATCCTTGATACTGAAATATCAGGTAAACCTCCAGTAGAAGCTGTTGGGGATTTATGGGACCACGAATGCCTTCAATCTTATATATGCTACATCAAAGAAACATACATGCCAAAACTCACTCCAGAAGCAAACGATGTATTAAAAAAGTACTATCAGTTGCAAAGAGGAGGGGATTTGCAGAATTCAGCGAGAACGACCATTCGACTGCTTGAAAGCTTAATTCGATTAGCTCAGGCACATGCTAGATTAATGTGCCGGCACGATGTTAGGGTCATGGATGCTATTATAGCTGTAAGCATTGTCGAGGCCTCAATACATTCCATGGCACTACTTGGATCTACTTCGACACTCCACGCTCCATTTCCAACTGACCCAGAACAAGATTATGCTAGAATAGGTGATGCTTTCACAGTTATATATGCATTGACCTGCATTTTACTAGACGTGACTAATCCTATAAATACATGTTTAAAATATGATAATAGAGGGTATTATTATGGATCGATTGGGACTTGCTAGGTCACCAACATACTCGCCCACACCCAATCTGCCAAGTTCACAATCACCCATATCGCCCTAAACACTGCAACAAATGAATCGAGTGTGGAAGAGCTTTTCAAACTATTATTTCTGTTTCAATTGCTAACCATCGACTAAAAGTAATATCTGGATGGCTTCTATAAACGTAGACTGAAAGCAGTACAGTTTAAACAAAAACAATGGATGCAAACACTTGAAGTTTATTCAGATATGATTTGTTAGGACACTGAAATTGAATCCACTCAAATGTACACTAATACGTATCACTCAGTTGAATTTGAAGCAATTTTTATTTTAGCAATCTTAGGTGGATGGAAACCTATGGCATTGTTGCTTTTAAAATAGATTGTTTGAAATAATCATGTATTGACGTACTTGGGTCCACCACCACCTTCGGGTACACTCCAGTCAATGTTCTGACTAGGATCTTTGATATCGCACGTTTTACAGTGAATACAGTTGCTAGCATTAATCTGAAACCGTTTTTTTCCAGGGTTTGCTTCATCATCAAGGTACTCGTAAACACCAGCAGGACAAAATTTCTGTTCGGGGCCACCATATACCTTCCAGTTATGTTCAAGCTGTGGAGATGGACCAGATTTGAGACGAAGGTGTACGGGTTGATTTTCTTCGTGAGATGTGCCAGTGCGAGAAACGCTTTCCAAAAGATCAAAACTGATGACACCGTCAGGCTTAGGGTAATGAATTGGATTAGCAGATTTGATGGGTGTGAGGGATTCATGGTCTTTCTGCGCTGGATGACTGAATGTCCAGGGAACTCGTCCTTTTAAAAACAAGGTGTCCAACCCGGAATAAATGAGACCACCCCACAATCCAAGAACAGAATGGAAAGAAGGGCGAATGTTGCGTACTTCATACAGCTCTTTCCATACCCATGATGATTTCAACGTGTCTACATAGTTTGTGAGAAGAAGTGGGGCAGTGGAGGGTTCGGTAGTGTCAGATCCGGCAGAAATGCCCTCAATCTTTTCGTAAGCTGCATCACCGGCAAGCATACCTGCATGTTACAAGCGCAAATCAAAATATCAGTGAATCAAATCTTGATACAATACATTGCTTCATCTATATCAAAAGACTCACCGCTCTTCATAGCAGTATGGGTGCCCTTGATTTTAGGAACGTTGAGAAATCCGGCAGTACATCCAATCAAGGCAGCGCCGGGAACAATCAGCTTTGGAATACTCTGAAGTCCTCCTTCGTTAAGTGCACGGGCACCATAAGATAGTACTTTACCGCCTTCTAAATATTTTTTGATATGTGGGTGATGCTTGTATCTCTGAAACTCGCGATATGGGCTGAGGGTTGGATTAGAATAGTTGAGCGACGTGACAAAGCCAACCGCACACAGGTTATTCTCTAAATGGTACATGAATGCACCGCCATAGGTTTTGTAGTCCATGGGCCATCCGACTGAATGAAGAACCAAGCCTGGATCATGCTTTGAAGGATCAAGCTCCCAAACCTAATTAAACATGACGTCAATACCATGCATACTTTGAAACCAACCCTTGGATCTAATATCAATAAATATACCTCTTTGATGCCAATACCGTAGGTTTGGGCCTCAGAATCTTTACGCAAATCAAACTTTTGAATAAGTTTTTTTGTTAAACTGCCATGGCACCCTTCGGCAAGCAATGTTACTCGGGCATGAATCTCCATTCCGCGCTCAAAATTATCTTTGGGCTTGCCATCCTTGCCAATACCAACATCGTTTGTAGCAATACCCTTGACAGATCCATCTTCATGATACAAGATCTCGCTTGCAGCAAATGAAGGATAAATCTCCACACCGACTTCATCAGCCTGCTCGCCCAACCATCTGACAAAGTTGTTGAGAGAGACAATATAGTTTCCCGAGTTGGTCATTTGGGGTGGATGAGGAATTGGAACAGCATATTTTTCAGTAAAAAGATACATTCTGTCTTTTGTAGCAGGAGTATTGAGCGGAGCACCCTTTTCTTTCCAATCTGGAATGAGTTCGTTCAGTGCGCGCGGCTCGAGGACAGCTCCAGAAAGGATATGCGCGCCTGTTTAATCAATGTTAGCCCAAGTTGCTTGTATAGTGAGCCAATGAAATGTCTACTACATTCCAGATTAAGCTAAAGGGATATTGTAGGTAGGGTGATCAACAAAATACAGCAATGAGATAGTTTTGAAAATAGCCGCAGTTGCAACTTGGCCTCCATTTTGATGGCACCCAGTGCCAATATCTAAAAACAAAACAATCGCTGTTGCAATGAATACTCGACCAAAGTATATACGATAAAACTCACCAACTTCGGCGCCCTTTTCAACCACAAAGACTCTAGTATCTTTGCCATCAGCCAAGGCTCGTTTCCTAATCTGAATAGCAGCAGACAAGCCAGCAGGGCCAGCTCCAACGATACACACATCTACCTGTTCAGAAAACCGCTCGCCATTGAGAATGGCTTTTGTTTCGTCGTCTAGTTGCTGACGGGTGAATGGAGTGGAGTGATAGGAGCGATCTTGTTTATTGACGATACGAGAGGGGATGGAGCGAGACTGGAGCTGGATGCGAGTAGGAAGCAGACAATAGGAATCGGATACGAGTGAAGTAACAGTATTGATTCTACAAGAGAGAGCCAGGCCAAACACTCGCCTGGAACTACGACACACGGACGACATTGTTCGTTAAGATAAAATGTCAGAAATTCACGGCCGTCATTGACGTCAGCTTACCCATACACGTGATCATTGGTTGTTTGAATTTACTTTTAGACTGTCAGCTGTTTGATTTCAAAAATAGTTTTTATTACAGAAAATACAGCCGTCAGCAGATCCAAAGATGCTTTAAATTAGGATTCATTTTGTATTAGCGAAACACTGCATTGGTAATAAGATACATAGTGGACCCAATAAACCGCACACCCGTCAACCCAAGAATAGAGTAAAAGATAAACTGCAGGTATGGGTTAAAGCTCTTGGTTTGTCTAATCCCTAAAACAGGCAATATACGACTACGAATACTTTCAGTCGTAAACACAATAATCACAGCTGCGTTCATAAACATCCATGTCAGAACAATACGGGTGCGGAAGTTGTGGAAGTAGTCTTCCTGTTTGGTTTTGGCATCTCGTCGCTTCTTTTCATTGGGACGAGGTTGACGAAGGTTGCGGATAAAGGTCTCATAGTTTGCGTTGATATCATTGTGATCAGTCGGTACTTCGACCTCGACTGTCATTTTACCATCCTTTCCTTTGATAGTTTTAGCTCCTCCCAAAGACGAGGCTGAATTGTCTCCCTTTGTGCCCCAGGAAACATCATGCAAGTTGCAGAAAGCATAAACATTGAGAATGTTGGTAAAGGCTGGCAAGAAGAACATGTACTGCGGGAATGAAGTCAGCATATGCCATGGATCCAGATGCATCAGCGATGCTACAATGTAGATGCCGTAGGTAGCACCCACAGATAGGATCGTGTCACGCATGGCAGGATTGGATACCCATAGTGTCGAAAAAGATGCCTTTTCTGCTGGAGTCAGCTGCTGCACGATGGAGAAGACGGAGAACCCAGACAGATAAATCATGGATCCCATAATCACTGCAAAGATAAATATACACGATGCGTAAACGTACTTTGATCCTTGAGGACGATTACCCATAGACGAAATAAAAATAAGAACAATAGCAAAAATGTAAAGCTCTCGCAAGATCTGAAACACTAGATCTGTTTTGCCAAAGAAAGGATCAATATCTCCCAGTCCACCCGAGAGTTGAATTGGCACTCCATCCAAATTCACGTTTTTGTTGATGAATCCATCATACAAAAAGGTAAAGGTGAGGTAGAAGGACGACAGTCCAAACCAATTGAAGATCAGCTGAATAAAGTTGTACATGTACTCCAAGAGTAGCAGTAGTTTGCGCAGGATACCGTGTCCAGATCGGAAAATATAGTACCAATGGGTCAGTGAATGCACACCAGCAAAGAAGGAGCCATTGAGCCAACGACGACGCTGCGAGATAAATTCGGGAACAGAGTCTGGCACATCTGTTTCGGCCTTGGCAGCCTTGACATACTTGAGCAGCCACGCTTCACCACGCTTGGTAGATATCTCAAAACACAAGATACGATCCTCGGCAAGATACATGTTGGCAGCAAAAATATCAGCACCGTCATGCATGAGTTCACCTTTAAAGTACTGTTCCAAGGGTCTACCTTGAAGTGCAGCATAACGATAGGCGGAAAATGCGCCAGGCAGTACAGAAATAAAGCCACAGACCGACTCAAAGGGTTTATCCAAAATATTGGACATTTTGTACTCAAAGTTCTGTGCAGCAACCAACGGATTAAACAGATTGGTGCATCCAGGTCCAAGCTCGGCGTAAATTTCACCACAGGCGCCTCCAATAGAGGCATTCTTGTCAAATGACTTCCATAAAGAGTAGAGAGAGGTGTTGGTAGGCTTAGTGCCTACATCGATCAAAATACAGATATTGGGTCGGATCAATGGGCCAAAAGAGTTGAAAAACCATCTATGGGAGTTGATTTTCTTGGCATTGTTTTCTTTAAGACAAAACATGATTTGTACGGGAACGTATCCTTTTTCATGGCCATGAACCTTTAGTTCGGGAGTCACACAGACTTGAGTGGTATATTCAAACAAATGTGCAGTAACAGGCCTTTCGTTGACATGGTCCTTCATGATACCTTCCTGGTATACACCCATCAATCCCAATACGTCCAACACACGAGGATTAACCTTGGCACGACCATCAGATACAATGCAGATGATGGCTTTTTTCCAGCCATCTACACCCCATGTCTTGGATCGTGTTCGCGAACACAGATATACAATGTTCTTGAACAGGGCTTGCATTGACTTGCAAAACAAATAGTCGTCTTCGTTGTACATGGTTACCACAATAAACAGTTCAGTTGGACGGGCATACTCTTGCTGACGGAGAGTGTATCCACGCTTCACGAAATCATCTGCGGGGCAAGTGACTGCAGTATATCGCATATGGGTAAACTCTTCGCCAGATCCAATTTTTCCCATCTGTAGTACTCTGTCAGGAACAGGCACATCAATCACCAAGTTGCCCTGTGGGGTCAAAGGAATATTGCGAACAGTGCGTTTGCGAGCAATAGCATTGTGGGGTATCAGCTGACTGGCGTTTGGATTTGCAGCAACGCCATACTGAATAGAATGGTCCGCCATATTTCTGTGGCTTGGAGAAAGAGATGTAATGAGGCCAGACGGCATCTGATTGGTATAGCTACTGCCATTATGCAATTCTGTAGAAAGCAAAGGCCTGTGCTGAGGCGGAGATGAGCCACTATATGAAGATGGTGCTGGCGCATACTTTGACTGTTGAAATTGCTGCTGATAATGTCCTGCTACAGGTGGACGAGGAGAAAATTGCACCTCTGAAGTAGCTGAAGGTGGATTGTAGCTCCTGTTGGACTGATTCCTCTGCGGTGGCATAGGGTAACCTCGTTGACGATCTACAGTCATGGCAATACATGTTTCATCGATATACAGTTGCAGTCAGACCCAGACCGTTGTGAAAAATCAAAAAGCCATCGTCAAAGTAATGAATTATACAAAGGGTTGTACAGTAATGAATGCATGGAACACAATATATGATTTTGTTGTATAGAAAGTAATAGTATAATTAGTGAAGGTGTCGATATGGCAATAATTCGCTAGAAGCTTGATTCATGCATATGGTAATTAAAGAAAACAACTAACCATCGTCGTTGTATTCCAAGTTACTATTCATGATAGTATTGAAGAATCACCGTTTATTTCAACAACCTGGCAGGTTGTAATTAAATCAAACAGTAGAATTGAGGACTGAGAGCAAAAGGACAAGTGCAAGACCGGTTTGTTTCAAGTGCGAGTTTGAATCCAGAAGAAATGGAAATGCAGTGCCAACTTGCATTTGTTAATGCTGAAATAATTCGCTCCACGCGTCGGTTTCATGAATTGACAAAACCCGTAGCTTACCACGTGGTTTAATTGTACTATTTTGCTGCCGTATTCATATAAAATGAAACGCTTATTTTTCTCGAGTCATTATTTTGCTAATAAACAGTGGGTGGATGTTTACGCTTTCTTAATAAGAATTGACTGCTATAATAACGGGCATTTTCAATTCTCCTAAACACAATGCGCATCATATGATGCACAGACTATAGTTTTAAATGTATTCTTTTCTTTCCATTTGGTATAACCATGTATTACACGATTGGCAAGCTTGGACTCGGATATTGGCTCGACTGTTTTGATGTCAATTCAACTCTACAAGCTCATGCATTCTAAATCCTATACGTTTGCGTTCTAGTTCAAGGGAACAATGATTGCATGTTTCAGAAATGCGACCATTGCTTTCATGGCCACCAAAAGACCAGTTAAGCAAAGAATTCAAAGGGCACAATGCCATTCAGTAAGTGATGTGGGACTGAGACCAACCATTTCATAAAGCGGTTGTTTATTAGATACTCTTATTTAGTGCTCTACTTTACATGAATATAACTGTAGTTGTGATGGTTACGTGGTGTATAGTGAGTTATTAGCCAGTTTGTAGAATTATTTCGAAAATGGGTTCAAATTGCATTCTACTAGTGAAACTTGATCACTCAGTCGATATTGATGGTATTGTAATGACTGGTTCGATTATTACAAAACACTTGAATTCCAGTCATAATGACACAACTTCTGGTTGATTTTCAAGTCTTTAGCGGCCACTCTTTAGGGCTGAATTTAGCAACATTTGACAATCAAGCTTTTTGTCATGAACATATATCACGTGATTTGGAATGTTTTGATTTGACCGTCAGCGGCTAATCAAGCTTAACCCAACACAAGAATGCTTATTCCGTCACTGCCATCCCTGCCTATTGTCGACATCAGTGCCTTTGTATCTGGTAAAGGCACTTTTGAGGAAAAGACTGTAACTGCCAAGGCCATTGACAGTGCTTGCCGAGAGTTTGGATTTTTCTATCTAATTGGCCATGGTTTGAGTGAGCATGAAGTCAGCGAAATCCGTACTCTTTCATGCGATTTTTTCGCTTTGCCTCTTGAAGGTAGTTGATGCAACTGTGCAAGTATATATCAAAAATACTGTCCTACACTAAACCCACTTATTATGATAGAAAAGGAAGAGATCTCTATTGAAAAGACTGACTTGGCCCGTGGATACCAGCGAATAGGCCAAAACATTACCAAGTATGCCAAAGATTGGCATGAGGGTATCGGTATGTTGGCATGATATGGCTGTAGAAACAATGTGTAGTCGATCATAGTGGGTAACTGGTTTTTTGAATGCTATTCAATCTAGATCTATATGCGCCAGTTGGTCCGGAGCATATAATCAAAAAAAGAGGACTCCAGACTTTGTCAGGAACCAATCCAATTCCAGCTCGTCCAGCTAATTTTCAAGATGTTGTGGATCGTTATGTTGAAAAAATGCAAGCATTGGGCATGGCTACTATGCAAGCCATGGCAATGGGACTTGGACTTCCTGAGCACTGTTTTGATTCAAGCATGGACAATTCATTCTGGGTGATGCGCATGATTGGATATCCACCTCTGATGAAAGAAGATGCTGATGTGGGGATCAGCTGTGGTGAGCATACTGATTATGGGTGCTTGACCATTCTGAACACAGATGAGACCACTGGTGCATTGCAAGTCAAGTCCAAATCTGGTGAATGGATCAATGCTGATCCGATTCCAGGAGCATTTGTGATCAACATTGGTGACATGGTCAATGTAAGTTGATTATATCTTGAACCCATTCGATGCTGCTCGCACTAACCCAATTCTACATCAGGTCTGGACAAACGAGCTATACACATCTACATTACATAGAGTGATACATACCAAAGACAGTTTCCGTATATCAGTACCATTCTTTTTTGAACCCAACTTTGATGCAATAATAGCTCCACTACCAGAGTGTGTTAAGATGTCAGGAAAACCAGCACTGTTTCAACCACTGTTATATGGAGATCATCTACTGGGAAAAGTGAATTCCAACTTTGATGTGAGCACTGGGAAATAAGCAGTATGTTGGTTTGAGTAGTCACCACAGTAGGACTGAACAACTTGCAGCCGTACTCACGTAAAATGGAACAAAAAGGTTGTTAATGTACAATAAACAACCCATCTCAAACCAATAGTTTTCATTAAATTTACTGGCAATACTTTGTTCTTTAACAAGGATGATCAATCTTGTTAGTGATTAGCATCTACAGATTTATTCTTGAAATGTGCAATCTTCAACTAAGACGCAAGCGTAACTACAATTTCACGACACAAGGTTCTATAGAGTTGAAAACAGCTAAACTCGATATCTGAATTGCAGTGAATAAAACTGATTTCAAACATAGTTTATCAAAGAGTTGAAACTATTTCCAATAACGATTTCCAAGTGCAATGACATTCAATAGCAAGATCGCAAGCGTTCCATTTTACGTGAATGCGCTGCAAATAATTTCAAGGCTTGAATTCACTTCATCTTACACCAAATGTCGCAAAGTGATGGTCCTGCGAATGCCGGCACTACCAACACCATTCAACCAAAGTCTAAAGCTGTCGCTACTCAAGCTTCATCATGTCTGCAACTGATTCAAATGCTATCCACCTTGTTACCGCCCACTATTATCCAAGAACTCGGTCCAAAATGCTGCAAGTGGTCTAGCGGGTCTTTAGGTGCTCCTACGATCCTGCAGCGCTTACTGTCCAACTCCCCTCTGCCTCCAGGCATTTGGGTTTCATGCGATGGTCCAAACCTCACTGAGATGTGAGTTTGAAATATACTCTGCTATCGTCTTGCACTTTTAATCCTAACATTCATGACTTTTACCTTTTGGAACTTGTTCTCAGCTATATCGATGGTCACAGCAATTATACTCTGCAAGGCACCTTATCCGAAGCTGGGTTCCCAGGAAACTTGACTCATTTGAGATTGATTGCTCTTCATAATCACAAGCAACTAACTGGCTCTGTTCCTGGTAATGTATTATCTTGAACATCAATCATTTGGAGTGCAATGACTGCTGGATGGGTCCTGTACTCTCGCTTTCAACTACGCCTTTTGCCTTGATTTCTTTTCAAGGCTGTATAGGGCTACCATTCCTTGTAACGCTTTCAACCACTCTGTTCAACCTAGTCTATTTCTAACTTATTTTTATTTCGAATTCACCCATCAAATACTAAATGACTGGTGCTCATACGATAAATCGACATGTGAAATGCAATATTTGCTAGATTTATCGAGTCTGGACCAGCTACAATATATTGATTTGCATGGAAATAGCCATGTTGGACTGCTTCCAAGTGGACTTTCTAATGGTGCTACTCTAAGACATATGTAAGCTACCTTGCCTTTATTTCAACTGCAGTCCAAAGCTAACCCTGTAACGGTAAATCTTACTGGTAGTGACTTTTCAAATACTATGATCTCGGGCGATATTCCTTGGGATATTCCTGTCACTTTTCCTACACTGTCCTATCTGTAAGTCTCATTCAACCCATTGTATACAAAACAGATTTTTAGACCTTGAACATTAAAACTTGCTCATCTTTGAATATAAATGACAGTAATCTTTCAAATACATATGTGTTTGATCTTGTCCCTGATTTATCCCGTATGCCAGGTCTGACCACATGCGACCTAGAGAGCTTATATATGTGTGCTCCCAACACCCTCGCCAAGGATGCTATTTGTACCAAGGGTGTACGAATCTGTCAAGGTATAGAAAGCAAACCCGTTCAATTATTAAAACACCATGCTTTTCAGCATACTTTTGTTTATTAGTCACTAAGCCGCCATTCTATAATGACATTTGAAATGGTGTTTAGATTCGGATCTAAAAGGAATTGCAAATGGAGCAAATAGTCCATCTAAAGAATCGAAAGGCGGCGGCACTCCCTTCTCCAACATTGCTATTGCTGGTCTTTTGGTTGCATGTATATCTATCCTTTCAGTTTTTATCTTTATCACAATCAGGGTCACCTATTACCGTAAAGAGCGACGTTCTGCCCAGCAAAACAGAGGTGGTGAAAAATCCTCTCCCTTTGGACAATTGTCCAGAAGGGGGTTGGCTGGTACTGACGACCTTGTCCATACTGGTCAATCAGAAAACCTGCACAATACTATGCGTTCCAAAGCAGGCTCTAGTCTTGATTATACTGATGCCTTGAACCGTATGCGTTTACTTCCACACAACAGCAGTCGATCGACACTTTCAGGAATGCCAGACGATCAAACCAGCTCAACACATACTCCACAATTTGTTGTTCTTCACAGAACCGACACTACCGCTACTCTCAGCTCATTTAATTCAGTCCCATGTATCGATGAGCAGCCATCTAATTTTACTGACGAGGATCGTATTTGCATGCGTTTGCATCGCCTAGGAAACCGTGTTCTTAATGACCCTCTCTCTCTTTCCCAAATCAACCGCCGTAGTTTAGAAATGACTGGCACTTTGTACAACTCCTCCTCTCGGAGCTTTTACGAGGACCAAAGAAGCTTGGCTTTGAATTCATACATTTTAAACAAAACTGGCGATGGTACACAGGCCACAGCCAACTCATCTGCGTTGAGACTGCTTAGTCAACCTTTGACAGATCTTGCATCAGATCCAAAAACACTACGGAGTTATCTAAAGGCCTTGCTATCTACTGCTCAACAACGCAATTTAGATATTCTTTTACGAGACATGTGCTTGGATCGTATTGAAACATGTTTGGGGGATGATTCGGTAATGCTGGTAAGAAGGGACGAATCAAAGGAAGGCACAGGCTATGATGATGTGTCAAGTTTTGGCAGTGGATTCCACGGCAAAATAATTTCATGGCAGCCAAAACTACTGCTGGAAGATGGACGGCTGAATGATACTTAATTCTTGTTGATATAGCCGCACTCACATAAAATGGAATAATAAATGTTAAAATACACAATAAACAGCAGTCTCATGAAATGATAATCTACACTAATTTATCAGATTGTGTCTACTGGTCTCATGTCTATTTTTGTACAAGACAACTCTGTTCACATCACAGTTGTAATAAATTCCACATCTTTCAACTCTTCATTACAAGTGAACATTGGGTGATTGGCATGCAGAAATGGTATGTATTCCTGAAACGTGTAATCGTTGCTATCTTGAACTAGAGCATATTTGCGAGTTTTCAGAACAAAGTCTCTTCAATGCCACGATCGTGCCAGATATTCCTTGGTTGCGTGTAAAGCCAACATTTCCAATAAACAGTCATTTCAAATACAAAAAAATAATCCATTCTACGTGACTAGAGCTGTAAAATTCAAACTGCATAATTTAGTCGAGTTTCCTTTTATTGAGAATCAACTCGACAATTTAGACTTGCTCATATTAATACCATTTTTATTACCCAACAGGATTGGTCTTTACTTGTTACTAAAATGGACAGTAACAGTCCGGATGCATTTTCAGGATCTGTTGACACTAGCAAACCGCTCGATGCAGCATCACTCTACACCCATTACAATGCATATTACACATCCTTGGGAGTCGATACAGCGACTGCCGCTTACTATGCTGCCATGTACGCTGCAGAATATTCTGCAGCAATGTCGCAATATGCTAAACCACTTGTTTCGGCATCTGCCAAGTCATCCACAGATGCCTCTGGATCAGGAACAATAGGGAAGCATGATGATGCAAAAACAGATGCTGCCACTATCAGCAATAAAAACAACTCATCAACTCCTTTTCCAGAAGGACATCCTGCCAACACTGAATCGAATAATGGTGTTCCTTATCCAGTTGGCTACACTCCAAACAAATCCAAACAAACAGGATCATCTGCAACAATCCAGGTTCGATCTAAACGAGATGCAACCAAACTATCAACGGGAGTTGCACCCAAGTCAGCTACTACAGCCGCCATTTCTGTTGGTAAATCTAATCCTACCTCTGCAACTCATATATCTGCATCCGCCCAGTCAACCGCCGATACAGTCCGACTGGATCCTATTCAATCGACAAAAAGGCAAAAACGACTCACAATGAGAGTGGCTGGTGGTAAGGTGTGGTCTGACCCGACTATGCTTGAGTGGGATGAGAACGACTACCGACTTTTTTGTGGAGATATTGGAAACGAAGTATCCGATGATCTACTGACAAAATCGTTTAGCAAATATCCATCAATGCTCCGTGCACATGTTGTTCGGGATAAAAACAATCAGAGTAAAGGATTTGGGTTTGTTAGTTTTAAAGATCCAGAAGACTTTGTCAAGGCCATGCGGGAGATGAACGGTAAACTCTAGTTGTGATGAGTTTGGATGCTTTTGGTCGTGCTAATCTATACTTTTTGAATGTTTTGTAGGCAAATATGTGGGAAACCGGCCAATTAAGTTGAGAAAGTCGACTTGGAAAGACAGAGTGGGCGATAACAAAAACCTGAAGCGATTGGCTGGCTTTTCCAATGTGCTTTCTAAGAAATAAACTGCAGTCTAATGTCGAGTTTTGGATAATGAATTGCTTTAATTTATCTGGTATGAAAGCCACATTTTTACATCAAGACGTTGGCTTGCAAACCTTTGATTATTTATCCAGTGCTTTAGCTTCATGTTTACTAGTGTCTTTTTGACTCCACAAGAATGTTAGATTGCATTTTATCTCACATTTCACCGTGTTCTCCGACTCGTAATCTGCCAAATTATCATCATTCGTAATGCCATTCCGAATCATATATCAAAAAGGTTGAAGCAGTACTATCGTTAAACAGCATTTGCACAAATCAACGCTATATTATTGTTTTTTATTTAAATCGGCAAATAGCATATCTGAATTCAAACATTGTTCAAGGTATATTGCGTGTGCAGTAGACTATACAATATCATGGCTTTGTTACGTGTGTTGACCACTTTAGTGGTGATGTATTGCGGCCAATGTCTAGGCAAGTACATATTGACAAGCATATCATTTACTAAGCATACATGGACTAACTTGATTCAGCTCTAATTGATGTATAGGTGCTCCGCTTGTTATTCCAGCCATATTTCCTAAACCATATATCGCGTATCCCAACTGCACAACAGGTATATTTCGTTTCTAATGTTCATGAGTATATTCATACATGCAATCAATGAAATTATCAACCTATTCAATTTTACATTTGTATTATTTAGCATGTGGATCAAAAAAGGCATGTCCTCAAACGCCATGCATGCTCGGATCAGCCAATACTACCTCCAACACCCCAGGATTTGTTTTACAAAGCCTGTGCAACATGCCACAATTGATCTGGACATCGCGAGATGATCTTCATCCTTGTCAGGAATATTCTGGTTTGAATTTAGTCGAAATTGCATATGGAATTGATCGTGGTAATTTAGATATTGTTCGCGATCCTACTGGGTATGACGCTAGTGTGTGGCGAGTACTGTAAGCGTACATAATTCTGTATTGAACATATTGTACTTGCATAAAAGCATGTATGTGTTTCAAACCTCACCAATGAATTGATTTCTTTTATAGATATCCTGGTAGTAGCTATCGACCCAAAGCCATCGATGCACCAATCGGCGGAGCTGGTGTGAGTACTTTATAAAATATTACGTTTCATCATATCATATTGTTGACTTTGAGCCAACGGTCAACCATTAGTTCTATAGTGCACCAATAGATCTTTCAAACGCCAAATCAGTGACATATCAATACGACGTACTATTTCCAGTCGGATTTGATTTCGTCAAGGGAGGAAAACTACCTGGTTTATTTGGTGGCCATCCAGAATGCTCTGGAGGTGCTAAAGCCTTGGATTGCTTTTCTACCAGACTCATGGTAAGTAACCCGATCCATTAAGCTCCAACAAATGAATGAAGATAAATTTAATATCTCTAACCTACTCGAAAAGTTTCGAGCGTACGGAGATGGTGAGCTCTACCTCTACTCGGATAAAAACGCTCAGGACCCACGACTGTGCATTAATCAAACCATTCCATTAGTTCCCGGCACAGTTTGTGACGATAAATATGGTACATCCATTGGTCGTGGAGCGTGGCGATTCCCTCTTGGAGAATGGACAAGTGTTCAGCAAACCATTACTTTAAACACCATCGATTCACACACCCTGCTACCCAATCGTAATGGTTTGGCGGTGATTCGAGTCAATGGGGATACGGTGATTGACACAGGGAATATTGTGTATCAGACATCAAACATTGGATTTGCGGGAATTGATTTCGAGACTTTCTTTGGGGGAAGCACAAATGATTGGGCTACTCCAAGAGATCAGGTCACATACTTTCGCAAGCAAAAACTAAAGATTGAATATTGATCAGACCTATAATTATGAGATGTGTTTCAAATTTTAGTGTAATCGACTAATTTTTGAACGAGACTGGCCAGTATCTTGTAAACCAGAGTCTTAACGCAACCATCAGACCGTGCTTGTCTGGAACCAAAGCGTAGTGGAAAAAATGAAATTCAAACAATTGCCACTTTAGAACTGGTTTTTTATTTTGCCATTGGTCAACGCTGATATAAATCCATTGTGTAGCATATATATTAGCAAATCCTTGCACCAGTCTAGTAAATACTGTGCAGTTTCAATTGCTTATTGTGCAAAATTTGAATGAATGTGCTATTATGAAAAGCTGAAATGATGACAGTTCCATTGTATACATTAGCCTGTCAGCGTATCACACGGCTATAAGCATTACATAATATAATCTGAACTATGTCGGTCATAAAGGAATACATTTTAAATCAGGGTCGGTAGATGCCTGGTTTATCAACCATCGGAGTTTAAATTATGTCGACTCAGCAAAATCCACCAGCCATATGAATATTTTTCAGTCATATAGATGATTGCATCTAGCGAGTTTTTGTTCACCTGGTGCTGAGTGGCACTGACTATTTCTTGTTCACTAAAAACATTCCGACCCATTCAACTTTCAATGATTGTTACGAATCTAAAAGCGCTATTGTGTTTGAGAAAGACAAAATAACTATGCACGCGCTTTTGAGAGATTGATTGTTGCAGCTTAATTTATCTAGTCATTTCACGGCATATGTGCAAGCGTTGGTTTAAACTCAGATTGTTGACTAAAAATATAAATACAGCGTTACATCTTTCTTTAAGTCTGTATCACTGAAACATACTTAAGTAGTCCAATACCTTTTACTCACTACAACTTCATTGAAATGCATTTCTCTGCCATAATCTCGTTGACATTTGGGCTTGCTGGTACGATTGCACCTTTGATTCATTAGTGAATGGATCAAGCTTTGATCGTGTTTATTAGAAACTAATCTACTTTTCACCTTGTTTTAAACTCATCAGGCATAGTTCCGGCTGTTCTCGCATTTCCATACCATTCTGGATGCAATTCACGTAAGTTTCTATATCCGACCAAATCTTGCAAAATGATTGCCTATTCCCTATATGCATGCCCTACCATATGGTGGAAATCATTCCGCCTAAACCAAGTGAATGATTCACCACATGCATACTGAGCTGAGCCATTAACGCATCACCAGAATATAATTTGCTAATTCATCGTTTTGTACTACCCAAATATTCCCTTATTGCACAGCTTCCCAATGTGGACGCGTATCACTTGGCTGTGATACATTGTGCCCTTCAGGAGTAGAATGCTTTCTTCACGAGGACTGCATCTCCAACATATGTAAAGACCAAAAATGTGTCGATGTGGAAAACTCTAGGTCAAAGTTGCGACTTATGAAGCGTGCGTCGTCCAAGAAAACCTCTGTTAAGCATGCGTCGTCCAAGAAAACTCCTATTAAGCGTCCTGTCCAATACTGTATTATTCCAACCCCTACTCAAGACCCGACTACCACTGCCTCTACCTCGGTACCCACATTGACAGGCAATCGATGGCAAGCCTCTGACTTTCTCCAAGCTAGCCTTTCCAAGCTAAATATTATGCAGGATAGGTACGGAGTAGACAATCGATATTTTGTCAATGACCCCGTTGTAAAGGGAAATATAGTCTTGAAAGTGGATTACCCTGCTGGAAGCTATAACCCTAGTGGTCCAATTATTGGTGGAACTGGGTTCTATGCTCAACCAATAGATCTTAGCGCAGCAAAAACTACCATGTTTCAATATGATATCTATTTCCAACCTGGGTTTGATTTTGTCAAGGGTGGCAAGTTGCCCGGTATATACGGTGGACATTCTGGATGCTCTGGTGGTCGCAATTCACAAGACTGCTTTTCGTCTCGATTCATGGTGAGCGTTATTTGATTGGGAGTTGATTGCACATTTGTAACTTATTTATTAACCCGAGAATCTATATTATGAATGTTAGTTTAGGACCGGGGGTGCTGGTGAATCTTATATATATCTTCCATTTGATCAACAAGTACCTGGATTCTGCAAAATACCACCTAAAAGTGTCTGTAACCCAGATTATGGTACATCTATTGGCCGTGGATCATGGACATTTCCCACAGGAGAATGGGTCACTGTCAGTCAAACTATCACTCTCAATACTGTGGGTGTGGCTGACGGATCTATCACGGTAAAAGTTAATGGCAGAACCGCGATCCAGTTTAATGAGATTGTATGGATAACAGATTCTAGCGTTGGATTCCTTGGAATTGATTTCGAGACATTCTTTGGTGGAAGCTCGAGTGATTGGGCGACGCCTACTGATCAGTACACTTTGTACAAAAACCTTATCATTCAAAGTCTTGACTGAGATGAATAAGCTGTTAAATTGTTTTGCAAAACATTGCTTCTATACCTACCAATTACACGTATACATTTGATTGTTATATACAAATATATTGATATGATTTATTTATTTTTGTTTATGGAGTGGTTTCTGATTTAAATTGCATGATGTATAGTTTGCTAGTCTCACCAAAAATATTAATAGAATAGCAACCACAGATAGAACCTCGACTAAAAAGTTGATGTTTGAATATCGCTTCAACGGCCTGATCCAAACGATGGCGAAAACGAATGAGTTTTGCTCATGTCCGACTCGTAGAATTGCCCAAATTGATCCATTTTTACTCGACCAAACTTGACTGCAATCCCATGTGGAGGTGGAACAGCACATACAGGCAATGCATCTTGATCAATATCCTTTCGTGGGCGTCGAATCAAAAGCTTTGAGTAATATCCAAAAATCTTGGCTGAAACTGTATAAATGAATAGCCATACTACTGCTAGCACAAATTCGATATACGTTGTAATTTTCCTTGGTGCAGTAAACTTTCGTGCTACAAGTATAATTGAAAGATGCCAAGGCTGTGATAATTCGTGGTATGTCAATCGCTGTCGCAGATTAATCTGATCCGCTATATCTTTTTTGACAAAACTTCTGCTATAGGGGATATTTTCCGACCTTTCATGATTGAGATGAATAAATGACGTGCTGAGCTGGCTAATCAAATCGGGTGTGTTCTTTGGTGGAATTGTATTTTCTTTCATCAATTCACTCTTGGATGATTGTGGTGTCAAAAACCCGATACGATGGTCATCCTGATTTCCCATGAACAACTCTAGTCCATCTTGACGAGCAAAATCTTGAAAATGACCCATATATTTTCTTGACAGCCAAATGCCAATGAGTTTCAATGAAGCAGGTATTGTCCATCCCACTTCTAGAGATAGCAGATGCGTGCATATCATTGACGTTCCGGTGTAATATTGGCTAAGCATGTTTGAGTTGTCGATCCATAGCTTCCTCCAAGATCGATCAGTGTCAAAATTCAAGTCTTGAAGATGCGATTCACATCCTGCCAGATCGCACATAATTTGTCGAAAAATGTAGCTTGATACATGATAATGTGCCAAACTAACTTCATCTACGCAATCAAGCGAATTGAACCGAATTACTGCCTGTTGTTTGCAGTTGATTACCGTACTACTGACTCTATCATCAATGCGATTATACTTGTGCTCACAAAGAATATCATCCAAAATCCGCATCAAACGCTGACTTGTCTTCAAATTAGTTGGTGCTTGCTGTCGAAGGTAAGCCACATTGTCACCATGAAACCCAATCAAAGCCTTTTCATATGCTCGGCTTAATTTGGCGGTATCGCTGTTGTGATCGCGACAGTTGAGCAGGTCAACAGCGTATATCTTTTGACCATAACTTTGTAATAGATGCTCAAAATGATGACTCATTGCGTCCATGGACTCGTTTGACTGAACTTGACTGAGATCGATTGGTGGCTCGCAAAACGGTTCTGTAACGTTTTTTTGATTCCAAAACAGTGGCACAGATCCACGAATCATACAAAACGAAGATATGCCGTGGTCGTGCACTACCAAAACATTGGTGTCCACTTCTATTGCCGAGTGTCCAAACTCGTCTACTCCACGACACCAATATCGAGCTCCAGCTTGATGGCGATTGATCCTGGATATCAAAAAAACAGACACTGATATGTTTTGAATGCTGGTCACCATGGATCCTACATGGCCGCATATTATTGGTGTCACAAATGCATCGGTCCCCTTGTCAACAAAAATACGCAACATATGCTTATTCCACACATATTGATCATTGGCATGCGAGAAAAAGGAATGTGCGTTCGTGCTGGATCTGGAGTAGTTTAAACTATTTTCAAACCCTGATAGTGATCCATTGGCTAGATCCATATCCAAAGAATAGTACTTGTTTCCAGCACAGTACTCGTCCTTGATAAGTCTTAGGCATATTCTTTCGTGCTCTTCCTGTGGCATTGTATTTTCATTTAAATTGTATTAGATCGATTATCATACAATAGTGCATTGGGTGTAACATTTTCAATTACTAGCGACTCGTTGAAATCATATACCTCGCGTAAACTAGGCGATATTGAACTTTTAAACACCACTATCGGCTTAACATCACGAATATGCCAAACATGAACAGTTTGCTGGATGTTGGTTGCAACCAAGTCACGATCCACCACGACAAAAATGTATTTGATGAATCCAAGATCCAAGTGTCCAACGATACCATAATATGTCAACTCTGAAAGAACCTTGTCCGTGTTTGGAGTGTACATGTCCTGAGATTCTACATGAATTGCACATTATAAATTGATCCAAGTCAGTACGTTTCACTGCAAAAGCAGGATATACTAGTAGTCTCTGGTATCCAGTAAACGAATACCAAACAATGAATGCATGCCCTTGTATTGGTCCAAAGTGCAGTTTACCTCCAAGCGTCATGCAACCATCATGTTGGCCCATAAAAATGAGGGTTTTTGCAAAACTGGTTTGTCGAATGGGTTGTAGTGTGACTGTGCCAGATTCGAAAATGGTCAATAGTGAGTCTGATGGGATTTCTCAATTGAATAGAAGGTGTCCAGCGGATGGTCAGTGCATGCATTCGATACCAGCACAGTTGAGATTAAAGTCAAACGATTCGTTAGTATGTCGGCCAGTCAGGTGCATCAAATGGTATGAATTCATAATTAAACTTCAAGACCACATTGATTCTACTCAAGGTGTTGGTTGCCAGTGCCATACCATATTGAACCGACTCCATTGCTGGATTTACTATCCTATTTTACTCCAAGTTACAATTTTCAAGAAAGCAGATGTTCGCGTCGAAACTGGGAGAGCTGGGAATGTTTGCTCCGAGTCCAGGTGAGATGAGTCTTGGAATTATGGCTGTTGATGGTCTGCTCCATTACATAGAGCTGTGCTTGGACATGTCTTGGTGATGAATATCCATAGATTTTGGACCAGATATGGGCAAATAGAAGACATTGGTGTCACTTGCATTTACAATGTACACGCTATTATCATCAAGTTGAAATGAGTTGGTTGACATACTATACTAGTTCATGGCTGCTCAACACATTCCAGTATAAATTCAGTATTGGATTTATTGTGAGTTGGCACTAGTTTGAAGGTCCATGGACAAGCATTGTTCAAAAATACCAAACATGTCGAAAACGTCCATTTGAAAATAATGCTAATTCAACTGTCAATGGGTGAATACAGATTCCGGGATACTCAATGCATTCCCATTGTCTGTAAAACGTAAACTCATCTTGGAAATTACGCAGTGTTTGCTACCTCGTAGCTCACCACTTGGTGATCCAGGTGCCATTTTAACCTCTGCTACCCATGTTAATTGGATGATGGAGGTCATTGGTCAGGGATTTTCGCTACCTATCGAAGATGTGATTGTAATACAGGATGCCATCAATGTGTATCACTCGTGGCTTCTTGAAAAATCAACACGACCTGCTATTATCCAACAATGTGGTGACAGCAGCGATCTTGCTCAAGGATTCTTTCAGGTGATTCATCATGTGTTATTTTAATATATATGCAGTCAAACATAGTGTTGAGCGATCGTGCTGACTATCATTGTGGAATCCATCTGTGCATTACCAAACCCAAATGCGTAGACAATATTCAAACACTACTCGCTCATGTTTGTGCCAAGAGTTGGAAACAGTGTTCAATCAATCAATTTGCAGCAATCAATATCCACCAATTCCAAAATATCAGATTTAGAAGAGTGTGCTGATAACACCGCAGCGCATATTGAGCTCTGCAGAAAGGTGTTGTCTATTTTATTGGCAGCATCAAAAACATTGGCAAATACATTTACAACAGAAACATGGGTAGTTCTTTTCAAGGTATTGTTGGGAATCAGCGACATTATTCTAACGCAGCCCATCAGTACTCGAACACCGATCGGCGTTCTTTCAACACCCAGCACACCAGGAAATTTAAAGTCGTCCAAATCCGTCGCTACACCTTTGTTGGATGATATTGAACCGTATTGCAGCGGACCAGTGATGGCAGACAGAATTTGCGAACCCATGATCAAAACATTGCTGGAAATATGGCTTAGGTCAGGAATTTTATCAGTAGAAATGTGGGATCGTCTCAAAAAGCACTTTGTGACATGGACACATCGAATAGAAGTGATTCATCATTGGAGCGCAGTTATTTATGGACTCACACAAAATGTTGTAAAGTATATATTTGACGAGTCTAAACTGCAGTCCACCGTCACGATTGCGTTGCATAATGGAGGAAACATCTCCATTGATTTCACAAGTGATTTCCTGGTATATTCCTGGCACCGTACAATCTACATGATTGGAAATACATGCGCACTGAGCTGCCGAAACTTTGTTGTCGCCATCACGGGTCTTTCAAAATCAATATCATTGTTGTATTCTATAGATGCTGGATCAAATGGCATGGTTGATGGAAACACGATCTTGAACATGTTTGGCGAGTGGCTTTTTCAAGCAGCCATGATGCACGAAGTCGGGTGAGTTTATGCCAAACAATAGTGGTTTATACTGTAGTTGGATGCCATGGCTCATGCTTTATCGGCAATTTAGATTTGAAGAAGGACGGGCTGAAGCGCTTGGAACACTATGTCGTATATTTTCAAAGTATCAGAAAACCACCAAATTCCTTGCAGTCTATCTGGAGCACTTTTACAATGCTCTGCATTTG
>NW_006281191.1:0-5302 GCF_000203795.2 Batrachochytrium dendrobatidis JAM81 | reverse complement strand
ACCCAATACACCATGTAGGGTGAGCAAACGCCAAAAACACCCTGTAGGGAGAATCAGTACACAAACATTGCTGTTAGTGTATAATCAACTTGACTAGTATGCTGTGTTCATCTCCAATTGTGGTCATGTATCAAGTAATCAGGTAGTGTCAGATTGTCACCTTGATTATGGATAATTATCATCACATTTACAATACATTACCACAGCATACACTGCCACTGTGTATCAAATATTTGACTGATTGTTCAATTGGTCGTGTTTTGGATCACTCGGACACAACAGCATCCAACAGTCTGTTGTTGCAGTATTTCAAAACCATGACTTTTCCATTGGTATGACTACAGTCATTTTAGATTAATGTAGACTGTACACATCAAACATTGCTGATTATGTCACAACATGATCAACATCAAACTCGGCAAGCTGTCGTTGATACACCGAATGAGTGACGTTGTACTATAATTGAATTGGAGATTGGCAGGTCGTTCAACAAACTGGCCGTGTCAACAGATCGGATTGTCATCGTGTAAATGAACCACAATGGATGATCATGCCATTCAAATCAGCACACAATCTACTGATATATGCAATACAACACCACCAATACAATACAAATCAAACCCAATCACAAACATGGTGTTGAATCCAATGCATGCGAGTACTTTTTAAACACATGATACACACTGATGGTGATGGTTGCTGACAGTCACATTGCAGTGTACATGTCCACCAGTGTCCACTGTCATGTCGATTGTTGCTATCCGTGACATCCAACTGTACTTGTATTCACCAAATGTGCACAACATCTAGGGCTGACTGCCAGATGCTCTCATGTTTGGCATACAACCAGTCACCATCAGACCAAGCGTATACGCTAGTACAGCGCCATGAATCTACTGGCAAGTGGTTTCAATTTTATTCTGGCACGTTGAGGGTTGGATGTGTACTAGACACAATGTTGCGGATATAACTGAACTACAACAGGGTGATATCATGCATAATTGTACGGTCTGGATATGTTTGGTAGATATGCAACCATATATATGACAGCCCAATCCGTCCTTTATCACGGGTTGGTTTTAGAAATGTCTGTTATTTTGGTTGATACATGTTTCTTGCATAGATTGGCAGTATTGTGTGTATTTAGTTTGATTACATTATAGACAGTCTGGTTGATTACCCATTCACTGCTAATAACCCGTTTGTACAACATAATCGATCATTTGCTCAGTATCGAGTATTTCTAAATACAAACTTGAATGAAAAGTCTTGTCACAATACTGATCAACTGTATTACTGTTTACACTGTGGTATTATTGATGTATTGGAATGTTTGGTGTTCAGATACACAATGATAATGGTAGTACAAATCATGGCAGTTGTACAAACCAAATGTGATTAAAGCCAATAATAATATCAGACAAGATTGGATAATGAATTAGCGTGTAAATCATCAACATTGACCAAGATTGATTGAAATGGTGAGATTGGGTTGGATGGTGATGAACACAACAAATGTGCAGAGTTGTATGGACAACATTGACAGTCAAACACAATACATGAATGTGGATTCAAACTTGGTGACCATACAATGTATGATTACTAAGAGTGCACAAAGTGTAGATTCAACACTATAGTCTGATTGTGTGTCATATGATGGTTGTTGTATTTGGAACAATCAATGCAGTCAATGTGTAGTAACCATTGTATATTGCAATGCAGAATACAGTTGTTGCACAATGAATACTAAAGTGATCTATTTGACATGAATACAGTTGTAAAACAAAGCGTTTGCGGTTACACAACACACTCATGAAGGGTGTGCTTTTCAATATACCTGATCAAAGGGTCGTAAAAGCATAATTCAATCGATATGATCATCAAATTGATCAATATGATATTGTGATTAGGGAGTAACATACTATCTAGTTTGATATTGGCTCACTACAAGCAATCAAGTAACCCTGTGCCATTGGTTAACCTAAAAGGGTTAGGGTTGGTTTGCTATACAAAACATATAAATACAATCGATTGCGTTCAACTTTATAATCGACACTCTACTTTTGTATTAATAGTTTAAACCCATTGACCAATCTGATGAAATTGGTTGATATTTTACTTGTACTGATTTCTGCAGCAACCACTAATGCAATACTGACACCGACTGATAATAATGGTTCACTCCAAGCATCAGGCACTTCTAGTCAAGTATCTGGTCCAACCAATGAACCTGATCCAGGCACTTTGGACGACTTGCAAAGTATAGTGGATGCAGTTAAGTTAAGCATTTTCGACGAAGACTGGCAAAACATATTTGATCCGATTGATTCAGACCAAGATTGGCAAAATACAGTAGATCAACCCAGTTCAAGCACTTCTAGTCAAGTATCTGGCCCAACTAATGAGCTTATTCTAGAGATTCCCGACCAAAACTGGCAAGACATAATGGATGAACTTGATTCAAGCATTTTCGACGAAAACTGGCGAAACATATTAGATCCAATTGATCCAAGTACTTACAATGAAGACTGGCAGAATATAGTGAATCAGCCCATCCCAAATACTCCCAGTCAAGTTTCTGACCCAATTGATCAAGTCGATTCAAACACTTTTGAAAAAGACCAACAACAACCAGCTGATCAACCCAGTTCAAGTATCCCCGACCAAACCCAGCAACACCTAATGGATGCAACTGATTTAAATATTTCCGACAAAGATCAGCAACAGCCGATTGATCAGCCCAGTCCAAGCACTTCCAAGCAAAGTCGGAAACGACGAATCAATGAAATTAGGCCAAGTACTTCCAGTCAAGCGCCTGGTTCAACTAATGAACCCAATCCAAGTACTTCTGGCAAATATTGGATACCACTATTTATTATAATTAATCCAAATATTCCCAGTCAAGACCCAATTAATGAACCCAGTCCAAGTACTTCCAAACGAAGTCGGAAACGACGAATTGATCAACCCAGTACAAGTACTTCCAGTCAAGACCAACAACAACCAATGAAACAAGGCAAGTCTGCTAATACTGTTACAAATCAAATAGCTGGATTAAGCGAAAGATATCAAAGAACCTTTAATCGTATAAACCAAAGACTTGTAGAGTCTGAAATAATACAAAACAACAAACGCAAAGAATGTCGTGAATATGACGCCCTTAGATTCGAACAATGGTCAGCGTTATCAATGGGAGAAGATATATCAGGATCAAAATACGATCCAAAAGTTGAAAAGAAATTGAAAGAAGAGTATAAGAAGATAAGCAGAAGAGTACATGATGTCAAATATGAATTAAAACAGTTTATGAAAAGGCATGGTTTGAGATTCGAAGAACCGAATTAGGATTCAGATTGATGATTTGTCAATGAATTTGATTTTGAATAAATTTAAACTTTCTGATATGTTGATATTTGTCGAGTATTGTGAATGGGTCAACAATCATATCATTGGTTGTATACTGCATGTTTGGTATTACATCAACAGTTACTGGATTGTTGATTGATACATTGACACGGTTTGTTCCATATACATTAATGACATGATAACAACCAGTGTTGATTGTAACTATCAGCCATACTTACAATCATTTGTCAGTTGTGTGGTTGCATGATACCACCAACTGACCATGTCGTGTATTGTACAACAAACGGAGCAATACACTTGTTCAAAGTCTGTCACAAGCAAAAGGTGTTTGTCATGTCACTGTCAATGTTGGAAATCACAACAGACAATGTTTGATTGAAGGATTCAACACGCCATTACAAAACATCATTGCCTTTTATCAAGAATATACTAAAACTAACCAATACGTTAATGCCTTGCAATATATTGTGTTTGACTACAATCACATCCATCATTGTGCAGTTGGTGATATTGCTGAATCAAGATATGAAAGTGATCCATCAAGTGGTTCAATTAAAACAAACACTGCAAACCATTCAATCAATGTTGGAAATTGTGTTGGAATATTGAATGGACAAACCTTTGAGTAAAATACAAGTCAATATACAGTAATTCTGTGTATACTATGTATACTGTGGTTAGTGGAAATGATTACTCGTATCCAATTTCAGATGATGATCAAATAATTCAGACTTGCAAGTATTATGAATTTGAACACATCCAAATTGCTGAAACGTCTGTTACTGAATCTAGAAACCCAGATCCAACAATGTCAAATAAGCAGCGTCAAAACAGAAATCAATTGGATGCATTATCAACAATTAGTGAACCTGAAAACAACAAAACATACGACATACGACATATGACAGGACATTTCAAACAACTTGTTTTCTAGAGCAACTATAAATGCCATTCATTGACTCGATCAAAAACTACAACAATTACTTGCAATGCATTCAAATTGGCATCCATATTTGACATACATATCCAGTTCAACAACAGGGAGCGTCAAACAAGTGGTATCATGATTACTATTCACAAAACAAGCAAATCGGACAACAGCGCTGTCGCAACTATTATGCTTCAAACTCGGAATCAGAAACGATGCAACTGAAAAAAGTACACAAAGTCGACGAGTATAGTTTATTGAATCATTCAACACCAATATCGTGTACTTGAAAATCAATGACATCAATTCCACCATCTACCAGAAACATGTTTGTTGCGGTGTGTTATTTGATGTGAATTTTGCACCAGTATGTTCATGTCTGATACAATTCATGGCTGTTATTGGACTTTGTACGACTGAACCATTGTTCAAATGTGATGATGTTTATGCCACTGTTGTAAATCGAATGGGTGCATATTGAAATACACGATATTGTTGTAATAGATTGTAGTATGTCTTGTATGCAAAATACGACAATCTCTCGAGTTTGAATTCATTGTAAATATACACCAGACATTCATCAAACTGAACCTTTTAGTATTTTTGCTTGCTTGAAATAGCTCCAGCAAACAAACAAGCGTTTATGCAATGCACATTGTGTATGCTACACCAACAACATCATTGATGGTCAATACACACAAGTATTGTTGATGTACACTTTGAGTTCCAAGACTGTATTTTTTGTAGCGGGAAAGTCGTTGGAAAGCTGCACATTGAATTGAACTGTTTTGAGTTCCACTTTAAACATCTGTTCAGCAATCGGTTCATACTTTTGACAAACTCATGTATGAATGATGATTTATCAGTGTTTTTATCAAGACACGGTAAATTGGTTCATGATCAATGATTTGAGTTGGTTCCAATGTTACTGCATTGATGACATTGAGTGCATCTGAAATAGCAACATCATCACTTGATTCGTAGGTGCTGGCCATTCTTTATAGCTAT
>NW_006281113.1:640691-643431 GCF_000203795.2 Batrachochytrium dendrobatidis JAM81 | reverse complement strand
CCGGTTCTTGGATCCTTCCACACTGAATAAATGACCCTGTTTAAGTCTCGTTATTTTTCTGATTATGCCAAATGGTTTGTTGAAAAACATTGCTTTGGTAACGTCTCGGCAATTTAATATTACTTGGCCGTTTTACATGTCAATTATCGTCGTGCCATGACCATACATTCCTGTCTGTATTCGTCACCAATATCAATCAATGGCCATTCATCATCACTTTATACAATGCTATACGTTATACTGTATCGCATACTGCCGGTTTGATTGCTGTATTACCATCCTGTCATCAAAACTGTATCTAGTGTGTGTTGCTGTAGTGATCATCTTTTTGTACGCATTATAATGTCCATGCTCCATTGTTGTTTGTGCTCCATTCACTGTTGATCTGTACACCATTGTATCCGCAATCATCGTACCTCCATATCCATATACATATACTTACATATCGCTTGCATCGTCATCATGTACTGTGCCATTGAATTGCAGTGTGTTGTCCATGTGTGGGACGTGCGTTTTGTACATGTTCAATTACGCTTGATCATTACAATTTTATTGCAATCATTTGTAGTCCCATCAGTAACACTCGGATTGTATCCATATTTCAACTGGTTGTGTATACAACATGTATGCATGTTACTGTCCAATATCACAGTGATCCGACCACCATCATACAGTGTATCATGAGTGTATCATGAGTGTGTCATTACCCCACAATGCGTTGTTTTTTTGCATGATTTTGTGTCGTATTTCAATACTATTCAACCGTTTATTTTGACCCTATACAACAGCCATTGTAACTCTGTATTGTTACCATATTGTTACCATATTGTAATGTGTATATACATGTCATCGAGTCAACCAATGCAGTACTGTATAGGCATATGGCTGCATTTGCATCACCACCCAATATTCGTACAAAAAAAACCCGGCAATTGAGCCGTAATCCAATGCATACGTATGCTGATCACCACCATAATTGACCGCTGCATTAATATATCCGCATTCGGACACTCCAAACGTCATACTAACCACTCGTGTCTGATATTATCCGGACATTCGGACAGGATACCATGTCTGATATTCGGACAATATATCCAACTTTGTCAATATTGATGCTATCGTATTGATATATTGACCATTGTAATATATATACATGATATGTATACAGTCCAAACCACAGTACAATAAGTCGTGTTTTGAGTGTATACCGACGTGTCCAATTCGGTCGACAGTCGTGACTATAACATGTTGTTAGTTTAGTTGACAACATGCCATGATGCATGTCCAATATATAGTATGCATATACATACATGTCCAGTATCAATCGCATGCATGTAGTGTCATTATTCATCGAGATACACGCATTTCCAGTTTCATGTCAAATATTCGTGCTATGTGCAAGTTGTATTTTTTGCATGTATCGTATGACAACACATGCATGCATTGTACATACCAATGCCATGTGCATATACTGTAGTAGTTTCATGCAACTAGTGTCAGTATTGACGACGATATACGACATCAAACACGTCAAAACGTCATTTTCGGACTTTGGTCGACCCATTCCATGTCAGATATTGACCATAGTGCGTCAGTGACATCATAATTCGATCCGCAACACATAATTACATATATGTGGTGCATACCAAGTCATTTGGTCGACTTTTGTGGTCATAGTCGATATTAAAGTTTTTAGTTTGCAATTGGTTTGAAACGACGAGCTCTACTTGTTATTTTAATCTAGTATCGTGTCTATCAGTCAATCAACAATTTATCTTGTATGCAAATGCGTCAAAAATACATGTAGTATATCGTTCTGATTCGATATTAGTCGGCATTGACACTGTACGACCACTACTGACCAAGTTATTAACATATTATCGACTAGCTCATACTGTCCCAGCATGTCGTCAAGAAAACCATCATATATTACAGTGTTGTGCCAACAAACATGCATGGATTGCATTGAAACTGGACATGATACAATATCAAGTGTATACATGTATTGTCATGGCATCAAACTGACATGATATCATGTATTGGTTGTGTAATAGACCATAATATATGCCAACAAAACGCTCCAAATCAGGCATGATTATAGTCGTAAATATATTATTGTGACTGTGTTGTTGGACAGTGACTGTCAGTAACTACCAATAACTACTAATGACTATCAATAACTGTCAATGACCATCAATAACTATCAATAACTGTAAAAACGATCAAGGTTTGTAGCCTGACAGTGTACAATCGAGTTTATTAAATCGTGTAATTCTGGTCGTTATTCGACTTTACCCAACACTTGAACACTCGATTGTTGCATACAGTTTGACAGTCGTCATACATGGCCATGTGTATGCTGTTGTATAACCAGAGACGCAGTAGTATTGCCATGTGTTGGTTGAATCGACATACTCGACACACACCAGTCAATGCAGTTTTGTCCGAATCCCTATTTTTGTTGGCTGTAGTTTTACACAAACTTGAAACAGTCATCGTAACAGTGTTACTGTCATTGTCATCAAGCTGTAGTATGTGTAACTGTAGTATTGGTTGAGCCATTGACCATGTATTCGAGTATGAACGACTGTAGTTTTTTACAAACAATTGGTCAAACAACTGGTCAAACAACAGTCAAACAACTAGTCAGAATGCAGGTCTGGACAATCGTCAAACAATCGTCAGAATACTGGTCAGAATGCAGGCTAAACTAATCAAACAACAGGTTGAAATGCAGGTC